>NW_013527137.1:3356542-3436775 GCF_000836215.1 Papilio polytes
AGTCATGGTGTAATGATGTATCACCTCATAAAACTATTTTGTTTTCTACCTAACTTTAACCTTTTTAATTTATCGTTTTAGAAAAAAAAAACTCTAAAATAAATTTTGGATGAAACCACAAACAACGTGTGAAGAACACTGTCCAGTAAAATGTATTACTGTATTCTTAACCAAAAATAAACTCGCTAACTCTGTGTTCCCGCCGCTCCTTTGCCCCCTTTTCTTATTAAAAAAGAAATTAAAAACATTTGACTAAGTAGTGAACGTTGTGTGTGGCGCAGCAAGGGCGAGGCGGAGAGCCGCTGGTACCCGGCGCGCGCTCGCGTGTCGGCCAGCGGGCTGGCGGCGCTGGCGCTGCGCGCGCTGCCCGCGCCGCCGCACCTCGCCGCGCGCCTCGCGCTCTGCGCACAGCGCGTATGTACTACACTCCTACACAATCTTCTCACCAGCTCACTATACGTCCCCACTGAACGACTCGGAGATTACCATAAGTTAAGGTCGACTAGGCCAAATAACATACCATATTAGTAGTAAACTCGATTGTTGCTACTAAATATTTGCATCTCTTTTCGATATTCGTATAATTTTGATTGATCGGGTAAGCTGATAAAAAAAACACTATAATACAATTATGATACTTAACATTTTGGTATGAACGAAAATTCATACACTTTTCATTTACAGACTAATTTGGAAAAGAAGTCATGTCTAAAGGATATAAGAGAAGAAATAACAACCATGATCGGCAGAAACTTAAAGTACTGGCGTCGAAGTGACGTCAGGGAGCTGAAAGATTCCTTTTATAGAAGACTGCAACATTTACAGCAGGTGTCTCTGCTCATGAGCCTCCTTCATACTTCTGATCTCAAGGAAGATAATCCTAAACAGCTTTCACTTATAAATTCCATTCAAGAGCTGTCCAAAGTCTGGGAAATCGATATGTCGATGTTAAGAAGAAATGCCGCCGCCGCTACAAGATGATATTAGATAGATGTTGTAAATAGTGTACATTTCATCATTTTGTAACAATCGAAATAAGTTGTTAATATTTATAATATACAAAGAATTATTGTAATGTTGATAAAGAAAATGTACAGTTGTTTTATTACTTACTTCTAAGACCAACGTTTTACTACTACTTAATGATTTGAGCTGTTATATTTGTAATGGTCAAAAACATACGTCACTTCGCTATAATAATAACTTAAATATTTTCGGTTTTAATTTTTGATCACAAAATTGATGAACTTCAAGTAAATATATTGCGAGATTTACAAACATGAACATTAAAAACTAAACAGTTAAAAAAATCTAAAATTCGACATCCCGACCGTAGAAGGAGAGCGTATTTAGCTTAGTGCTCTTTCTCCATCCTCGCACTAGACTAAGAATTGTTGTCATCGACTTGCTTACGTATAATTCTGAAAACATACGTAACATAATTTCTTTGCTGCACTATCACAGTCTATGAAAACGCCTAGAATGTAAATACATTTTGATCTTAATTCACAAAATTTTAATTCTACCCACTGCATAATACGTGTCTGTTTATTACGTTGATTAAAAATAAACTGAATTACCAAGTGCTGATCTATCAGAATAATTCGGATACATTTCGTGGTAGGGCTTGACGACGTACACCAGTTCAGTGCCGACCACTCCCGCTAAGTAATCACTAAGCGTGCCCGCAACACGAGCGTCACTACTGCCTTGATGCACCTGCGAATATGAGGTACCAATTGACATTTTGTTTTTACGACTTTACTATGTGTCTTATTTCATACCTCATAAAGTCGTCCGTCGCTCAATCGGGAGTTTCTGGCAGCGTATTCCCCTATTGCTTGCAAAGTATGATAGTTGCTGTGCTGGCGAAGTGAATATCGCCAAGGATATAAAATATACTCCTAAGCAAAAATATAACGATAAAATAAATACTGGTTGCTAACTATTCTATTAGAGCCAACCCTAATATAACGAATTTTATGTATCCATCGGTAGTACCGTAGTTTTAAATAAAAAAAAAGGACCAAACATTTTTCTCGTAGAAGTCGTGCATTAGCCACAGGGAGTACGCTTTGCACAACATTTATTGAAAATTATGCTTATAATTATTATCTAATTCAAACAAATATCAACGTTACTACTTTGGCATAAAATTAGTTTTACCTTTTTAAATTCAAAACTCGCGTGTAGATGTATAGCCAGGTGTATCCTGTCTCCCAGTTGATGAACGTACGTCCGTAGCGCTATCGCCTCCGCCGTTGAGAACGGTTTATCTCCCGGGTAGTATTGAGAGCAACGTACTGGAGTCTTATGGACATCATCTATAATATTACGTTTCAACTTACTATGTAGGTTAACGTCAGAAAGACAACTGAGATGTTACAAACTTCGGAGTCAAATTAAGCAAAGATTTTTTTGAATAAAACAATTATACGTTGGGCCGTAAAACCATTTGTACTTGATAACAACAATAAAGTCGCAGAGTACCTTGCCAATGGTATGCAAAATTGCGATTAATATTCGCACCAAAACAAGTGTCGTTAGACATTTCCTTTTCGACGTTTTTATACCAGAAGCTGGGCCGAGTAGTATTACTTGCCGTTGTGTTACGGCACCATTGCTCCACATTAAAAGATTTGCGGTTACGTAGACTTTGTGTGAAATTCAACCCGTCAGGATTCACTAGAGGTATCATATACCTAAAATCAAATTTATCTCGTATATAAAGCGTGATTAAAAGTTTATATCAGAATTATTCAAAGTCAAAAGATTAGTGTTATTGTGTCCTCAGTGCTCGGTGCAAAACTATTGATACGTCAATAAGAGGCTCTGTTACGTTTAGGTTTTTCAGTATCGAATTTCAATATGTCTTTTTTTAGATTAATTAAATTAAAATAAAATTGTTGATAAACTCGACTCACCAATCATAATCATTGAAAAAAGGTGTTTGGTAATTACTATCATAAAGCAATTTGTCTGTCAGTTCAATAACTGCATTCGGTGTTCCCCATGTCATACCGTTGATTGCTAAAATACAAAGCATAATGAGTTTTTGCTTCCTAGCTTTCCTATCGTCACATTTGTTATTTCTAATTCAATATGAATAACGGTGCAAAATGTACAGAAACGTACTTCCAATTACAAGTATTCCTGGTTTTGTGCTCTGCCTGTCGCTTTGCAGCTCAAGGGAGAGGATGCTTTGATTGTTAGCGGTGCGGGGAGTCAAGTGGACAACGCGGGCGATCTCCGGGTCGTCTCGAGCCATATTCTCAGCGACATGCAAGAGACTATTGTAATCCATATACTTTGTAAACCTTAATTTTTGCCCTGTGCTTCTCACTTTACGCATTTTCGCTCCCGACCTGTTAAAACTTTAACTAAGTATCAATAGGTACAATCAAGGTACAGTATAATTTATTGCATATTTGTCGTACATTACGTAGTTTCTTGGTGGAAACAACAATATGAACAATGCACCAAAAAAGTACAACGTTGCAATCAAATATATTTTAACTTGTAAAATCATTATCACAACAAAACTGTTATTTTGATTATAAATTTAAAATTATATCACGACATTAACCTCTTACTTCAAATAATATAGATAAATAGAAGTGAAAATCATTTGACAATTGCAAATCGTGGAATTTTCATTGAAATTAATTTTACAATAAAATATTATTAAAAAACTGGTACTGAGTGTTTAAACATTCTCTAAATTTGTAAGAAGAAGAGTTTTATTGTATTGTGATCAATATTACTTTGGTTTCGTACCTCACACAAAAAGTGAAGAATA
The DNA here is from genome assembly GCF_000836215.1 of Papilio polytes. Classification (NCBI taxonomy): domain Eukaryota; kingdom Metazoa; phylum Arthropoda; class Insecta; order Lepidoptera; family Papilionidae; genus Papilio; species Papilio polytes. Next base: position 3,360,342 of record NW_013527137.1, read on the forward strand.
AAAATGATATTTGTAAAGAAGAAAAACTCTGGCGACCAACTTCTACATTTATGAACCTTGTCACGACTGATTTCTGTCACGAAATGTCGGGCCATCTTGTCAAATCAACATAAGATGAAGCTTTGTTCTTTCTTAATAATATGTCATTTATAACAATTTTGCTAATAATATGTCTTATAAATCCAATACAATCTTTATCCAAATCCAGCACCGATGTCATCGACAGTTTGTATAACGTATCAAGTAAGGATCTTGCAGGTGGAATGCATTGAAACAATGTGTCAAACGAGTGTCTACTTATTTGTATGATCATTGCAGTATCTCGTCACAAGCGAGCCCACACAGAGTACACGCGATGGCGACCTAATCAACTATCCACTGAGGAATTCATCGTAAAAGTACTAGATGATGATTTACCAACTACGACCGCAAAAGAAGTGGTCGCAGTAAATATTTTAGCCACAAGAAGAGATGAGGCGAAGATTATTGTTGGTGGAGCTGTGGTGCCCTCACCGACACCACAATTTCCGGTAGGATAATTCAATTGATATACAAAACGTGAAACTACCGCCCTGATGAATGCATATCATCATAAAAATTGTTTACACAGGACGTGGCAGTGAGCGTCAGTAGAAATCCAACGTATTCTCCGAAAGGTACTTGAAGATATCAGGTTGGTTAGTCGGACTGTGCTCAGACTTTTATCTGTTTTTTTTTGTAATTAGCTCGTGTTCGGAACGATCCTCCGTTTCCTCAATACAAGTACGGTGTATTACCACAACGGGATGAGAGTCCTCCGGCCGGGCCACAGTTCGTCGCCCGGCCTCCATCGTTGCTGTCTCGCCAGTACGCGCCCATCACTCCTGTCGTCTTCACTCAACGTTCTTCAGCCACTTACCTTACTCCACCGATTGCAGATCGCCGTGTAAGTTATACTACCATACTTTCACGTCATGTTTACTTTACAAAAAATGTGATGTATAGTCAGTTTTATGATCTAATGTTACGTCTAGATAACGTAACATTTCAGTAAACTAAATTACCAGCAATTTAACACATAATGATTTTTACAAATGTCACATTCGTGTTATTAACAGACTCCAGCCGGAACGTGGATGAAGCCATCAAGAACAGCACCTTTTCCAGAAATAGAAGAACCTTCGCGAACGTCTGCTTTTGAGCATGAATTTGTCAATTTTCACCCATTCGAAGATGAAGATTTGAAATCGAATCCAATTTATGTAAGTCGCAGCTCATACCTACCTTCCACAGTACCAGAAAGGACAACATTACAATACAATATTTATAATGCCGATGAGAGCACCATAGTGGACATCCCTACATTAACTACAGAGGCTGTATCAAAAACGACTGAGAAGACAGAAGAAGACAAGGATTTCGATCCAACCTATGGTATGATGTTTTATAGTGAAGAGGATAACGATATCACTAAATCGGAGCACAAAGCATATAAAGATGAGCCTGAACCGCGTACTAATGAAACACACGATGAAACTATGTTTACAACAGAATTAATACGAAATGTATCAATAGAAAACCTAGAACGCCAGGAACCGGATATAAGCAGTGAATTAGAGGTAGAATTCCAAAATACAACAAATTTTGTTTCTAATAGAACGCATACAGATACAGAGTTTGATATCGAGATATTGGAAGCACCTGCGACTGTAAAACATAATTGCAGTTTACTACAAATACGGCCTTTAAGTTTTAAATCGCCACGGACTTTGCCAGAGGTGAGTGAACGACACCATACAAGTACACTACCTGTACAAAATATGTGATCATGTTCCCTTTAGACCCTAATTCTTAGTAAATTCATTGACTATGTACGTTTTCAGATTATATTGCAGTTAAAAAAATGGGCTGAGACAAGTCCCGTAGCGAAAATAGCCGATATAACCACTGGAAACTATACATTAATGGAAAATCCTATTTATATGATGATAATCGACGATCCAAGCAGTGGTCAGATTGTTTCGGCTAAGCAAACCGTTATGGTAATTGCCGGTATGTTTTTGAAAGTTTAAGAAATAATTGCATATATCATGATTCTATGGATGTATTTAAAGTACATGCAGTAATATCCATGTTGTTAACATCACCACCGCCTGTGTTATAGTTTACAGAATTATAGGATTTATTACGTGATCATTGTTTTCGTTAGTCGTCTTTCATAAAAACTTCTAACTCATGAGTTTGGCTGATGTTTTAAAACCTGTTCCAGGTATTCAGGGTCGAGACCACCAGGCGGTATCAGCCGCTCTCTACGTGCTGTACCAACTAGTAGAACGAACCGAGGAGCATGCCGATTTATTGGCAAAATACCGCTTTTGGATTGTTCCTGTTTTCAATCCCGATGGATATGACTACTCCGTTACCTTTCCACAAGTACGATAAACGATAAATTCAACTTATTATGACCTATTTATGAAAAATTAAACTTGAATTCTTAAAATAACGATCTGTATCTTAAACAAATTAAAAATTATTATTAATTTTACACTAGGAATAATGACCTTTTAAAATTGTGTCACAATATTTTTGGCAGCGTCGAGAATGGACGAAGAATTTGCGACAGACTTGGGAGACCAGTTCCGCCAAAAGTCTCTGCGGTTCATTTGGCTTAAGATGTTCAATAAAACCATGCTACGGAGTGAATCTTGATAGAAATTTTGAATATCAATGGATTCCACGTTAGTATTCTTATCTAAAATAACAATCAATTTCATATATCGTAAGGATTGTATAGTAAAAGTAGAAACGGAATTGGGACTGGGAGCACAAGAGGGGTAAAACGTACTAGTTAGTTTAGCTCGACTGGGATTACTGATGGTGTTTGTGTTAATGAGACGAACTAGTTATGGAACTGGTTATAGAATAGGATCTAAAAATACTAGTGTTCGCACGTTATTGACTTGCAGCGGAGGAGCTGAGGGCGGAGCACCCGTGCGGCGAGCTGTACGCGGGCGCACGGCAGCTGAGCGAGGCGGAGACGCTGGCGCTCACACGCTACCTGCACGGACAGCGAGTGCCTCTGCACACATTTGTCGCCTTCAAAGAGGGCGACGTACTTGTAAATACAATATTTTTCTTAATTTAGAGATTGTTATACTTTTTCCTGAATTGTTTTATGAATTTCACTTGAATGACTTTGGGAATCACTGCTCTAAATTAAAATTAACTAGTCTCTTACCAGTTCTATCATTGCATTTTCTGTTGTCATTTTTTAAGAGTCCAATCTCGCTTTTATGTGATAGTTAACATCAGTAACCGAAAATGTTTTGCAGGGTATCATGTATCCTTATTCGCATACGAAGAAATCTCGTGCGTTTGATCATATTTATGTAAGTAGTCAATTGAAATACGGTTAACAATAATGCGTGCTTGCAATTTATGAAAAAGAAAGAAAAACAACGTATATGAAATGAAGCATAATTGTTGAACAAGTGCGAGGGAGTTTAAAGTACCCGGAAACTTAATACCTATAAATTCTAAACTTGATATTACTTTATTATGTTATTTATTTTTATGATACGTGTAGAGGCAGCGAGCGTCTCGCGCCGCGTCCGCCGCGTACGGCATCAGTGGCAGACCGTACGTCGCCGGACAGACTTCGCAGTTTTTACGTAAATATTTTATTTTTACCAAAACATTTTTTAAACATAAAGTAATATAAGACTTGGTCGTATATAGGATTATCATATGACGATAATAAAGTATTTTCCGTAGGACTACGGTACATCAAAGTACGGCCATATAGATAAATATTTATTGATTAAAGTAATAAAATTTGTTCGATTACAGCCTAAAAAGTCCTACAATCTAGCTGTGTGTATTTTAAAAATTATAACATTGTCGCAATAAATAAAAAATAAAACAATTAGAAGAATTAACATTGTGTAGATTTTTTATTAGTAGTAGATGACAGAATTGCGAAACAAAGTAAAATGCGGAAAAATGTTAAGTAAAAATATAAAAATATATTTCAGCATTGTACGCAGGAGGTATAGAGGATTGGGTTGATGGTCACCTAGGTATAGATAATACGTATACTGTCATGATGTTTCGACCCACGGATTCGTTCAATTCTAAATACGTCACTGAGGTGAGCTCGCACTTTGTATTGTAATGTTGCTTTTTCGAAATTGTCATCTTCAAAAAGAAGTAAAATAAACTACTTAGTAAATTAATAATGTACTCATATTTCTTATAACCATTGCGAATTAGCTATAAGCTTTTAGTCGTATATGATATAATGTACGACATTGTGATGGGAATAGAACCCACGACTGCTATATCGTTAGTCCATACCCTTAACCATTGGGCTATTGACGCTTCTATTGATAACAAAAATCCATAGGGAAAACATGAATCTAAATACAGAAGGAAAAGGGCTGTGCCAAGATCGTACCGTCTGTTCTATCAGTTACATTGTCACGTTATTAGTATAAGCATTTGAATGTTGTTTCAGCGTGTGGTACACGAAGCTTACGCTGCATTGGACACTTTACTTCTGCATAGCATGGAACCGCCGCATAAAACGCCTGTCGTTACTCTGTCCAGGTCTAATAAAGGCACTCGCCACACGCTTTCATACCCGATGGTCAGCGTCCTCTGTACTTCTATATTAACTGTCCTTACCGGTGTTACCATATTAATAAGAGTTTAATGGTTTTTGATTTAAAGAGAAGAGTTTTTATGCCTAGAAGGAATCGCCAACTACGTATCAGGGTCAATGACCCTGATATTGAGCTTTATATAAATAAGTGTTGAGGTTAAAAAGCTGAACTAATACTCGTAATAGATTTGTAATTAGTGTATTTAACATTATTCACTTCGTATCAAATTAACGTTTAATTGCAGCGACGAGTTAGTAGGTTTTTACATTTATTTATAACTTTTCTTATAATGTATTAAATAAATTTTGGAATATCATAAATTGTTGGCGATCAGCATTTAATTTGTTTATTTTATATCGAAAGCGGTATAACTTTGTATGAAAACTTTTAATAAATGTATTATTACGTTACTATTTGTTTGTCTCTAGAAATGTCAAAATGTTGGTCAGTTTTTTACACATTCTATCAGTCAGTTTTTTAGAGAAAAATTGTAATGAAAACAATATTTTTTTTTATAACATAAGGTGGCAAACGAGCAAGCGGCTACCTGAAATCGCCAAAATGGCGAAGCGACCGTTGCCCACAGACATCCGCAATTGCAGACGCGTTGCCTACCCTTATACGACGGAGGAGGAGAAGCACATAAAGAGGACATTTCCCCGTCCTATGCATCTCCTTCACGTGGAAACACGGAATTGCTTCCATTTCACGCCTGTCTTCTGTGTGGTCGTGGTATTACAACGGGCGTGCCGGTCCATTCGTCCTAAGATGTTAAAGCGTTATTATATTTCCGTAACCTTTTTATAAGTCCAGTATTTTTTTTTTTGCAAAGAGCCTATTTTGAAGATTCTTCCAGAACGTTTTATTTAAAATCTGCTTGTCTTAATAAAATAACCTTTTAGGAAGTCGGTTAAAATAGTATTGTACAGCCATAAACAAGTGCGCAACGAGAGTGGACATTCTTAATCTGGTGGTCGCTAAATTGTTTCTGACGAAACTTTTTGCACTTCTTAATTACAATGTTAGCGATAGCAATGATGATTCCGCAAGGTCATTAATCATTCCGATAACATCATCAAAGATATGGAGTTTAGCATGATAAATACATGATAATTGATACTTAAACCTACTATTATTACTAGAATTTAATTAAAATTATCACTTGTAACAAATGAAACACCATTAAAAAACGATTTATTTAGAATTAGGATCAGCTACTTCCGACAAGTTAGATAACGAAACATTTTTAGAGGAATTAAGTTTTTCTTTGTCATAAACTACAAATTTTTTCCTTTATCAGCCTTGAACGCCCCTGTCGTATGGATTAAGCGACTTTCAAATCGATAAAAAGAAAATTGCCAGCTGATGATTACGTAATCGTAAACAAGTGTTATCCCCGTTATTCTCTAAAGTTAAGGGCCTTATCGCTATGACTAACAATAAAACGAAAACTGAGTATAGGCAAATATTAGTACAAATTTTGCTTGTACTCATTTTATTCCTAAATTTAACTTTACACCGCGTTTATTTGTAAGGCTGTTAGAGATGGCATTCAGCATATAGCTTTTAAACATTCTGATTACAGTTTTGAAGGTATTTCCGAAGGCTATGTTAAAAACCATAGAAGATCCGTTTCTAAAATTCCACCACAAAGATAATGGTATGTTGTCACGTGGCAAGCGTGATATATTATCAAACTTTATCATATTCATCAATAATAATTTAATTCGGGTTATTGGTTGTTGATAATTGATAATATTCACGAATTGATTATACGTGGCCGTGTGCCCGTCTCAGATATACATATAAGTCACGACATCTAAATAGTACGGTAGGTGTAAATATTTCGGTAATAAAGCTGGAAGAAATTAGTAAAACAGATTTTATGGCAAGAGGGATGAGTATACTCCGCCAGTTACAATTTTTTAATGATGATTAATAAAATTCATGTTCCGAGACGATTATGCGAAACTTGTCCAGTGCTCTTCGAAAAGTGGCAGGCGCTTACGGACAATAGACGAACGTTTGATCATAATTTTCATCAAATGTTTTGAATGTGTACAAAACTTTGAAACCACACTGTCAAATACTTTGACAAAATAGTCTTGAATATTGTTTAATAATTTATAATATTCACTTTTGTTAGTCTTTAACAAAGATTATTCGTTTATAGTTATTAGCATTTTGTAACATTTTCAACCGCTACGAATTAAGGACGCCTCTACAAAAGCTGTTTCAAAGATTAAAAAAACACCAAAAGAATTGAGACCGTAACAGAGTTCATTCGCATTTACATAAGTATTCTGGGTAGATGAATCCATTGTTACAGTTGCGATGCGTAATTAATATATTGACTCAAGGTCGAAAATATGCAAGATTTCGTTTAAGTTGTTTTCAATTTAAACAAACAAAATTTACCCTTAACAATAAATTATTAAATTTGGCAAACTGTGCGTCTTTGCGGAAATACATTAATTATGTTGTTGTACTTGACAAAAAACAAAAAGGGTTTCAAGTGCAGTGGGTCAAGAACAAGGACCTCTCAAACAACTTCCTTAATGGCGATAAAAACGCATTCCAAAATTTGCTTCTTTTTTTCTTTCACATTTTAAAAATTTACTCTAGTTATTGACTCCGTTTCTGCTAATTTCCCACGCAGTCGTAAAACCCAGACAAACCTACTCCTTTTTTCACTATGTTTCTCTCTTTCCATCTAACATGTATTATGAATTGTTTGTTACCGCAATGTTTGTTCTTTCTTCTGTGGACAACGAAAGTATATACACTTTTGTAGATATATAATATAATCTTACTTAAATTCACTGATGAATAACTGGCATATTCATTAAAAATCATCTAATCTAGCTTTAGTCATAGATTAAATTAAAGCGCAGTTGAAAATAATTAGTAAACAAGGAAAAAAAGCATTTTACTGTTTGGAAGGTGTAGGTATTACTGGAAGAATTGGTACAACTCATGCGAATGCGAAGCGGCATTTGCCCAATAATAAGGGTATTGAGTGGAGAACATAAGTTAAGGGGTTGCATATTGAACAATCAAGTATTGTTTACGACTAAGGCATACGAGATCTAGGCAACGACTACCATATTCAGAGTTGTTAAGACATCGTGTACATTTATTATGAGAAACCTATACTCAACGATTAAACGACACTGAGTGCGATACAAACGTATTCATTTGAGCCCTCATTTGAGGCGCACTGTACTTTTCTATACAATGTTATTATTAATTAGTTGATGAATTTTTCCATTAATTATATCTTTAGCAATTAAGTATTTATACCAATCTTCCAATTACGTAACGTATCAAAAATGTATCAGTTAAGGTAGTTTAGCCATAAATGCTTGAACGTATTATAAATATGTTATATCTAAAAATGTTAGACATTGCCTGTGTGTTAATAAGTGTTTCTTAAAATATTGTTTTAAATTATTACCTTGTGTTTTTATGGCACATTTTCTTTCTCTGGTGAATACCCTACTAAAGTTTCATTTCAATCATACGGTTAAGTGTACAGGAACATGTTTGAGACATACACACGTTTATTTATATTTATATAGATTAATCTACGACACAACCTATCTACGTACCTATAATTTGATAAACAAGGGGTATGCTTAGTCAAATTTTATCATTTATTCGTTGATTGCAAATGGAGGTGCAAGGCACAGACGTTTTGCATTCGATAAGTTTTGTATAAATTCGTCCAAGAAAAGAACAAATGCTCCACTCGCTTGCCGTTTTTGGCGCGAGTAAGAACATCATCTAAAAATTATTATCTATAATATTTCCTTTTTAAATTAATTAATATATATATTTTTGTTAGTGTGTTTATGTTTTGTTAGGATTGTTAAAAAAACATGGTAAGTTATAATTTATATTTATACACACATAAAAGTTGTTGGTTTACAAAGTAATAAAGATAACAAAATAAATAAAAAATAATTGTGTACACAATTAAAAATTGAATTCTTTTTAATTTAATTAATTATTATTAATCAGTTTTATTCTATATTTTCTCTGTTTTATTTCTTTTTGTCATCCATCCATCCATCTCCCTGTCCTTATCCAATTGACGCATCTACGCGCCGGGTTTTCTTTCTTTAGATCTATTATCCGTCATCTCAGTCAACATTGCTTTCTTGATCATGTTACCATTTATGCAATCTATCCATCTCTTCTTCGCCCACCCCTACGGTGTATTCACGCCATTCCTTTAACGAAATTTATTTGATTTTATTGATTGATGTTAACATTAAAACGATTTTTATTGTATCTTTACTTATGAATGTAAGTCAACTGCTTGCATACTGAAGTTCAAAATAAGTTAAAGTTAGTTTAAACTTCCGTAAGTTAAGATCTTGTTCCTACCGTCGTCGTATACAGTTGCCAATAAGATTTGCTGATTGTATTTGGATGTTTATTTACATTTTTGATGTACCTCTATTGTTATACTTTTATTTCATAATAGATTTAAAAACTACGTATTATTTTACTTTATCGTAAAAAATTTATGATAATACGTCAAAAGATGAAAAATCGATAATTCGACGTATTGATTATTTCATGGTCATATTTATCGTTGCTCTAGATATTTTAATTATTAACAGTAGCTTATCGGTCGATTTTATATCTATGCCATAGATCTATTTTATTTAAATTGTACGTAATTACTACGTTTCAGTCGTCATACATCGTTCAAAAATTCAGTTAGAAAAGGCACTCGATGTACTTCAAAATTATTTTCCTCTGAATATAAATAAAGACTAGCTTTTGCCCGCGGCTCCACCCGCGTGGAGTTAATAAATCAAAAGTAAGTAGCCTATGTGTTCTTCTAGATTATCCTCTACGCCTGTGTCAAATTTCATCGAGATCCGTTTAGCCATTTTGGCTATAATTTCTAACAAACATCCATCCATCCATCTAAACTTTCGCATTTATAATATTAGTAACTTAATATAATATTTAAATGTCAATAAAACTTATACTATTTTAGTATATTCTTAACTGCAAAGGATTACTTCTTGGCAACTTAGGTTTTTTATGTAAAAAGTCTAGTTACACTTTAATAATAATTAATTACTCTTTGTATTATTTAGATTGTATTAAATAGATAACAACGATATCGTAATTAAACTATTGACAACTATTATTTCTATTTATTCTTATTTTATTGAATCTAAAAGACATATTAATATACGTACCCCCCTGAGGGGCTCAGAGCTTCACTTAGTTAGAGGTGACTAGGTCATAGTCAATCATACTTGCACACTGTACATATAAAATTCGAAATCCTATTGATATATGGCGGGATATAAACTCAGGCTTTTAGATTACAAGGCAAGTGCTTACAACCCTGAGCCCCCGCGCTCCCGATAATTTTAAGTAAACTATAATAAAATCTGAAATAGCAAGATTGAATAATTTTAAGTTACATATGAAATGTATGAAGAAAAATCATTTACGTTACTTTTAAACTATATACTAATATTATAAAGAGGAATGACATCATTTTTTATAAGTAACGAATAAATAAAAAACTACTGGAATTATTACATATATTTTGATGCCATTAGAAAGCTTCATCATCACTGAGTATCAGAAATCGCGGAGAAAAGGTGGTTTATAAAGAAAACAGCTTGTTCTGTTGTTGCTTCTTCTTGACTAGTCTATCTGCCTTCAATAAAAATCTTATCGGAAATATAACGGAGCAAAATGTTATTTAAAAATGTGCGTCTTATAAACCAAGGTTAAGGTTCTTTAGCGAACGCTTATTCAAGTGTCTTTATTTCAAAAGTTTGTTTCATCAAATTCTTTTAGTGACCTGTGAATGTAGTATCGAGTTAAACATACACCTTTTTTAAACCTTTATCCCTTGATATGTTTAATTTATTGAGATTGTCGATTTGACTAACAATGAGTTCTTAAATATAATTAAAATAAAGCATAACTAATCAGTCATATCTAATATAGAATGAATTTGTTATCTGTGGTCTTTGACCTCGAGTAATTCTCGTAAAAGTTTAGGCGAATAATTCAAATCAACAATGGAATATTGCAAGGTTGTTGAAACTTTTTGCCTTAATCAGTTACGATAGTGATTTGGAATTCAAAACAGATTAAATTGATATGCAAATCTGAGTGATTTATGATCATTACATATCTTTGCTAGGTTAGGTATATTCTGATAGTTCCTATCACCAGTATTTACTATTACCTACCTACCTATTAGGTACTGTAAGCTTCCACTGCCGAAATAGCTGCCTTATACATATTGTTATCTCTGTTTTATTCACAGAGATCGAGAGTTATGATAATATACAATTTTGCGCCATTCTTTGTCCACGGTAACAATAAACGCAGTATTAAACAGAATAAAGCAGTAAAAGTTCGTATCATGAAACCATGAATCTGGAGTGGGATTATGCTGCTGAAGGTTGTAGGGTTACGCTTGACGTTTTCAAAAAAATGAAAATAGTTGTTAATCTTTAGGTTATTCTCACTTTTGCGCCACAAAAAGGTGTAGTTAGTGTACGCCAAGTGACTTGTTCCGTTTACCTAACTAAAGATACCTAACCAGTTAGGTATCAAGATTTTTTTCCGTTTTCGTAACCGATAGGGTGCGAATACTTTTCTATTTTACGGGCCATCTATTTCTTTTATTACTATTAAGTAAAGTATTACTTTTTCTTCAAATTCCGAATAGTGGCTGTGTAGTGTGCGCCAGAGTGAAATTAGCCGTATGGTTTCAGACAAAGTAGTGTCAGCAGTTTGATATCCGGATACTTGCATTTTTGCGTGCCGAAGGCCCAACTTTGGTCGTTTGTCGCCTTATGATTTAAAAAATAAAATAATAAAGGCAGGCAGGCATTGGCAAGATGAATTCCAGGACTTAAAAGGTAATAATCGGGACAAAACATTAAATGTCAATTAGATCTAAATTAAATTGCGAAATCTATTGGGTCTTGAAATCGATAGCTGATCGTTTTAACATGTGATTGAGGGCATAAAACTAGCAAAGTGTACCCACCCTAGCAAAAAAAGTTGACCGGTTACGATAACGGAAAAAAATCTTAGTACCTAACTGGTTAGGTAAATTTAGTTGGGTAAACGGAACAAGCCCGCCAAGCTATAGTGAACAGATACCAACTCTACAGTTATCTGATTCGTTAAAACTTAAAATATTATAGAATAATAACTATGCCCTATTCGATTTTCTTTCATTTTAAAATAGGCGAATTAAATTACTATTCAACGATATCAACGATGAATATGCAGGATTGTTTTAGGTATTTTATGTGATTATTTTTCACATTTTCCATTTAACTCGATTATCTGACAAGATGACCTTTGCGTTATAATTTAATCATTTTGTATTTAGATACAGTGGAGTTTATCGTATTCACCAATATCGAAATTTAAATTCCAATAAAATGTTTTCACATTGAATATTGATATAGTTTGATAATTACAAGCGTTAATATTCAAAAAACTAAATCAGTAAAATGGTTATCTAGGCATTTAGGTTTCGGGCGTGAGTTTTATATACATATGTATGTATGTGTACAGAATATTGTACATAATATGTGTTATTGCAAACAAACATTGTTTTGAAGTAAAATATCAACAATAACAACTTTTTATGACTCAACGAAGGTAGTTTTACTATTTTTTTTTTGATAATCATTTATTACTACAGAGTCAAGATCAAATGAACAAGGGATTTGATCCCAGTCCTGAAACACTGCCGCCCATCACAAACGGCTTTGACAAGAAGAATATTAGTGAGATGCCTGATAAAATGAATAATCATAATTACGAGGGAAAAGAGAAAAAGGTGAGAACTAAAACGTGGTTTGGAGGGAATTTATATTATCAGATATACAAATCATCACTTCGTTAACGTTGTTTTGGCAAAGTCCCCATTTACTTCTAATCTGCGCGTTTTACTTGAGTGAAGATCAGCTAACAAATTAGAAGCTAGAATTCTTAAAAACAATACAACGCTAAGTAGTAATTTTTAGGATTTTTAGCCTGCAGTTTGTTTTAAGATTAACTAAGATTAATTAGTCAATTGATAATTGTTTGTATACAGCAGACTACTTTTTATGTTTTTGTTTTTTTTACTGTTTTTGCGATATCTAATTTAACTTATGTTGCGAGGAATAACAAGATATATTATCGGCTTAATTGACTCGGATGCTTAAAGTACATTTAATATTAAGCAGATAAAAGTATTGACGCAGTGACATAAAGTAAAAGTCAAGATTGTGAATATTATTTGCATGATACTGATCCATTAATCCTTTTAAAAAAATTACCTCTTGTTATTTTATCTGCAGGTTAAAACTAATAATCAATCGATAATGTAATCCAAAGACAAGATTTTTTTTTAAAACAAAAGAATTGAAAAACTATAGGATATAATATGATTCAAATAACACGTAGTGATATTTTCTTACCAAAAACTAATATGATACTTTTATACGCTTAATGAAGCTTTTTCTTTTAGGATTTGGAAGATGACCAACCGGAAAGAGCAATGTGGGGTAACCAGCTAGAGTTCCTCATGTCTTGTATAGCGACGTCAGTGGGGCTGGGCAACGTGTGGAGGTTCCCTTTCGTTGCGTACCAGAACGGTGGCGGAGCATTTCTTATTCCCTACATCATTGTGCTCATCCTGATCGGCAAACCGATGTACTACCTAGAGGGCGTGCTAGGACAGTTCAGCTCGAGAAATTCTATCAAAGTTTGGTCAATGACACCGGCAATGAAAGGTACCGTTTTGTGTAATTAGTTAACATCGTCTTCCCGATCTTGTCCCAGGATTTCATCCTACAGATTTTTTTAAATTACCAAAAGGGTTCACTCATCTCTCTCTTCTTAATCATTGCACATTTCACGCAATCCGCTCATCTAAGCTTGGTCCTAGAGATGTACGTCTTTTTATGTAATTAAAAAAAAAGCCACAATTGACAACCGGAATGCAGGATTCCTGAGACAATGAATTAATGCCTGTCAAAAATTGTGTAACGCATTTTCCAATCAAGGATTTTTTGAGGTTATTTTATTACCAAATATTTTGATTAGTAAATTTCCACTTAAATAAAAACTACACAATCTAATCGATCGTTCATGTGAACAGGAAACAAACTAATTGAATAAATGATAACAATAATAACCTTTATATCAATTATCATATACCAATATTATTACCAGATCATTATTTCAAGGAATTTTATCATTAAATACGATTAAAGCTTGTTTACAACATCGATTAAATTTGAATAGCGCAAAGAAACAACACTAAAGACATGATGATAATATTTAATTCTCATCAGCTTAATATAATAATTTAAAAATTAATTAATTATTTAATTACGTCTATTCTAGCCTTATTCCAAAAGATTAATTTAATATTTTTTAATTAAGACTATAACGTACTAACTTTGTAATCGAAGTGCCACGTTTATTAAGATTCGTATAATTTTTTTAGGTACCGGATACGCTCAAGCTCTGGGATGTGGATACATTTTGTCATACTACGTGTCAATCATAGCTTTGTGCTTGTACTATCTATCAATGAGTTTCCAATCTACCCTACCTTGGGCCATCTGTAACCCGGAATGGTTAAACTGCGTGCCATCCGAATTGACAGAGAATATCGTTCTAACAGAAAATTCGACGAGCAGCGCCGAATTATATTTTGTGTGAGTCGAAAGAATTCTTATGCTCGTATTACGTGAGTTTCTACTGCTAAAACAGACATATTATTATGCTCCAAATATCGAAAAAAACAGATAACAAAAAGTTGTTGTAAGGTATTCCAGTAGTAGAAGTTGAACTAAAACCAAAACATTCTCGTTTATTTCACCAAGAATTCTTTTGTGTAGCTGTACATACGCTTTTTATTTACTTTTATCGCTATTTCTTTAATAAAGTAACGTTTGTTTGATAAATTAACATTGTTTTTATTTCAGAAAAACTGTACTTCAGCAAAGTGACGGAATCGAAGGTGGACTCGGTTAGTATCTTTAAAATTTACATAATAATCTTTCCTGTTGTATGGCTACTATAGAACTGAAAATTGTTTGGTTTTTGTATTAAAAAAATGTTTAAATGTTGTTTAAGTATTTTGTATAGGTAACAATTACCTAAAGAATTAAAGTATCGATAGATAATTTTGTACAGATATTATTAGGCAGTGCTTACCCATGATAAAAAATTAAAGTATTTATTGTGCAGGTGCTCCTATTTGGTACTTGACGCTTTGCCTCCTCGCATCATGGGTCATTATTTTCCTGATCGTGGCTCGCGGGGTGAAGAGTTCAGGCAAAGCCGCCTACTTCCTTGCGCTCTTCCCTTACGTCGTCATGATCATTCTTCTCATCAGGTTTGTCATAAACAACTTCCACATTGTGAGTTTTTACAAAACAAATCAACACTAATGGCTTGCTTAAACAACCATATAACTATTTGGAGCGACAATATGAGAAACTTATTTTAGCATTCATTTTGTTTTAATAATATTTGCTATAATATTTCAGTACTTCAATTCTTCCGGGAGCGGGCACTGGTATATTGTTCTTCATAACACCCCAATGGGACAAACTTCTTGAACTCGATGTAAGTCATAAATTATTTTTTTTTGCTATTATTTCACCGCCACATCTACATTTTAAAAGCTTGTAATTGAGGCGGACACTCCCATAAATAACACTTCCTTTCATACTTTTTCTGCGTGGGCAATGAATGTCTGATTGAAATGATAACGTTTTCTCCCCAGGTGTGGTACGCGGCGGTTACTCAAGTGTTCTTCTCGCTGTCCGTGTGCACTGGAGCCATTATTATGTTCTCCTCTTACAATGGCTTCAGGCAAAATGTATACAGGTAAATTATGAAACATCACATTCTGATGCTTTATTAGCAACTACTCCAAGGGCAGCACATTCTCTCTGTGTTCGATTCTTGACTAGCACTCAAAACGTCAGAACCGTATTTAAAATTAAACGTGGTAGTTATTTAATAATTTTAAAATCAGTTGTATGTTACCAAACTAGTGTAAGTTCACAAAATACAACATTTTGGTTTTAACGTTCATATTATTTTTTTAGAGACGCTATGATTGTGACTACCCTGGACACATTCACTAGTCTACTCTCGGGTATTACAATTTTTGGCATCCTCGGCAACCTAGCTTACGTATTAAATCAAGAAGTCAAAGATGTGGTCGGCACGGCTGGCACGGGCTTGGCGTTCGTGTCGTACCCTGATGCTATTGCTAAAACTTTCCAGCCACAGGTAAGAAACACACTAATCATTTTTTTTCCAATTCGCTAACGACAATAGACAAAAAGGTACAGGAGAGTGAAGGTGTATGTTTTGTAAGTGTGTAAGAAGAATAAAGTTAAACTTACCAGCTCGATGCCCCTTTCACCACCTGCAGGTGCCTGGTCACTGGCGGTGTCAATCGAGTCAAGACAAATTTTGTCAAAATCTATTGGCGCCAGATGTGAATGCACCTTTATTGTTACAAACGCGAAACCGAAATTCAAACAAACCGACTGACTCGCAAGCCCTCACCCGACTAAACCGAGAGGGATTCAAATGTACCCTCCTTTGCGGACAAAAAAGTGCGACCGGTTACCTGCATTAAATCTGTATAGCAAGGCCGCGAAATTTAAACTATATATTCACCACCGACTGTGACGAACTTGTATGATCTGTATCGGACAGTAAGCGTTACATGACACCCGTCTGTAGCGTAAAAGGTTCGTAAAGTTTTGAACAATGAGCTGCAATGCGATTTCGTCTATAAAATATTAGCAATCGAATTTGTCAGTTTTGAACTTAATTCTTTCTTGTTTGCAGTTGTTTTCAGTGCTGTTCTTCCTGATGATGACTGTGTTGGGTGTGGGCTCCGCGGTGGCTCTCTTGTCCACCATCAATACGGTGCTGCTCGACTCGTTCCCTCGAGTGCCCACCATCATTATGTCGGCCTTCAGTTGCTCTGCAGGATTTCTCATCGGTCTTGTTTATGTCACACCGGTTTGTAGTTTTTTTTAAACCTTGCAAGACTTTTAAAACAATTCTACTTTTAAATCCAACTATTGAACTTCATAAATATAAACCCATTCGACACATAATTGTCATATCTTTAAATATGAAAGAATAAAAGACACTTATAGATGTTTTCATTCTATAATTAATTGTCGTAAATAAACTATTTTTTTTTAACAGGGTGGGCAGTACATCTTGGAAATGGTCGACCATTACGGTGGCACATTCCTTATATTGTTCTGCGCAATTGCTGAAGTCATTGGCGTGTTCTGGCTCTATGGTAATTATATTATACCTATCACAATGTTTTTTTTATAATGACCAGATTAAAAAAATAAAAAATTTTGAAGTTAAATTAATTATCGATACATTACGTTACTGACGAATGTTAACTTATTTTATTTTATGCTTGTTATTTATGTCTTTTTGTGGTAGTAACACATGTTTTTGTATTTTCAGGTCTAGAAAACTTATGTCTCGATATAGAGTTCATGTTGGGCATCAAGACATCTGTGTACTGGAGATTCTGCTGGGGTCTGATCACCCCCGCTATGATGATAGTCGTGTTTGTGTACGCGCTAGCGACGAGCACCGAACTCGTCTTTGGTGTGGATTACTACTATCCAGTTGCTGGCACTGGTATGTACCTTAGAAATAACAACATACGCAGTTTTCAGACAACTAATGTTTCATTCCAAAAACTTTTTCTAACATTATATCAACTTAAATATTTTTACTTAACTTCAATGAAATTTAGTTTTTAATATTAAATAGTCCTAAATAAGTTATTTCATATTTTCAGTTGCTGGTTACCTCATGCTGTTTGTGGGCGTGGCTTTGGTTCCTATCGGTATAGTTGCAGTGATGTTCAAGAACAGGACTGGTAACTTCGTCGAAGTAAGTTATACGACTTGTATAAGTTAGTTTTTGTCGAGTCCAGTAGGACAGAAAGTTAATATTTTCCATACACATATAAATCTAAAGTATCATTCGAATCAACAGTTATATTTATTTACGTACTTACATTATATTTATAGACATTGAAACAATCGTTCCGTCCCAAGTCGACGTGGGGTCCGCGGTCCACGATAACCCGCAACGAGTGGACTCTGTACAAGAAGGACGCGATGGCGGAGCGCGAGAAGCTGCAAGTCGGCTGGTTCACTCACATTTGGCTCAGTCTCTCCAAAGGATATGAAAGACGACTTTAGTTCATTTTATGGACGTTTTAGAAGATATCTGTTTGCCCATATTTATCAGTACTAAGTGATACCCTTAGTGAACATCTTGTTTAAGAAATAAACAGTAAGAGACTATTAATGTTTGTGTTGGGTAATAGGTATTGAAGGGGTAGCTGCTGTTTTAAAAATTACTAAAAACATTGGATTAATGTAAATTAGTTAAGATTAATTGTTGCCAACAAAAATTCATATTTTTATATCATCAAAATTTTCATGTCAGATTTTAAAGCTTGTTCCGTTTCCTAACTAAATTTACCTAACTAGTTAAGCTGATTTAACAGGAAATTCCCTTTCATACCTTGTTAATGTTAAGTATTATAATTTTATGTAAAAGAATCTGTTATACGTAATCGAAGAGTTAAGCTAATTGTACAGTATCTTACATTATTTAAAAGCATTTTTAAATAATTAATTGTAAATTATTGCTTTATTTTATTTATTACTTAAGGTATATTTATGTTGCATTTTAACAAAACCTTTATTTTAAACGCAACAAACAGAAATAACTTATTTATCAAGTAGATTTTTTTGTAAAACTCCTCATTCGACAAGTTTATTTTTAACCTTTGTAACCTTTTCTTAAGGAAATGTTAAACATTTTTCGTAGTTCTTGTTTGGTTATATTTTAGTGTTTTTATCGCGATGGCTGTGTGCAATTGTTATACAAGTATAATGATTAAAAATAAAATAATTAGTTAAGTATATCTCCGCATGTTAACATTCGTGTTATCTTATTTATTTCTTAACTTCTTTCTTGTTATATTAATATGACCAGAAAGTTAAGTGATTAAAACTAGTTTTAATCACATTTTTAATATTAAATACCACTTCTATGAATAACGAATTATGAAGCAAGATTGTATAAAGTGTATAATAAAGTTTTACAAATTAAACTAAAATATTTTATTTTTATTTACACCTATGAAAATTTTTAGTACACCTTTATTAATCTATTTTCTACAAAATATTGCAAACCATTAGATCCACGTTGAAGAAGTGGGCTTCATCATCATCACCAGCTCACTACACGTCCCCACCGAGGGGCTCGGAGCCTACCCTAATAAGGGGTGACTAGGCATAGTCAACCACGCTGGCCAAGTGCGGGTTGGTTGACTTCACACATATCTTTGAATTTCTTCGCCGATATGTGCTGGTTGCATCACGATGTTTTCCTTCACCGTAAAAACGTCGGGTAAATTATGTACATATGAAAATTCTAAAATCGATTTACATTGGTACACATTTGGATCGATACACATTGGTACATGGCGGGATTCGAACCCAAGACCTGTAGATTACAAGTCAAGTGTTCAAATCACTGAGCCACCGACGCTCAAGCTCAAGCTAAGTGGGCTTAGAAAATTAAAAAAAAAACTTGGCAATTAAGAGAAATTCGTTTGTGCAGAATTGTTACTAGTTAGTTGTATACTAATATAGTGTTGTATTTAGAGTTGTATTACCTGTTATTTAGAGTTAATGAGAAGTACGGGGCTGAGGTAATTGTATTAGCGTCGCACTGCGATCCGAACGACCTAAAAATTAATAAAGCTATGAACACAGTGAACTGGATATAAAACCAGTAAATAATTAAAAAATATGCAATTCACTCTTTTTACATATTTTATGGAATACATTAATTACATCGATACATTGACTGATAGAATATTACTTCCATTTCAGTAACTATCTAACTGAAGGCAATGAAATTAATTAGTAGCTGCCAGGGCTTAGGGCATATTATTATCGTTTAGCGTTCGATCAAGTCCTAAGCCTAAGACAATCATAATTCTTTTACTCTTAAAGAAGATAATTGAGTATTAATTACATTAGTAATGTAATTTTCAAAGTCTAATTAAATTAAGTCTAGGAAATTCATCTATTTTAATATATCAAATACGAGTACAAGTATGAATCGAAGTACTTGTTTTTAATGTTACTTCTAAGTATTTATGAAAATTCTTAATAAGCATCCCTTTCGAACTATTGTGTTTTTGTGTTAGCAAAAGTTTTTAAAGGGTTAGCAAAAGATTAAATAAATATGTTTATCTATTTAATCAAGTATAATAAATACAGGGCAAATTATTTTATAAACACGTGAAGATTGAAACGTGATAAATTTCTAGCAATCTTAAACTTTTTATCTGATAGATTTATTGATGTTGCAATGTATACGTGAAGACATTTGGCCAAGTTTACTTCAGTACTTGTAGCGTTTGCGCATTGTCGCGCGTTGGTGCGCTATCCAGTATCAATGGTGATTATCGAAAATTGTATCATTTAAATGCCTACGAGTTTTTAGCACTTTTTAAAATATAAAAATGTTTTCTACATTTTTCAGGATTCTAAAAATAGTAATGACGGCGGAGGTCAACTGAATAATGGATTCGATGCGGCACCAGAAATAGGGGATCAGTCCAAAAATGATATTGAATCTAAGAAACCACAAGTGAGTTCTTACCCTTATTATCGAACTTTAACTATGTAGAAACAGTAACTTTGGCACCTTTTCACAATAACTTCCTCACAATTACACTATAAAAAAAAGTTTTGAAAATATGAATAAACAACGACAATGCACAATTTATCTAATTCACAAAGACCTTGTTGCGTTTATTTTAATATAAAGAACCCTTACTTAAAACCATATTGAACTCTTTGGTGTTATAATGTTAAGATTGCTATAATTTAAAAGTACCCTCTTTATCACTATAAAATGTATATGATTAATTTTGTTATATACAGCAAAATAAGGTTAAAAATAACTGTTTCCGTGATGTATAGGCGCTATAATAATTCAATAAAAGCGATTCTAAGTTTTTTAAACTAAAAATATGTGAAACTTTGATTTATTACAAAACATATCCATTTTCCAGGGTAAAACAGGCGCTAATCCAGAACGACCACAATGGAATAATCAATTGGAATTTCTTATGTCCTGCATCGCCACTTCAGTTGGTTTAGGAAACGTGTGGCGTTTTCCATTCGTAGCTTACCAAAATGGTGGCGGAGCATTTCTTATTCCTTACATAATTATCCTTCTGATTATTGGTAAATCTATGTATTACTTGGAAACAGTGCTGGGACAATTTAGCAGCAGTAATTGCGTCAAAATATGGGCACTGTCACCAGCCATGAAGGGTATGTACACTAATACACTCTTTTATATCTTCTTCTAACCATTATTTACCACTCACTATTTTTTTTTCAGGTACTGGCTATGTTCAAGCCTTAAGTGCTGTATATGTTCTATCATATTATGTTTCAATCATCGCCTTATGTTTCTTCTATTTGGCAATGAGTTTCCAGTCGCCTTTACCTTGGGCGTTGTGTGATGCCACGTGGTTAAACTGTGTGCCTTCAGGAGAATCCGTCAATATGAGTTCTATACAAGGCAATCCAGTTAGCAGTGCAGAGTTGTATTTCACGTAAGTTAATGATGGAAATATTTCCACTCTATTGTAAGCAAGTTTTATTGACAAAATTGCTAGTTTTTAAGAAAAAGAAACTCACCGCAAAACTGTAAATGCTATTAATTTTCGTAATAAGTACTAGTGGTTTTGTTGCATTAAAAATAACAAAACGGATATAAACCGTAATCCAATTAAATGATCAAATCAAACTGATAAAAAAACTGACTGTAACGGTAACTTGTTGCGTACTTTTTGATAAGCCCTCATTTATCTATACAAATTAGGGAAATGTGGTTTGATTAAAAGAACGTATTGACATTAATTTACCAAGATTTTATAATTTAGCTACCTAATGTAGATAAAAAAATTGAATGAGGTTAACCCATATTTCATATTAGTCGGATCATAGTTAAACAAATGATTACGACAAAGTTATTGCTTCCATTTGTTATATGGCTATGACATTTTAATACATTTGGTAACAAGTTTTCAGAATGAAATTTAGTAAAATAGGCAAACAGCAAAAATCACTTTTTTTATTATAAGATGACAAACGAGCGAGCGGCCACCTAAATTCACCGAAAAAGCGAAGCGATCGTCGCCGTCGTCGAATGTCTATGTACATTCGCAATTGTATATGTATTGCCTACCTTGGTCAACAGAAGAAGAGGCGCATGTAAAGATGATATTTCCCTATTCTGCTCCTCCACCGTCAAATCCACTATCCCTTTCAATCCTTTTCATAAGAAATCCCTTTCCACCCTTTTCGTATAAACGAAAAGGGTGGAAAGGGATTAAAATTAGGCCTCCGGCATGCACACTCATTAGGGCGAATCGCGGAATTGTTCCCTCTTCACGCTCGTCTTCTGCGTGTTCGTGGTATAACATCAAACGAGTCGGCCTATTCGTGCGAAGATGTTTAAGTGGACTTTAGAGACTTTTATTTTTTTTTGTAGGCAAACAGTCTTACGTCAGTCAAATGGCATCCATGATGGTATTGGTAAGTATAAACGCAAGTTAATTAGACTTAATGAATTGTAACTCGTAAAACTTGATAAAAATAATTACTCTTTGAGGTCGATACATCATAACACAAAACGTATTTCTTTATTTTTTAGGTGTTCCCTTATGGGACTTGACCTTGTGCTTGCTGGCGTCTTGGATAATAATCTTCGTAATCGTCGCGAGAGGTGTTAAAAGTTCAGGCAAAGCTTCTTACTTCCTCGCTCTCTTTCCTTACGTTGTTATGATCATTTTACTCATCCGGTAAGCATTTTTTCAATAATTACGTTTTTTACAATTTTCATATTTTGGATTTCATTCGCTATAATATTATTCTACAGTTCTGTTACTCTGCCCGGAGCTGCTAATGGAATTCTATTCTTCGTGACACCGGATTGGAAGAAGATCCTAGAGATCAGGGTAAGTTTTCCTTCCGTTTTTCTAGATTCTATAATTATTTATAGGTAAGCAGTGTACTAAAATTAATAGTAACTATAAAAGATTTTTACTTTGATTTGTAGGTTTGGTATGCAGCCGTAACACAAGTTTTCTTCTCATTGTCAGTGTGTTCGGGGGCGTTGATTATGTTTTCGTCTTACAATGGCTTCAGACAAAATGTTTACAGGTATGTGATTACAGTCATACTTTTTAAATTAAACGACTCATCAATATTACTTAATGTACACTTTAATACTAGTATTTTATAGACTTTGTCACGCAAAGTGTTTTTTTTAGATTAGACAAAGCTTATTAAAGTAAATCTTGTCGATCGATCATTATTTTTACATTACGATGTGAATTATTGTGATTGAAGTTATTCTTGTAAATGACATCATAATCAGATAAACACAATAATATATTTATTACTACTTTTACTTTGTTACAGAGATTCCATGATCGTGACCACTTTAGATACGTTCACAAGTCTCATATCGGGTATCACAATATTTGGAGTGCTGGGTAACTTGGCGTATGAATTAAACTACGACGACGTAGGCCAGGTCATCGGTGCAGGAGGTACCAGCCTTGCGTTTATATCTTACCCGGACGCTATAGCTAAGTCTCCAGTTGTGCCTCAGGTATATAATTACTTAATTATTATTAGCACCCTGCTTTAAAATATATACATTGCGTAACACGTCAATTAAGAGCACTTTACTTTTAAATTTATATTACATTCATATACAAATCACATTTTGTCTCTCAGCTTGTATTATTTTGTAAATGCCATAGCCTTCATTTATATTAACAATCGTTTATAAAGTTTTGGCATTTTTGAAATAGCACAGAACATAGCTTTGCAGCACTTTATCTAACGTTAAGTACATATTACACAATTCCAATGAATTTATCTCAAATTCTTATGAAAAAAATAGTTAACAAAGTTTAGATCTTTTAAAGCAGCGTAGTACATCCGTAGCAATGCGTAGCTTCGTAGCACTTTTAAGCTTTACTGGAAACTCGTAGATTATAGGTAGTAATAGTTTGTTTTAAAAGGTCACATTTTTCATAGACCCTTAATATGTTTGTTGTAGCTGTTCGCGGTTCTTTTCTTTCTCATGATGGCGGTATTGGGAGTGGGGTCCGGCGTCGCTCTATTGTCCACTGTCAATACAGTGCTATTAGACGCCTTCCCCCGAATACCGACATTATACATGGCTGCTATGAGTTGCACCGTGGGTTTCCTCATTGGACTTGTTTACGTCACACCGGTAAGCTAACGAGTTTCTACTAACGTGACAAAACAGCTTATTTATAAACTGAACTCCAGTAGCCGAACATCGATTTTGTATCAGTATTTTTTACAAAGGTTTTATTTTTATTTTTTAGGGTGGTCAGTATGTATTAGAGTTGGTGGATCACTACGGAGGGACATTCATGAGACTGTTCGCAGCTATCATTGAGACCATTGGCGTATTTTGGATTTACGGTAAATATATTTCGATTTATTTCATTGTAGTCGAACACAATTTCCTTGTCTTTTTAATTGAGATTTAGATTTATAACTATCACTTTTATCTCTTTTTCATAATAAATCTGTAGTTAATAAATCTTACCGACTCGGACACTTTTAACTTAAACTTGTGACAAATCTATTTTAGGATTGGAAAACTTATGTACAGACATAGAATTTATGTTGGGATTGAAAACATCGTTCTACTGGCGTATTTGCTGGTCAATAGTGACGCCATGTATTATGATAGGCGTGTTCTTCTACGCACTGGTCACTACAGGCACTCTAACGTTCGGAGAGGATTACTACTATCCCCAACCAGCTTACAGTAAGTATGAATATACTAAATTTATTAGCTTTTTAAATCACGATATTCAAAGCGGAAGTTATGCAAAAATAACTCAAGTTCTTGTTATGACAATGAAGGCAGAAAAGCACAAAAATAATCATGTCAAATTATAAAAAACATTCAAAATAGAGAAAAAACGATTAATTTAAAGTTCGCTTAAAATATAGCAGCGCATTAAAAACGATAACGCAAAATAGGTTATTGCTCGGCGATTAAATGTCGAATTTATCAATATAGATTAAGTTTATTATGAATAATTACTAGTTGAAGGTTGTTGCTTATATTTTAAATAGTAAAGATTAAATAAACAAATAGATAGAATGGTTGTAAGGAAAGTTTATTCGCTGATAAAAAAAACGTTTAGCACTGTAGACATCAAACAAATTTTTGTCCAATAAGATCATATTAAAAAAAAACTAGATATAGAATGAAGATTTCACACATTATAATCCAATTTATTTTTTACAGTTGCTGGAGATCTTATGCAATACCTAGGAATAGCGTTAATTCCTCTCTTCATGGCACACGCTTTATGGAAATATAGATCTAAAAATGTAATTCAGGTGGGTATCTTAATCAAATGTTACCAACTGGCACATTTAATTATATTTTTATAGATTCCTCATATAAAATTATTACCTATTTAACAACTCTTCGTACGTAGTCATTAAAAATAGAATAACCTAAATGTAAATTATTAAATAATAATTAAATTTTATAAGTTCTTTGTCATAACGATTAATATTAATTTTTTTTACAGACTGTTAAAACAGCTTTTGGTAAAAAGCCTACTTACGGTCCCCGGGAACCCGAGTTGTTTGAAGAATGGAAACAATTCCGTCGTGAAGTTAAAAACGAGAGAAAGCAAATGAGAAAGAATTGGTTCCACCATATAGCGCTCTCTTTAACCGGCGGCTACAGGAGAGGAAAGCCAAAGCCAAAGTTATAAACCACACTAAATCAATTATATGTTAATATTATTTTATGAATAAGTGTAATTAATAAAATAATTAATGATATTGCTTTAAAACTATTATGTTTACTTTTGTTTTGTTCCACGATCATGTAAAATATAAAATATCTGTATAACGAAGTATATAAAGGTATCAATGCACGCCCGTAATTAAAAATTACGATTCTCGGTGAACACAAAAATTCAATGCAGTTAAGTGTACTACTGTGCAGTATAGCAAATAAGTGTACTATGTTATGTAATTTATTAAAGGTTTTTCTAAAAAAAAACGGGACATTATTTATTTCGAAACACTACACGAATCAATACCACTTATTCAGTGGCACTGAATGACTTTTTTGTAAGGCATCTCAGCGATGACTATAACAAGTATTATCTTAATAGTATACTGGGTAATATTTATTACTGGCAAACGACGAACATTGATAAAAAAAGTCGCAGTAGATATTATAAAAGTTATAAGGTGTTTGCGTCCGATTGATTCAAATAAGGCGTTTTGTGTAAATAAAACATCGTTTTATTCCATTGCAATTTATTACTTAATAATCTTACATGACGTATAGATAATACATTTTCTAAACATAAAAATTCACTCTGCAGTAAGAAGTACTGCCCAATGCGCGATAATTATAATAATTGTTATTAATAACGGTAAAAAGTTACACAGATACATAAAATGTTAAAAATAAAGTGTTTCACTTCCAAGGAATTTATGCTTTACTTATTATGCTTAGACTTCTTCTTCTTTTTATTAGATCTCTTCTTATGCTTACGCTTCTTTTTCTTCTTCTTATGGTCGTCGGAACTTGAGTCGGAGTCACTGTCGCTATCACTAGCAGCGCGTTTCTTCTTTTTCTTGTTACGTTTCTTCTTTTTCTTACGTCTGCGGGCATCCGAAGAAGATGAAGAAGAGCTACCATCAGATTCACTAGAAGACTCACTTTCAGATTCGGGTTTCTTTTTTACGTTAGTTAGATCCAGCTTGATGGTATCTTCCAGCTTTGCCTTTTTTGCCTCGCCAACTGCACTGGGTGAAGCTGAACGTCCACGTTTCTTGCTGCTTTCCTCTTTAGTTTCGTTATCTGATTCAAGTGTTTCGTCATAATCTGGTTCAAAATGAGCTTCGTCTAAAATAGATTTCTTTCTTTCACGTTCTGCATTCGATCGTTTTATATCATTTGAGTTGTCATTGCCACGATCACGATGGCGAGAGCCAAAATTGTCGTCAACATTTGATTTTTTGTCGTGCTTTGTACTTCTATCGAAATCCTTTTTCTTTGAATCACCGCCGCCGCGATAACTATCTGAATTTCTGCTATCCTCTTTGTCAGCACGTCTGTCAGATTTAGTCGGCTGCGATCTACCGTGGGATCTAGGTTTATTTTCTTTTTCTTTTTCAACCGTCACTCTGCGATAAGCTTGTTCTCTCTTGGGCGTTTTTGACCTAGACTTCACTCTTTCTACGGTACTTTGCACTAATCGCATTTCTCGACTTTTGCGTACGTCTTCCACCTTTCCACCTAATCTTTCTTTAACGGACAATCTTGGTGGAGGTGTTTTGGAATATCTGTTTCTGTCACTTAATTCAATAGACCTCTGATTAGAATCTACTACGGGAACAGTAATTTGAATATTGTTCATAGAATTTTTTTGTTCCATTTCATCACCGTATAATTTTAAACGATCACTACTAATTTTTTTAATTTCTATCGGGCGCAATGAACTAATGGCTTTTGCAAATATGGCGTTTTCGGCGCGCTTAATAACTTCAGATGTGACTTTGCCACTGTCCTCCTCTTCTTCTGGTGAAGTTATTTCACCAGGCTCCTTGGTTTTTTCAGCATTATCATCATCTACTTCCCATTTAGATAATTCGGGTAAAGGTGCCAGCATTTCTTTGCTTTGACCGGTGTTACCTTCAATGTCTGCTTCTAAGTCTTCAGTTACTGCTTGAAGTTCTATTCCGTCAAATGGGTCATCTTTATTACAAGTCTCTTCTGTTTGAACTTCGATGGGTTGTTGCTCTTTGTTTTCGGTTTTCACGTAATTTTGTATTATTTCTTTATCAACAGCTTCTGCAGATTCATCACCATATAAGTCTTCATTTGATTTTTCAACAACTGATTCGGTCGCATCGGCTTTTATAACTTTAGCCACAGCTGGTTCAGTTTGAACAACATTATTTTGTACAGATTCTTCTTCCTTTGGTTCCTGCTTAACGAGCTCTTTATTTTCTGTTTGACTATCAACATTTTCTGTTTTTTCTTTATCGTCATCATCTTTCTTTGTGGACTCTTTTTCTTTTTTTTCTTTTTTATCGCGCTTCTTTTTATTATCTTTTTCCTTTTCTCGTTTTTTCTTTTTTCTGTCCTTGATTTTCTTTTCTTTATCTTTATGATCTCTGCCTCTTTCGGAAGAGGGTCTTTCGCGAGACCGATCATCTTTCTTTTCACGACGATTTTCGCGATCGCGGTCTCGATCTCTGGAACGTCCTCTAGATTCACTGCGTTTCTTTTCTCGTGTGCGCTTAGGTGACGACCGGCCTTTTTTATCTGGCGTTGCTTTATCACGACCTCTTTCTTTATCATATTCACGATTTCTTTCTGTATCTCGTGTACGCTCATCACGTACTTCTCTTTTTTCATAAGCCTGTCGTTTATCTGCATCTCGAGATCGTTCTCCTTTTTCGGGTGGTGGTTCTCTGTTCTCATTCAACCTTTCGCGCTCACGTGCATCTCTATGTTTTTCATGTTCAACATTCGGATTACGCCTACTTCCTCCCCTACTTCGAGCATTAGCACGATACCCAGCTCGCATTGCATCCCTATTTGCATTAGTTTCATCTCTAAAACTTTCTCGATAATTAGGATCATGATAATTTGGCGGTATGGGTTCTCGAGGATCGGCGCTAGGCGGTCTGTACGGCACATTTGGATCGCGGAAATTATGAGGCACTGGGTCTCTGTAGTTACCATCTCTGAAGGGCATATTCCGATACGAATTATCACGGAATGACGGAGGCTGGGCTCCTCTAAAGTTACCTTCGCGGTATGGCAGTCCTGGTGGACCCGAATCCCTGTAGGACTGGGCGCCATCCCTAAATGGTGCAGGACCTTGATCACGGTAGCTATGTCCAGGTCTATAATTATCACGGTATCGTGGGGGTTGATTTGGAATATGAACGGAAATTTCGTTCTGGGCAGCAGGTATTGGTATATCCCGGTATCCCGCCGGACCGTCGGCGTATTGGGGTGGCCTGTAACCATCCCTATAACCTGAACCTGATATTCTATCACGTTCTAATGGACCCGACGGACCAAAAGAGGGTTTCTCAAACGGCGACGGCTCGAATCCTGGCACAGGGGGTTCCACGCTAGGTGGAATTTCTTCAAAAGGTGGGCCGTCAAAACGTCCTCGATAACCCGGCTGAGGATCAGTTCGCATTGGAAGACTACCCATAAGAGGTATCGGTTTAGCTCCCAATGGGGGGAAAGTCGGAGGCGGTGCATTATTTCTCGGCCCATATCTGTAAATGAAAACATATTCATCTTACACTTTGAACTTAGTCTGCTAACACGTAACTAACCTATTTATTGCCTCGCGAATCGAACCGATTTATGCACATCGAATTTTGAAAGGTTTTTGCTTGTTCCTCAAAGTTTTATTCCTATGTTTATATAACCCAAGTACCTGCAAAAATGTAAAGTTTCTTGAAAAATACTCAAATTTGAAAAAAAAAAATGTTTTTCTTTCGTACATGGCACTTAATATACTAATTATCATAAATCTAATATTTCAAAATTATATCGGCAAATGGTCACATTATATTTTTTCCTTTTTGTGATAATTTTGCTAAGCTTTTGTAACGCTAGTATTAATTTACTGCTTATCTACATTAATACCATAAAACGGATAAAATAACATGATGAAATATTAATCGGATAGATGAATAGAATATATTAGAAGAGCCTAATATCTAGCAATCATTTCCAATTACTTGGGGTGAAATATACCATTACAGTAAAATTTACCACTTGGTAAATGTGCTGATTGGTTACAGAGCGTCGCTGTAGGGCACCTGTAGAAAAAAGCTTTCACTGAAAAAGAAAAACTGGTAAAACACGATTAGCATCATTTTAACAACACAAAAGTTTTTATTTTAACTTCTTATTTAATGAGTTAAACAGTATACATATATTTACTTAAACATTGATAAATAAAACTGCAATTTGGTCTTATTTTTTAAACATCAGGGTAAATATATTTTTTTTTTCGACATTAATTAGCGAGCTTCACGCTGATGGTGAGCACCACGTCTAACCATGACAAATTTACAAACAATATATCTTTTTTCACATGTATTAATAAAGTATTGTATCATAAAAGAAATCAAAACGATTTTAATGTAATGTAACAAATGAAAGTGAAAAATATAAGTGTGTCTGTACAAAACAATGATGAAAGTGGCCATATCAATGAATATTAATCTGACGATATGAAAAGCTTAACAAAAACTACTTAATGAAATGTCCAAAAATTAGTGATAACATCATAATGAAATATCCGGCTATCACAAAACGATCAATCCATGTCTAGCCAGATTCCATATTCAGTCACATTCGACAAGTGATATCTCAACTAGAATCGTCACAATATGTCAAAATGAATTGCAATAAATCAGTAAAATGCCGAAAATTATTGATAGTGATACATTACAGTACATTATAAACAGTACATTTTGGAATTCTTGATAGCTGCTATCATTAATCGAATGCAACAGAAAACAACCACGGATTACAAACAACATTATGGTACTAACATTTCAGGAGAAGGGTAACATTAGTAAAACAGTACAAGATAGTAAACCGGCTATTATCTTAAAAATTAAATCGGTATTGCATTAGGCGACACAGGTATTGTTTACAAATATCTCGGCAGCTCGACTCGAGTAGCTCGAGTGGTGGCGTAGCACAGAATTTTTAAGTGTTGGGTGAGAGACACTGCGCAATACGCTCGGTCAGCCGCCAAGATATTTGAAAAACCACAAGGAAGCATGTTTTTTCAGTTATCAAAAGGTCACATTTGATATAACATTTTACTTAAGACACTAATCAGTTACAGTGACAATGTAAATCTCATTTCACTTTTATTACACTTATATCATTACCAAATATCAATCAAAATACAATTGAAAATATAGTTTTACAAGAAAATTAAAACAATGTACAAATGAGTAAATTGCATACAGATATTTTCTTTAACAATTAGGACACATAATTTCATTTCTGTCTTAAACATAATTGAAATGTTGTTAAAAAGGACATAGTCAATATTTTACAAGTACAATTAATATTAAAATGTAAATATACAGAAGCAACAACAACACAGATTGAAAACATTTCACATAAACGCATGCAAAAATAAATTTTAACGTTATACAAAAATATTGCAAATATTGCCAAAAATATATTATACACGTTGATTTATTTCTTAACATTATTAGAGATCTTTCTTATAAATACATTTCCTTACAAATAACATTATACAAAAACATAAAAACAAGACATTATAAAATTCGTAATGGATAAAACTATAATCATAAAGAAATAAAAGACCAGATTATAACAAAGTTTTTTATTATCATAATATCACATTTTACAGCGTCAATGACTGATTAATTACATCTTTGACCAACAACAAAACTGCAGGACTGACACCGAAATAAAACAATTAAAACAGTATATTTTACGTGATTCATAACATTTCTAATGACCATACCTACTTAGTTAAGTAGTAACCGAGACAATCTGAAGACAACATTAAGTTTTACATAAGATTTGACAGCGAAAAAACTCGAACATCCAAGTAATGGTAAAAAAATATAGAAATAGCGGCAAATTCAAATTACCACTAATTGTGAACAATCAAGTAAATTAAAATATGTTGTTTAATTCAATGTCAGTAAAGCACATCTTTTAAAACATACTAAAATTTTATGTCAACTAAAAGGAAATATCAACATCATCTTGTTTTATTTCTATTGACATAGAAATCACTTAGTGTAATAGGAGTGTTAGAACTCGCTGACACCTTTGACTAAACTATCGCACAAAAGTCTCGCTTTTATTCCTGTGAGCTTATATGGAAGTGCGCACACAACTTGATTTTTAGTTGTGCAAGTTGAATTTGCTGCGAAACAATCGACAATCGTACAACAGTTGTGCGATAGTTTAGTCAAAGGTGTGCGCCCGCTCTAAAGGTGCGATTTTACAGCAGACAGCGATGATATGTGTCGCGATACATACATACGTTCGGCAATGACAGACAGTATACTTTGCTTCAATTTGCCATTTGCCACGTCCCGCGATACCGCACCCATACACAACAAATTTTCTACTTTGTCGCTGTTTTCTCAACTGGCATTTCTCAATAAGCTACTATTTTCATGTTTATTTCACCGATTACATTTTTATCAGGTTACTTTTGCCGTTACTGACATTTTAAAAAATATTTTACAACATGAAAAAATTATTACACTTCAATTGAAACGTTATGGCGGCTCGGTGTAAGCAGTGACGCTGTGAGCAACAAAATGGTAGGTATAGGAGAGACAAGCCGGTACATAAATATGTAATTGTCAGATATCTTGGTAGAATAGAGGATCATTCAAGTCGTCGCGCAGAAAAAAAATTTAGGAGTAGCGGGGTGTAAAGTAATATGTGAGTAGGACATTACTCAGCGCACAAAGGACCTTGAACCGTGGAGA
Organism: Papilio polytes; assembly: GCF_000836215.1. Taxonomy (NCBI): domain Eukaryota; kingdom Metazoa; phylum Arthropoda; class Insecta; order Lepidoptera; family Papilionidae; genus Papilio; species Papilio polytes. The sequence goes on from NW_013527137.1 coordinate 3,392,761, forward strand.
TGTTTGAGACTTATACAATCTTAGGCGAGCTCCTTTTCCCACAGTAGGCAGCTAGCACCAACCTGCTATGTATCCTCACCTAACCAGCCACAATGTTTGAATCTCAAAATACATAGATTTTTCAATGTTACATTTATCAATCTACTTTTCAAACGAACAAAGAAAGCGACAGCAATGAACAATGACATAGCTTATTACTATCAAGAATTTATTCAAATGACCTTCATCACCTATAATCCATAGATAAATAGGTTACTGATAATATTCTATCGACTATTAATGATATACATTTATCAAACTGATTACCATCCGTCTGAATTATGAGATAAATATGAAAAGATTAAACAATAATAAGCATGCAAATGACGTTACAATGTTACAATAACCAGCACGTGGACATAAGGTAGAAATAAATATACACCGACGACTATACTGACGAAAGTCATCAAGTCATTTATTATAATAAAACATCTATGTATGTAATGCATTCTACATCAGATATTTCAATACGTATGTATAAACATAAATGGTACAAAGTGTCCGTGAGAATTTTTCTTAAGAGAAGTAGCAAAGATAGTTTTTGGTTTTGCTTCATTAGGGTTGATTTTGTTTAACAATTCATTGTTAAAACCAAATCCTCAACGAATAGATCAGACCATTAGCAACATGGCAATGGTCCAAAGATGTTTGAAAATGCACATTTCCGACCATAATCGTACAAAATTAAAATAAATAAGTCCTACCCAAAATAACTTGGGATAGTTCCATGTCGCAAGTAGATATCGACAAAAGAGGAATCAGGGCGAAACATACAGTTTGTAACCTGGCGTACCCGCAGGAGTTGGACCCGTTCAATATCTAGAAACGCTATTTTACTCGACAACCACTTGAAGATACAGAGCACATTAGCGGAATAAGGCCATTTTTGCAAACGACTATAATTGTCTCCTTATAAGATACTAGCTTTTGCTCGCGACTTCGTCTATATGAAATTATAAAATAGTATAAAACATAGCCTACAATAATCAGCGCTAACGTAAACTTATAACGGTAAAAGAATTTTTGAAATCGGTTCATTAGTTTTTGAGTTATTTTAATACATACAAAAATACAAATCTTTCCTCTTTATAACATTAGTATAGATAAAAAAGCAAATATTTTTATATTAAGTTTTACGTTAATGAAGCAAGTGCAGAGGAATCTTTAGGAAAATGGGAGGGGAATCTATGAGCGAAAGGAAAACATAGAAAGGAGAAGGAATTTAGCGGGGGAGGGGATAATGAAGGTTTTTGCAATCATTTAACTTGTAACAAATGTCTATGGATAGCAATCACTTCCTTATCTAGCTAAATCAGGTAACCACTTGCTTCGCTTTACATTTTTTGGTATTAAAACAAATAAAATGCAATTGGTAGTTACATTAAAGCATGTGTGGCATATTGAATAATATCTATGTCGGTAGATGTAAATAAACAGTTGTCATTACGCACTCGCACAATGAAGTTTCATTTATCTGATTCCCAAATACTACATGGTGTCAGGTGTGGTTTTATGCGTGTTTCTGAAGTTTTAAAGTTTTAAAAGTGATAAGTGTGCGTGAAATTACAAAAGGTAATAAAACATTTGGAAGAAAACAATGCCGGACGGAATAAAAAATAGCGACAACTCATCGACGCCGGCGACGAGCGGTGTCGCCGCCATACAGCAACCACCGCCGATGCAAGAAATAGGAAACATTTGTAACAATTGGCGTGATTGGAAAAATACTTTTGATTGGTATTTGATAGCATCGGGGCGAGAAAAGGCGAGCGACCGAGAAAAGGTTGCATTATTTCTACATGTCATCGGGAAGGTCGGCCGCGAGCTGTACAATGAGCTAGATATTACTCAAGATATTAAATACGAGCAGTTGTGTGTGAAGTTCGAAAATAGATGTGATCCACAAAAAAAATGTCAATTTTGAGAGACATATTTTCTTCGAAACTTATCAAAATGGTTTATTTAGATTTGAGATTTCATTTATTAGAAGGTTACAGTTCACAGTTACTTTGATTATTAATTGTAAGTTTTAAATCGTTATTTAAATTATAATGTTCTTTTATATTGTTCCTTTATGAAAAGAAAGGGCATGTGGCATATTGAATAATATCTATGTCGGTAGATGTAAATAAACAGTTGTCATTACGCACTCGCACAATGAAGTTTCATTTATCTGATTCCCAAATACTACAGCATGTGTTTCATAAAGCGTTAAATAAACATTCCAATGCATAAATGTATATATAATTCACATTTAATACATACACATACATCTTCGAAAAGTTTAACATACAGAAATTCATTAAAGTTAAAAGTTAGAAAATATCACATTTTTTATCACAGACAGATTTTACATTTCAGTGACGTAATTAAAATTTACAAATACCAATCATTAACTACACAATATAAACGTGAACTTAATAATGTTGACATCAGAAGACTCCGGCTGCTATAGTTGTTGGCTGCATCACGTACAAAATTCAATGGCGGCCACGTGACGTACTTACCGTCGACAGCAACGATTACTTTTCAATACAATCACATGTGTACATCAACGTTACATAAGTTCATAATATATACAAATGTATGATAAAACCGTCCGTACATAGGGACACTGGACACGCAAACTGAGGTTCGATCCGCTCGGCAATAAGTGCGTGCGCTAGATGGCGCTAGACGGCGCTAGGCGGCGAGTAAGACGGCGGATAAGGCGGCGGGTATGGTGCGCGGGCGCGCGACGCAGACACTAGTTAAACTGTTACAATCGTACCTGGCTCCGTATGGCGGCTCAACACTACGACGCGGGGGCGATAACAATTCATCATACACTCCGGCGTATCTGAGGACAAAAGGTTTTTTTTAAATGGGAGATACAAGTGAGTTCAGAGCACGTTAGTCTACAACAATCATATTTACAGATTGAAACTTTTGCGACAGAATACTGAAACGACATTTAAAAATGCAACTGCGTTTTATGTAATAGAGCCACGCCTAAATTTTAAATTCCATTAAAATCTTACCGTCTCGTTCGAGGCGAAAAATTTAAATTTGTTTCAGTTCGGTCCTTAATTTTATTTCTTTTAGGAATGATTCGATTTATAATGTAATGCGATACACATAGGTTTTAGAAAAAAAAAAATGTCTCACCTATGTGGCGACATCGGTCTGGGCTGCGGCGACCTCATGAGCGGCGGCGGGCGGTGCGGCGAGTGCGGCAGAGAACGCAGCGGAGAGCGGAGCGGAGACCGCAGCGGGGAGCGGAGCGGCGACCGGAGCGGAGACCGCGGCCCCGGAGACCGCAGCGGCGAGCGGTACCGCAGCGGGGTACGGTGCCGGCGACGAGGCGACGGCGACCTAAAAATGCAATGTAAGTTTACTTTATATCAGACTAGCTTTTGGCCAACTGCGCGAGGAAAAAGCAGTTAAAGTCGTGGATTTGAAAATTATATTTCACGTTAACATCACGTTTAGGCATATTATGTGAGAGATTAGACAAAAGATTTAAACAGCATTTCTTTAAGTCCATATATTACGAGCATACATAAATTTGTGATATAAATGTATGTGGCAGTGTTACCGTGTGAGTGAGAGTGATCTGTCTCTGGTGCGCCTGCGCCGCGGCGACCAGGGTGAGCGGCGCACGCGGCCGCGAGAAGCCGATCGCGATCTGAAATACAAAACACCATCTCTTTACAAAACTGTGTTACAAATATTAAGAAAAGTTTAAATAAGTTTTGACATTAGGGTTTATAACACTTAGTTTTATCGCATTCTTCTTAAAATTGTTTTTGATTTAGTCATAATGAACTATCACAACGATAACATTTTATATAAATAAGACACATTCTAATCTACACTGTGTCATAATTTGATACTTATACAAAAGCCTATATACTGACAGGTTAAAAACATCTAATGATCACAAATATCACAGATACGAACTACTCAAAGGTATATAGATACACTACTAACTAAGTCATAAATATATAATACGACTAACCTAGTATATCGAATTCTGCTAGATGCGCGACTGCGAGGACGCGCTCGAGGTGAGCGCGGGGAGCGCTGGGAGCGCGGGGAGCGCGGGGAGCGCGGCGAGCGCGGGGAGCGCGGTGAGCGCGGCGTGCGGGAGCGCGTCGGGGAGCGCGAGCCGGAGTGCGCGCGCCGCCGCTCCTCCTCCCGCCGCTTCGCGCGCATCTCCTTCTCACGTATCATCCGGTTGAACGCCTCGAGCGGGTCCTCTCCGGCCCTACGTACAAAATGTATACCACTCAACTATGACTAAACACAACACACCTCAAATTTAATATAATTCTTGCAAAAATTAATATACAATACATCGACAAGTCTACAAACTAATTTAAGTACATACTATAAAAAATTGAGACTTGCAACAACTGTCACAAGTTATTTACGGTATTGAGGTTGATATTTTCATCAACGTTATCTCTCTCTCTCTCTCTCTCTCTCTCTCTCGACGACTGATCGTCCAATCGATAAAAACTGATCTATTAATCATCTAACCACACCAATATTTGTACATAATTAAAGTTATACTAATTCTGACTATTATCACCAAACTCAATACATAATCAACTAGAATAATACCTCTGTGAGTTATGATTATAACTTGTTTATAAATGTCGTAATATACAACTACAAGTCTAAAACACATGTGTGAAAGAGCAAGAAAGTGCATAAATGTTACCCGTTAGTGGGGGAATCCTTAATGCCGGGCGGCGGCGGCTGGTAGGGCTCCAAGCGGTGTCGGTAGCGGTCGCCGTACAGCGGCCCCGGCGGACCTTGCCGTCCGTACGGTTGGCTGAAAATCAAAACAATATTAAATTTAAAAAACAACTATACAAATAATTATAAAGAGGAAAGATATGTATTTTTATATGTATTGAAATAACTCGAAAACTACTTGGTAGATTTCAGAAATTCTTTCACTATTAAAAGCTATGTTATCAGTGAGTAAATAGGCTACATTTTTTATTATTTTTTCACGCGGGCGAAGTTGCGAGCAACAGCTAGTCTGATAAAATTATTTAGGAATTCAAAGACAACAACGTATTTACAAAAGCTAGTACATATTCGTATTAGACTTTATTAAAAATAATAATTCAAAAACTACATACTTGGGATACCGTTGTGCCGGCGGCAGCAAGCCTGGTACAAATGGCGGCGCTTGTCCCCGGTTGAACACGACCTGAGAATTATAACATGCGTTTCTTTTATTAATGTTACTCGAACAATATGTCATGTCAAATGAAATAGCTACGTCATTGTTCCTAAAAGACAAATTAATATAAAGCCCACCTGCGACGACATCGGATCTCTTCTCTCGTCAATAGTAGGCGTGCTTGCTCTTTGCTCTTCAAGACGAGGCATCTGTTAAAAAATTAAATTAGTAAACTTACAAACTACCTCATGAGCATTGGGAAGCGGTTTATACTCGTCGAATGCAAAGCCCCTTATTAAACAATGCCAATATTCAAGATTTCGACACATCACTACTTATTTGTAAATAAAATATTTAACCGCTACTATAAAGTTGTTAAATATTGCATAAAACTTACATTAATTGGAGGTCCATCAATCCCAGGTGGCTTCATCCCAGGCTGATGTCCTGAAACAAATAAATTATTTTGAGATATTTTTTACATATTTGAACTACTATAACAACAATAATAACTAGCATAAATTGTCATCTATCAGGCTTATATAATAAAAACGGATATATAACAAGTTCACAAAATTAATCGGCAATTATTGTTGTATATCAGGACTTATGTAATATCTTCTTTTTTTATAAATATCAAATTAAAATTAACATAAATTCATAAACCATTATCAGAAATATTTAATATATGAATTGAAGTCAGAAAATAAATATTATTAACACTTTTATCAACATTTTTTCAAACAATTCATAGGCTAAATCGTAATAAAATTATAATTGAGTATTAGTACAATCATACAAGATATTCTTCTAGTTTAAAACACATTTATATAAAATGTTCACAACAAAACAAGATTTACAATAGTTGTTTGATTTTCTTCTTTATCCAACTTCAAAAACGTTATTTCATTTAGGCGCACGGCTTTGTCTTCGTAGCATAATAGTACAGTGCAAGTGTTTGACACCACGCGCCAACCTATCGCCTGATTTATTAAAGCTACGCTACTCATAAGCATACGTAACTTATGAAGAATATCGAACATTAATCACACACTTATGTTGCTATAATACAGACTTATAAATATTTTAGTTTTATCGAATATATACGTGAATTGGTCGCTATGTGGGTGTACCTAATCTAGTCGGTCGGTGCATGTTGTGTCGACGGGCGTGGGTATGAGCGTGCGGATGCCCATGGGGGTGCGCGTGGCCGTGGGGGTGTGGATGCTGGTGCTGGGGGTGGGGGTGGGGATGCGGGTACGCGTGGGCGTGGTGCGCTGGCGGCACCATCACCACGATGTTGTCGTCCCCCGAGCCCTCCGACTCCGACACGTCCCCTCCCCCGCGCTCGCCGCGCCCGTCGCGCCCCCCGGCGGGCTTGCGGCCGCCCCCCGCCCGGCCGCGCTCCCCATTGGCGTCCGCGCCCGCGCCACGCCCACCGCCCACGACACCATCTATGCCAAACGTCACCAGCTTACAACACGATAACTGAACAACGATCTGACATTCTCAAATATTATTTTTTAAACATTACAGCGTACATTTCAAATTTCTGCTAAGTTATGTGATACAAAAATGTTTTTTTTTTTTATTATAATAGAGTTAAGTTACAAATGGTTTGAAATAATTGACAGTTAACTTTAAACGTATATTAAAAATCTAATAATATAAGCAGTACAAAAAATTTCCAAACATTACAAAAAATCGGATTTCTAAATCCAATACTACAAAGTTACTCCAAAGTAACTTTACATCATAAAGCCATCAAAAAAAAAATGGCTCTATTTTTAAACAATACAATAAAGACAAAAACTTTGTTATTATTGAAAAATAACAGCAAATAAACTTAAAAATTACATGCATTCAACTAAGTACGAAAATAAAGCTTACTAAACGTTTACATTCATTTAAGTAAAATTGTAATAAATCATAATAAACGTAATAGTCAACATGCACCGAGCCCACTACCGACACCGTCTGTATGTTAATGTATGAATAGTGTGGAGATGGTGAACATTTACCAGCGAGCGCGGGCAGGTCGCGCGGCGGCGCGCCGGCCGGGGGCGCCGCGCCCGCCACATCTGCGGCACAAACGTTCACACTATTCATCTACTTATACTAAAGAACGTAAAAAAATAAAGAAACCGAAAAAAACTAACAATACAGACTTCAATTATCTTGTAATTCAGACCTTTCTTTCTAAAATTTCGATATTTTAACTCTTTCTGTAGAGTATTTTTGACATGTCAATTAAACATTAATAAACGTTTTTTATTATTAATATTATTTTTACTATTATATCATTATTTATTTATACTAGACATCTGTATTAACAAAGGTTAAACATTGTCTCGATTTACGAAATACTTGTATGTGTTAATTTATAAAATTATGATAATAATTACTTAAAGAATTATGAAAGTTTTGTAATCGATAATTTCCTCACTGTTTTACATACTGATAAATTATCTCAGAGTGAGCAAGATTTTAAACATAACTTTATTACTTTAAAGAATCACATACAAAGATATAACACGAATTTAATATCTTTATCTAGATATATATTATCACAAAATAGTATTAAAAGACTTTACTGGTACTTATCACTAGATCTATACAATCTAAAATAAAACTCTTAAATTGTTAGTGACTCATTAAATTATCTTTTTAATCTAATAATCCAACATTTTAAAAGAAATTACGATAGAATTAAATAAAACTTGTTGAAAATGTATTCAACGATACCCAAACATTGTCAAGTTCCCTTAAAAATTGTATAAAATACAAATATGTCTTATTCAGCGTTTCTTCTAGAATAGGTGTTAATAAAGATAAATTGTGAACCAAAAAGTTTGAGGATGTTCTATACACACAAAAATTAAGTTAAACAACTTTGACACGTAACATATAAATAATTTAGTAAATAAGCAAAACGAAAGGTACAAACCCATAGCGGGGGGCGGGGCGAGCGCGGGCGGGGGCGCGGCGGGCGCGGGCGGGGGCGCTGCCGACGGCCGATGCGGCGCTCTTCGGTTGTAGCCTGTTTGGTTACGAAACGCTGATACAGAATTCCTTAAAAATCTGAAACGAAAATAAAACTATTAAAATAAATATTCACTCATATAAAAAATATTAATTGCTTATCAAAAATAAAAAAGTTTTTTTTTTAAATTTTCGTAAACAGGATTTATCTTTAAATTATGCACCTGTTTGGGATAAGCGTTGTTGGTGCAATCTCTTTTTCCCTACAATCAGGACACTCATGATCTTCAGATTCCAATAAAGCACCTCTTATACCTGCAACCAATTAAAAATAATTCTATAGCATACTGTTTGTAATAAACCTATATAACTATTTAAAGTAAAATTATAACTGCAATTAAGTTAAATAAAACATAGTGATTGTATTTTATTCATACAAAAAACTAAAAAAAATGCTTACATTCATCACAAAACGAGTTTCCGCAGCATGGTATCATCACCGCATCAATGAGCAGGTCACGACAGAGGCTGCAGATCAATTCATCAGGGACAGAAGGCTCCGGGGCCGCTGGTGCGTTGGTCGGAGTGTCAGCACCACCAGCATTCTCCGAGGCAAGATATGCCTCACTATAAATATAATAAAATAGATTATACTATCAACAAGAACAAACACCTTTACTTAAGATAAATCATTTGATATTAAATTATGTAATTTACAATAAACATTACTATGTATAAGTTTTATCATCACTAAATAATATTTTGAAGTTAAGAATCATTTTTAATTAAATAATTGTACTTCTAAAAACTGTAAAATTCACAATTGTAGCAAAGACTTGAAAACATATAATACATGCTGTACATGAACCTATTTTATTACTAAAATTAAAAGTATTTTTATGTAGTGTTTGTTTTCTAAATACGATACTTATTTCATCATTCAATTGTTTACTTACTGATCAACTGCGGGGACTGCAAATGTACCACTTGGTGTCATCATGGCTCCTGGTGCTTTTGGACCATCTACTGGTACCATAAAACTTCTAGGAATACCTGTACTCCTTCTGATTTCTATAGCTTCACCCTATAAAACAATTTCATGTCTCATTCACTTTTTACTATTTAAAATGCAAGTAATTGTTATTAAAAATTTTAATCTTACAGAATTTGCCGCAGGGCAGTCTTTGATCCAGTGACCTTTCTTCTGACACTTGTAACAAATATAGTTACTTGGAACAGCTCCTCTCTGATTTTGTCCTCTTATTTTCTGATAGCTAAAATGTTATGAGAAATTTATCAATTTCTATATCTATATTATATATGCTTTTTAAAATGTGGTTACAGATAATTAGCTTTAGAAAGGATGTGAGGTACAAAAATGAATAAAACTGTTTAATAAAAACTCAACAATAAAAAAAGGTTAATCTCACTATCCAACAAGAGAAATTCGTAGTCACATCAAAAAATTCAAGGAATTCTCCGTACCTTTTTTGGGTCTTTAGGGCTTGCTTAAAGGTAATTTAATACACAATAATGAAATAAATATTGATGATCTTAATTTTTTTGTACATTTACTTTGGTAACTTGTAAAAAATACTTATTTGATATTATAGATAAGTCTTACTTGCTAGGGTCGTAGTCAAAAGTGGATTGTGATATCATAGCATTTATTTTATCCTGTTCGCTACCTTCCATGCGAGACAGATCAGCCAATCCCTTGTTAACAGCAACATCTTTGTGCAATGACGATGAATTTGCATTAGATCCTTCCCACTGTTTCTTAGGTTGCTGAGCAAGTGGAACTCTTGCCACAAGAAGTGAAGTGTTCTTTGGAATTAAAGTCTGATCATCCACATAAACTATAAATTAAAATTAAATAATTAACGAAGTTACTTCAAAAATATTGGATACAATCATGTATGATAACCTAGAAAATCAAACCATTAACCATCACATGAAAGACGATTATTTAGATATATAGTCTGATTTTGAAAACTAACCTTCTTTTGTCTGTGCGTTAGTGATCTGGAGATCAAAATCTGAAGTCTTTCCAATCCTTTTCTGCTGCGATATGGCAGCTTTTAAATCTCCTACAGAAATATGCAGCCCATCAAAAGTAACTGTGTCATAATCCAATGCACTTTTAAATTTGTAATGTACAGACATTTCCACAAGCAAGAAGAAAATTCAATTTCATGTAACATGACAACATATGTTCACATATCTAGCCTTTTCTTCATAAAGAAAAACAATTTTGATCAAATTAGATTTGCATGCAGGTTTGTTACAATTGATATTGCAGTAGTCCTAACGCTAAAATAATCATGAATAACAAGTAAAATGACAATAAGTTAATTATTATACCGAATACTATTAATACCGGCAAAATAATTATTAAGAGATGGAACAAACAACTAAATAAAATGTAAAATAAAGGCAATTAGCGTTTCAACGACAGCCAAGCGCCATTGATGTACGCCATAGATAATATCAAAGAGTAAGAGCAAGTCAGTATGTTACAAAGTACTCTGTGGAGCAAGTGAGAGTAATACAATGCCCGGTGCTCATTTAGCCAGTACAGTCTATCAGTGGAGGTGGCTTGACCTGGAATAACTGGACCGTCCGTTAGCTGGCACAGTGTGAACGCTCACTGGGTCCAGCTACCAGTTACACAAACATAAATTTAGAAGGGGTGTTATGTAAAATCAGTCATGAATCTTATCGATTTTTATTCTTATAGAAGTTGGAATCGATAGATTTATAGTTATAACTTATGAAATAAATAAAAAAACACTGTTTTCTCAAATGAATAATGACCACAAATAATGAGAGTAAATAAATGTTTATTACTACTACAGCCGTACGTAATCAAATTGGATTTCGCTATTGTTTCTGTCATCGCTAAATTCTCTACACTATAATCAATACTAGAATTGTCCTCTAAATTAGTGAATGAGAAAATAATAATTTTAGTTGAGTTTGAAACTTATTTAAAACGAATATCGATAGTTCGCTATGCGTGTTTGTGCGTCACTACGATACCTGTCTATTAAGTACAGTATTTACCTTCATACAAATTGAATTTGATAGTTCATATGAGTCATTTATCAAACTAATCTATCATATTTAGACAAATTATAACAAATATTTTAGCTTGCTCCTTGGTTTTATCTGTGTTGCGAAGTATAACCTATGGTCTCTCTATGTTCTCTTTGTCCAGCTTGATAATCTGTGATCTGTGTCTTTGTCTATGGCTAAATATTCGTCTCAGGAAAAAATATTTTGGAAATTATTGTACTCGAATTTAGAAAGAAATTAATATATTCCTTAATATATCTTTATTGTATTTATTATGCTAAGAAAGAACTTTTTGAAACAAAAATATATAACGTATACGTGACCTTTCTTAATACACGGAAGCAATAATGGTACGTAACATTTTAAAATTCAACATCTTTATCAAATAAATCCTTTTTTAATAACTAATTTATGATTGTAAACTAAATTGTGCTTAAATAATACATTATGTATATCGGAAATTCTTTATTTACAGATTGCAAATACATTACAAATAACATTTTTGAAAATAATTTTTTGATCACTATGTTTCATAGCATTTCTGGAAAAGTGTACAAATTAAATTGTACATGTGTAGTGAATAAAGGGTTTATGTGTTGGTGGAACGTACATCACATTTTGTCAAATGGGCCATTGTCTAAGTTGTTTCAAAGACCAAGCCAACGCTGATATAGTTACAACTCAAAGAAAGAAAGATGGTGAGTTTGAAACACTACTACTCTGCCAATTGGTTGTATAGAGTTGTTATTCCCTGTTAAACTCTACAATTAATCTATGCATCTTAAATTGTTATGTTAAGAAACCTATTTTTCAATTTTTCTGTTTCCAACTACATTCTGCAAATTTACATTAAGGTAAATTGTATATTTTACTATGTGTATTATGCAATTAGTGAGTACCCTACAATAAATATGTTATTTTATGATTACATTGAGATTATTAAATTATACCAACAAAATTATAACATATAATACCAAAGCTTTGATACACTGTAAATTTATTACACAATATAATATTATTATTGTTATCTTCCATGTTCTAATGATTAGATAAATAGTTTCTTGAATGAATTCCAGAGCTGAGGGAGATTGTCACGACAAATCAGGTGCCCACCGTCATGGTGTCTGACTACCCGCAGGAGGAACCATTGCTTCACAACAATCAAAATAACATCAATTCTTATAGAAATATGCAGAATGCAAATACTGTAAATTCATATAATGAACACAGCACAGGAGAATTGACAATTATACAAAAATCACACACAAATTCAGATAAGATTCTAAAGCCATTTTATCAAAAGTTGCCATCTTTACCCCGAACTATGTCTTCTATCAGTTCTAATGAATCTAGAATATCTGAAAATAAAATTAATAATTTGTTTGATTTGTACAAGGATTCTTTGGAAGATGCAATATTAGCTGAAGGAATTGAAAATCTTTGCAACGATTTGCAGTTGAATCCGGATGATTTCAAAGTATTAGTGCTCGCTTGGAAGTTAAATGCTAGTCAAATGTGTAGATTTACAAGGCAAGAATTTGTTCAAGGCCTGAAAAACCTGAAAACGGATTCAATCAAAGGTGTACAGAGTAAGTTAAATGAAATAACAGCAGATTTGACGAGAGATTCTGAGAATTTCAAAGACCTATACAGATTCACTTTCAAATTTGGTTTAGATGTTAGCATAGGACAACGCATATTGCCAGCAGACATTGCTATCTTACTATGGAGACTGGTTTTCACAAACAATGAACCACCAATACTTGACAAATGGTTGAAGTATCTTGAAAAAAACCCACACATCAGAGGCATTCCTAAAGACACCTGGTATATGTTCTTGAACTTTTGTGAGTACATTGGTGATGACCTCAGTAGTTACGATGATAATGAGGCATGGCCAAGTTTATTTGATGACTTTGTGGAGTATGAAAATGATCAAATGAATCAAAATGTAACCAAAAGTGACATGAAAATAGAGGATTAAAAACCAATGTTTGCCAAATTTTAGCTACCGTAGGTACTTAATAAATGGATATTGAGACTGATAATCTGGTAATGAATGTAAATCAGCTCCATGAAGGAGGTTCATTACTGCTAAGTAATGTTTGACTCAAACATTAGTTATGGTGGGAGTGTTGAAATGCGGGAGATGTCATTGTGTATATATTACTTTATATTTTGTAACTAATGATTTGTATAACTATATTATGCCTACATAAGTATTTAGTCTTATGAATTTATTGATGACATTCCAGTGATGGAATAAGCCAAATCTGTATATTTTTGTTCTGTTCTACAAATTGCTTATGTACACGGAGTAATCTAAATAATTCTTACACAATCCACTTTATTCTTTAACTTTAACTTCCTAAAGCCTCAACTTGCACCATCCAAAATGCCTGCTAAACATTACAAATAAATTAATGAGAATGATTTTATTAAAAACTTACACTTGAAAAGTATTTTGTTAATTTCTGAACCTGCCATCGTTTTAGTAAAAAACGAACTGTTGCCCGCGACTTCGTCCGCGTAGTATTAGAAAACATACAAACTATATAAATTACCAAAAGTTACGTATACCTCGGGAACCGGACATTTCTCAGGGATGAAGCTTATCCCATATGTACTCCAGACTTTGTTTTATATCTGTGCCAAATTTCAATAAAATATGTTGAACCGTTGCAGAATGATCAATCCCACGGGAACCGTAACGATTCCCGGGATAAAAAGTAGCCTATGTGTTCTTCCAGACTATGCTCTAAACCTGTGCCAAATTTCATAGATATCCGTTCAGCCTTTTAGGCTACAAACGCTAACATCCATCCATCCATCCATCTATCCATCCATCTATCCATCCATCCATCTATCCATCCATCCATCTATCCATCCATCCATCTATCCATCCATCCATCTAAACTTTCGCATTTATAATATTAGTAAGATGTGTTTTGTAAAGTATTCATTATATTCTCGTAGGAAACAATATGTATATATTTGAAATATTAATGTTTTCTGCATATTCTTCATATAACTTATTTACAAAATGTCATCTAATCAAGACAGATCTAGTTATTAATGCTACCTATATTACATAAATGGCGGATATATTTTTAAAATAGAGAATTGATAAGAGTTTTTTCAAATATACTAAAATTATCCTGTTACAACTATTCCATTCTTTTTCAGCAATGCAGTTAATAAATTTGTGTCTTAACTTTGAAGCAGTAACTATAATTTCAGAGTTATCCTCTTATGGATTACAGGCGTGAAATATGTTGTAATTTCGGGTTTTGAGGTGGATGAAAGCAAATAAAAATATCGTTGGTGCAGTTAATAAAATTTTATTTTAAACAAAATAATATAGTCGCAGGCTGCCAGTGGTCGCTCGGTGGCTCGCTTGTGGCGCGAGGGGCGCGGGGTGCGCTTGTGGCGCGAGGCGCACGCGGCGCGCCGCCCGGCGGCAACGGAAGGCACTAAGGCGCCCTACTCTCCCCTACGAGCAAGCGTGTCGACAAATAAAATATAGCACGGATCAAACCAGATGGGGTGCCGCGTACGCCTCACATTTCATCCACTGATATACATAAAATATCGTTAATAATATAATTCAATCCGCCACTGTATATGTAAAACCGATTATATTAAAAAAAGCTGGAAATTTAAAAACCCACAATATACAATTTATAACAATTCGGAGATTGACCCCCTAACAGCGGGAGTGACAATGTTGAACGTGTATCACATGGCTCGCCGTAAGTACTCTGTGTCTAACATTAAGGCATGGCGAAGAAACCGAGTCTTCCTATTCCGAAAGCTACTTACAAATCTGATGGACCAATTCTTAAACGTGATAAAGTTAAAATTTCAACAAGACAAAAGCCAACAGCTTTCATACCGCGGCTTGTGATCTCACAGTCCAGCTCCGCCTATTGTATTTTGTTTTCAAAGCGATATCTTCTATTAAAAAATTATGTGTATATTAAAATATTGCAAGTAATTAACATTATGAATATACATGAATCGATTTTTCCGTTTCATAAATATAAAATTGCTTCCACTTGAAACACATTTCAATTCTATATTAACATGTATACCGCATAGTAAATCACTTCAAACATAATTCTTGTTTTTAAAATAGACAACACTATAATCATTACTTATTTCGTATCGAGTGAAACATGTTGTTAACTACATCTGTTAGGATGATCAAGTTACAACTAAAATATTTGTTACTATAAACAAATGTTAAATATGTCTTAGTCGAGTATTAGAATCAACTTTTATTGCTATTCATTCATATCAGTAAGCAAAATACGCAAGCGGTTGACCATCCTAGCAGCGACTACACGAGAGCTCATACATCAAACAATCACAAAACGCTTTTAAAATTAAGAGCTCCAAACTTTTGGAAGAACCTGCCGTCCAAACGTGTTCTGCTAAAATGATATTTTTAACCTACGTTTTTATATATACTTTCTAGACGAACATCAATTATCGAGGAAAATGTTATAAAAATAGGACTCTTGAGTGCACACCAAAATTTAATATTACATTATTAACTGCATCTGTAGAGCTTACGTGCTAGTACTTGCAGTACTTGGCGTTATCTGACTACCCTTCCAAATAAACAGCAATTCTCGCCTTCACAAAAGGAAACTACTTCGATTACGAAGACACATCTAATACCCACATGTTAGTTATAAATAAGAAGAGATCAATATGAAACTACAAATAATTTATTCATAAATGCACCCAGTTCGTGTCGTTTTAGAGTATCGCAACCAATAAACATTTTAGACTGTGATACATTTTGTTATTAAAAAAATAAGTTTATGGGCCATAAATAAAACAGTTTTATTATCCAAATAGTATGACACTAAGATGACATATTACGAATAGTATTTTCATACAGACTCGCTTCTTGTTTTACTTTAAGGCATGCTTCGCAACACGACAACAGAAACTGCATTACTTCATTCAATGGTGCAACTAATTTCACGATAGATTAGATTTAGATGTCATGTAGGGCTGTCGTTACTTGTCGCCTTCACAATGCAATCACTCATAATACAACTTATCTTTATTAACATGGATTGAAAAAATATAATAAAATTGGAGTGTCTATGTTATATGGGAATAAATAATCTCTAGCGAACTATACATTCTCTGTTTTTACAAACTCGCCTTTGTTCCCGGAGTAATCTAGTAAAATACTGGACCAATGTACAGTCTATTTGGAGTAACTAAGACTACTAATTTTAAAAAATTCTCTATTATAATAAAACTTTACGTAAATGGTTGTAACTACCAAATTAAGCAGAAAACTATTCCCCACTGTAAGTGATGTGTTTCTTCTGTCGTGCTGCGAGCGTACATAATAAAAAAACGATACGGTAAAAGGTGAGCGTAAGATAATTAAAACAAAAATCCGAAACAATTAACAGATTTTCTTTGTTCTTAAATTGTGTAAAATGCAAGTAAACTAAGTAAATTTAACACACGCTGTCTACAAGCAGGATAGGATGCATTATATTTAACAAACATATAATCGACATATACAAAGTTGAAGCAAATAAAGATTACATACGTAGGGGTCGTTAGAGAATCACGGCTCAGTTTGTAAGCTGATGCAAATAATGTGAGAGACGTCGCTGTGTATATGCATTTGTGATAACATTATATAAATAACACTTGTATAAATATGTTTTTACCACCATTAAAATAACATAGCATACTGTCTGCGGCTGCGGCTGCGGCGGCGGCGGCAGTGCGCCGCTCTCGGGGTACAAGCAGTCAGCTCTCACATCCCAATACTCAGGATTACATATTACATCCACTCTCTCATGATATAGGTTTTGGAAAGGCCTATCCTAGCTAAATTACAATCGTAGAGCCAAACTTACTCAATCACTTTCAACACTTTTCCAATTGCGATCGTTTTATCTGAAAAAAAAAAATAATTGTTCATAACTAAAGTGACGAGACCAAATAAAGGTCGCTCATATTTTGTTACAAATAGGTACTGCGTTAGGCATTGCTCTCTCTCTACATCCCACCTAAAATTACTTAAAATTTTGTTCTGCGCAGCGACTCGCAAAAAATTAAAAGCCGCCAAGATTATGATAACTACAATAGTATTAAAAAAAATTACAACTTGGCTAAAATGCTATATAAAATGATTTTCATGTTTATGACAGAGCAGTTGTTACTTACTTTCGTCTCTTAAGGTGAACCTGCCCATCTGAGCGAACTTCTTGAAGGGCTCGAGGCAGATGACGCCAGCGCACTCTATCCTCATGATGGCGACCTGGTCCTGCTTCACGAAGCGCGGCCGCGTCTTCGACTTCTCGCCGGTCTTCTTGTCTACCAAACAGATTAGGGCCTGCACAAAAACGGTTGCAATATCGTTATTGGTTAATCAATTAAATATAGCATGTTAATTCGCTGCATTTTTCTGACATCTATACTAATATTATAAAGAGTAAAGATTTGTATTTTTCTATGTATTGAAACATCTCAAAAACTACTCTGTCGATTAAAAAAAATATTTCACCATTAAAAAGCTATGTTATCAGTAACATAGGCTATATTTTTTTATTTGACGCGGGCAAAATGGCGAGCAAATGCTAGTATTTTATATGTTTGCTGCATTTAATGGTCTCTAAAAGTGAATAGCTCGCTCAACAAGTGTCATTTATTTTACTACTTATTTAAATTTACTTGTAATAAATCAGTCACTTAAATTTCAATATGATAAATATTAACCTTAACAGTAACTTCCTCAGCTGCACAATGTATGTGCATGACGGCGGAGTATCCCGCACAGATAATGGACTTGTGCTCCAGGATCACTACCTGCGCGTCGAACACCTGCAACACATACATATCAAGTATTATAATATTATTAACCTATTAAAACTTTCGTGAGACATGATCATCATCCACTTGCCCTTATCCCTTATGGAGGGTCGGCACAGTATGTGCTACTCTTCCATACATCTCTATCAGCCGTCATATCTGAATCCACTCCTTTCTTAAACATATCCTCTTTCACACAATCCATCCATACTTTCTTCGGTCTTCCTCTTCCTTTGTAGCCATCCACATTCAATCTTAACACTTTCTGGTTTATGTCCCCATCATTTCGTAACATAACATGTCCATACCACGCTAACCTTTTGCTTCTTCGTGAGACATGATACTATATGATTTATAACACAGCTAAAATTCACGTGGGAACTTTCGGTTCGGTTAGGAACAGCAACAGCATCCACTCACCCTGAAGAAGAACCCCCTACGGATTTGAAACTGATCGGTATCCACGCCGAAAGTTCCCACGTCAGTTTTAGCCATGTTATAAATCATATAATATAATATTACTTTTTTTAAATATCCCGACAGTCCAAGGTTATGACATCACATTCTGCTAGTACATAGTAACTATTTAGGCCAATTTATGGACATGTCCTTATATTAGATTTTCGAGTTTAGCATATTTAGTAACACCAATCATACTACTAATATGAGTAACATTGAATTATTAATATGAGATAAATATAGCCATATTAACACGTTTTCCTTATTAGCTCAAGTACTCTAAGTTTCTACTATCGCGTTCAAATATATAGCCTAATATGAATTAGCGAAGGTCACAGTTAAAAAACATGTTTAATCATACATTGTCGAACTACATAACTACAGGTGAGATAGTAAGGGGTAACAACTGACCCTGCCGGTGGTGATGGGGTCGGCAGTGTCGCAGAGCACGAAGCCCGGGGAAACGTCCTCCTCCTCGATGCCTTTCAGCTTCACCTTGACGTTCTCGCCGGGCCCGATGGACGTCACCTCGATGTCGTCCGACCACAGCTGGTCCACTGTCACCTGCACCTGCACCACAACACATCCTTACAAGACAACCATTTGAAGGTTTTAAATGTATTTAAATCACTAGCTTTCGTCCATGACTTTGTGGAAATGGAATTTAAAAAGAAAGTGAGTAAACTATCATCATCATCATCAACAGCCTTCACCTGCCCACTGCAGGACATAGGCTTTCCCCAATACCTATCCTATATGTCTGTGCCAAACTTTTCGGGACCTGTTCAGCCATTTAGTCTACAAACTCTAACAAACTGTCATCTATCCATCTAAACATTCGCATTTATAACATTAGTGAGATCAAATTTAAATTATAATCTGATTTTCCGAAAGTATTCAAAAAATATTTAAAACATCAAATTTACTCTATTGGGCATAAGGAAAAGTGTGCTGCTTTTGCGAGTTGTTCCCGCTTCCACTTTGCCCATCAGCACGGTGCCCATGTCCTTGTATTTGTCTACCACGGGCATTATGAAGGGCCCGTCCATCTTGCGGTTGAGCGAGGGCAGCTCGTCAATCAGTTGGATGAATGACGGTCCACGGTACCATGGACAGATCTCTTCAGATACCTACAAGATGAATTTTAAAAATCAGCATTTCTTACATATAATAACATGAGAAAACAACTAAGTAAAAAGTGATAAATTGTAAAATAATGTCAATAAAAACGCACATATGTTATCCTATATTCATTTCATAAACTGAATTCTATAGTATATTATATCTTGTATTTAATAGCCAATTATGAGATAAGGCTTTACTTGTTAATAGGATTTTCTACCCTTCATGATTCATATACTTAATTGAATAAGAAATGTGATACCGCTTACCCTCTCCAATAGGCCCTGTCCCGTTTGACCAGAGACTGGTAAGAAGGATAGATCCTTAGCGGGATTGAAGCCTAGCTTCTTAAGGTATGGTAAGATCTTGTCTCTGCATTCATTGTATCTGAAACATTAATATTATAACAATTAAAGATCTCTAATTACACTTCCGTATAGGTTAGCCGAGGTTACTTACTTTATTTTTGAATCTAAATTCTTGTTAATTTTCGACACATTTTTAAACAAAATTCATTTGCAACCTGCATGTTATAAAATATACAAATTACATACCTGAAGTTAAAGTATATAGAATTAAGGCCAAAGAAAATCGAAAAGAAAATATCTAGATTTGTTTTAGAAAGAAGTTAGATAATTGAGTTATGTTAGTTTTAGACTTTTAGGGCGTTATAGTCCCTTCGCGACAAACCCCCTGTAAAAAAATAAATAACAAAAGAAATGCAATAAAATGTATTTACCTCTTTTCTTCCCAAGCTACAGTAGGATCATCCATTTTGTTGACAAGTGCTACTAGATGTTTGACTCCTGCTGTCTTTGCTAACATTGCATGCTCTCTGGTCTGCCCTCCCCTGTCAAAGCCAGTCTCGAATTCTCCTTTACGGGCAGAAATTACCTGAAATTGTAAAACCCACAATTTACACTACAATTCAGTATACATAATGTTGACTACGCTAATATTATTTATAGTATAACTAAAACTATCGCTGGACATTGACACGGAAGTCGTCGTTAAATCAACATTTTGTGAAGGAAAATTACTCTTTGAGGTATAATTAAGTGATCAATCTTGGCATCATTTTTAAAAACATTCTGTAATCATAAGAAAAATATGTACACTTTATCAATTTTACAATCTTGTATGGGCCTTCTAATTAAAAAAATGTTAATGCACAAATACATCAATAATATGAAATTGTAATTGGAATATTTGAAATTACATTAACATATTTGGAACCAAAGGCATATACAATCTTCTGAGGCTTTGTTTATATGTACATATTTATGGATCTGACTGTACAGAAATATTGTAAAACTTAAAGTATTTCTTACCAGTACAGCAAGATCTGCTTGGGCGGCACCACCAATCATGTTTGGAACAAAACTTTTATGCCCGGGAGCATCAAGTATTGTGAAATGTTTTTTATCAGTCTCAAAATATGCTCTTCCAACCTCCACTGTCTTTCCCTTGTCACGTTCTGTATAAAGAAAAGGAATTACCATGACTACAATATTAGTGGAAAATAAAAACTGTAACAGATTTTTTTTAAGGACTTTTCATTTATCATTTCCAGTATTATATTTATATTAATTATTACTAGTGAATACGAAAGACTAATAATGCAGGAAACTTGACAAAATTGGACTTAATACTCACCCAACTAAATGCATATAAATTATATCAGCATTACAGTTGCAGTAAATACATGTTAAATAATTAAAATTAGATAATTGTGTAAAAAAAATCATTAAATTATAGTTTGAAACAAAATACAAACCTTCTTGGTTTGTAT
This sequence comes from Papilio polytes, assembly GCF_000836215.1. Classification (NCBI taxonomy): domain Eukaryota; kingdom Metazoa; phylum Arthropoda; class Insecta; order Lepidoptera; family Papilionidae; genus Papilio; species Papilio polytes. Next base: position 3,414,273 of record NW_013527137.1, read on the forward strand.
CAAGCGCCCACGATAAGTACCAGGACTCTCTTGACTTTTCTCTTGCTTCTCTTTCATATTTTTCCAATGTTCTTTTATCCACCATACCCGTCAATGACATAATTTGACCACCAATTGTTGATTTACCAGCATCTACAATAAAATGTCTCATTAGTTCAATTAAACTTATAACTAAACATAGTTCCTAAATAATATGAAAACCTTTGAATAAAAATAAAATGCGAAATTAGTTTACATTCAAAATAATATTGGACTGGCTAAGTCCATATGCTGAGAATAAACAAATATCATGAAGTTACAGTAAACAATGCCTCTATCATTATTAAACACTAGCTGTTGCTCGCGACTTCTCCCCCGTGATATTAAAAAATAAAACCTATGTTACTAACTGATACATACTTTTTTAATGGTTAATATTTTGAGCCCAGTAGTTTTTGAGTTATTTCATTATATACATAAATACACATCTTTCCTCTTTATAATATTAGTATAGATAAAAACTCACCAACATGTCCAATGAACACAACATTCACATGTTCCTTCTTGCTTCGGGTGTCCTCCACTCTGACTGGCTTCTTTTTAGGTATCTTTTTTGCCGCTTCTCCATCCTCCTGGAAAGTTCACAAATCATTGTATTATAAAATAATTTAGTAATCAGATTCAAAAACCAAATCTCCCATTGTAAATGGACTCCAACATGACAAGTAATGGGGTTAAACAAAAATTAACAACTCCTTGTTGATCAGTGGCAGAATAAGAATGTGTTACAAAGATTTAGCTAAAATATTCATGGAGAGCATGAGATTCATTAAAAGAATTAATAAATAAAATTTTCATGGATGCTTCTACAAATAACTTTTTAACTTGTATTAGTCTTAATGACATGTGACTAGTGATAAAAAAAATGTTTGTATAAGATATGCCCTGTTACATTTAAGATAAAAGAAAACTTCCAAGAACAACAATTAAAAAAAGATTTGTTTAGTTTATAGTTATTTTAAATTTTAAAATTAAACATACCCTTGCCATTTTTTAACACACACCAAACTATGATAAAGTTGAAGATATTATGAAAAGCAAAGATGAACTTTATCACACACTTGGCTGTCAACTAAATTTAAAATAATTACATTGCAAACAAAAAACTGTTTATAAAAGCCGTCACACACTTTATTTTGTCCTCTAAATTAATAATAGGAAAAAATTATACATGCAAGTCCCAAGTTACAGCCCAATAAAATCAAACAACTATTAAAGCACATAGTATCAAAGCATAGACAATGAGTAAGACTGAAACTGAATACAATTTGCATGTACAAGTTATGCTCAAATAAAATTTAAGGAAATTTTATGCCCGATAAGGTCATATGACTCATATCAATGTGCTATGAAACTGGAATGTTAATGTAAAGTAAAATAATCCATGCAATTACAGTGGCCTGCACCTGTTGCTCCAATTCTTCTTCTTCTGGTTCATTGTTGTCTTCCGGGGTTAAGAGAGCATCATCAGCATCAGCATCCCAACTATCTATGGTTGGGGAGGAGTCGGATTGAACTGGAAGAGGAGCCGCTACCACTACTGTTGCCGGTGGAACAGGAGGTGGCTCCTCCACCCGAGGCGAAGCTGAAGCGGCACCAGCATCGCCACTGTCACCGGCATCAGCACAACCTGGTGCAAAATACACCATTACTGCACTTTGTCACAGTTTCTAAGCAATTCTCTTATTGAATTTCAGAAAAGCGGTTAATGTCAAAAAAAAAATCCACTGAATTTGTTTCAGCTTGTGTGCAATGGAGTATCAAATACCAAGAGTAACAAGTTATAAAATTTTCATTACAGCTTATAAATTGATTCACACTACCATTATGACACAAAAAAATAAAATGGATTATGGGTATTGTGCTAATCACATAAGCACCAGATGTTATAGACAATAACCCTTATCATTAAGCAAATGCCATGTGGCAAAATAATCTTGTATGTGAAAGTTACAAATGAATGACAAGTATAGAAATAGTTAAGTATTTTATTAAAAATAAATGTTTTACTTAACAAGGCTTTAAAAATAAGAGTCAGAATAGGTTAATAAGTACAAATTTAGGAAATTTTTCAATAATGATATGATGCAGGATATATGTTAACATGTCAAACGGTAATTCAACTAGGTTATATCTGAAACCTAATATATTTTACTTTGGAAATACATGAACTAACTTAAATATATTTGAAAATAATATTTGGGTTCTACGAGAACATTTAAATTAGTTGCAAAATGTTTTGAAAACGAGATTGTACGGGAGAAAAAGCGATGTTTGTACATAAAATATGTAGTATAACGCATAATTTGCGATAAATCTATATTAAAGTAAATAAAACGCACCTCTACTGTGTTCCATTTGTAAATGTATTAAGCGACTGAAGGAACTTCTTAGAGAGAAAGTTTAATGATGTAAAAGCAGAGCCGCGCGCCGCGTGTCTCGACATAACCCGTTAGAACTGGATTTAGAAAATCACTTGTCGAATCGGCAACACGTTGACGTAAATGTTTAATTAAATTTAATTTTTAAATAATGTCAGTCATCGCTATTGTTAAAAAAAATTATACCTGGTAAAGTTTTAAATTACTTTTCTATGGAAATAAATAATGACATTCGTATGACTAACCGTTTAGGACAGGACTCTCTGCAGAATTTGTAGAATCGCTTTCAGATTTTTGTGGTGTGGTAGGTGATTCAGAATTATCGCTAGCCTGCGAAGGCTTACAAAAAGAAGGCACGAACTCCACGGCATTCACATTCAACGTGGAAATTTTTGAAGACACATCATTAGAATCTTGTGCACCTTGTTCACCTACGACTTCGGCTTGACTTTCCCACGAGTCCGGAGCACCGTTATTGGACATTTTTAAATATGAGACAGTGTAAAATTACTAAATAAGTCTTAATTTTTTAGATATTTTTGTAATTATTCGCGTTCTTTTCTTGATAGATCCGCGTGTGTCTTTATCTTACACCGGAAGTTCATGGCAAATTGCCAAATTTGTATTTAGTACGTGAGAGCAGTGCTAACGATATGCGAATTTAAAAACTTTTTCTTTAATTTTTTTCAATATTTAGAAATAAAAAATACTCTTTCGTAAACCTGGAATGGAAAAATGTAATTTTATTTCTGGTGCAACCTAATTAAATGTACTACTCTTGAATTCAGACTTCCGGTGCTGCCACAAAATAAAATTCACGATTGGAACAGAAAATAAAAAATAGAATGTGACACTAACAATGTACATGCACAATTTATTAACACAGTTTTTTTTAAGTAGATTACGTTTATTAAATAGTACTTTGGTATTCTCTTAGGCATTTCTCATGGTAAACGAAGTCATGAGTAAGATATAAAGATTGTTTACAAATCAAATACTTTTTAATTTTCGTCTCTGAATTATTTTGCCACATTAGAAAATAGAAGACAATGTATAGTCTATGATCATCTGTCATGCTCTGTCAGCATCAGTGTTACCTATGCTAAGGCAACTGCCGTGTTCTACGGCTTTAGCATTTTAAGCCAGCTAACAAGTAACAAACTCCGACTGTAAAATTCGTTAAACGCCGCAACCCTAAGACCATAGCAGGTTCGGCAGCTTTATGAAAATCTACAGTGATCCTTTAATCCTTAGAAATAAAAAAATGTCATTGAAAACAATGAATTGTAGCGGGAATACAGAAATTTAAATAATTTATTTACTCTTAAACGTGTTATAATTTTTGTCATTGATGGCGTTAAATTAGTGCCATTTAGCTATGGTTGAAATATTTTTCATTTTTTAGTATTGATCCTTGCAGTGTAAACGGCTGGGTAGAAAATTTCATTTTCATTGGCAACACTACTTTTCTTGAATCGTTATATTTCGAATTTGACGCTTGTTTGATTTTTAAACAAATAGTGATATTAAAGTTAAATTTTTAAAGTCTCGAAAGCCAAAATAGTTATAGAAATGTGTACAGTAGAAGGAAATTGGAATTATGAATTCGATATACTCAATATCGAGAAAAGCAACTTTACAAATTTTGAAATAATAATGAAAAACTTTCAAGAGTGTGCATTAAAAACATTTGAAAATACCTTTACAGCAGACAATCATACATCTAAAGATATTACACAGAAAAGTGATGATGATTTAAGAGATCTTATTGAAAAGAATAAAACTTTAAAACAAGAAATTGATATAAAACTTAAGGAACTTCAGCAACAACAAAAACAATATGAAACTTTTAAGCAAGGTTTGTTGTTTTACCATGTACCAGTTTTTTACACAAAAAGTTTTGGATGTACCCATTCAAAATATTTGGGTAAACTTGATTATTGTTAAAAATACTACATATGTGGAATATAGAAAATGCTATTTCTCTCAATCCTATTAATGACCATATAGATGTACAATGTTGTGGATCTTATGCAATGCATTTTCAATAACAGACTGTTTTGACAACTATTACTTGGCTAAGTGTAGAATTGATTAATCAATTTCATAAGCTTAATAGCTAGCACATATGCATTTATGCCAGCATCAACTAATTTCAACTCTATATGGTGTGCGTTTGTGGGTAGGACTGGTAATTTTGCAGTTGTTGCATCATCTATACCAGATAAATGGTGTTAGATATCTTTAGTTTAAAATGTATTTAAAATTGCAGATGTAAAATTTAAATAGAGCTTTAATATTTTACCTAATATTTTTTTCAGATCAAAAACTTTTGATTCAAGAAATCAAAGAGAAGCATGAAGCATTTTTGATGGCAAAGAAATATTACAAGAAATTCTTAAAAATGTATTTTACTATTGAATCAAAAAAAGATAATAGCCAAACTATATTTATACAATTTTTTACTGAGGCAAGAAAAGACTCGGGAAAATACAGTGTCCGGTTACAAAGAGACATCAGTAAATGCAAATATGAGTGTAAGAATATTTTTTATTTTATTTTTATGTTAATGATAGAACTTTTACAACTGAGGACTTCGTAATTTTTTCAATTTCAAATTTAATACTTCACTTACATCCAAAATATGCAAATTGTTTTAAAGAGTAACTTCTAAATTACTTTAGCTTACAATTCTACTAAATGGTATTTTATTTATTTGTCATGTATTTTTTCAGTGCTAAGTACAAATCCACAATTAAAAAACTTCAAAGAACTACAAAGAAAACTTCAAGAAACAAATGATGTACCTGGTGTCTTGAGTTGCATCAGAAAATCATTTTTAACAATAAAAGATTCAATAAAAGGTTAGTCACATTAGTTCTTGGTTTTAACCCTTTGAATCACCAGGAAAGGGGTAAAATAAAGTGTAATATCATTATATTAAAATACTTTATTATCATTCAACAAATATAAAATAGTTGCAATTCCTTATTGAGGTAATAAACTGGCTCATCCAGTTGGCAACTGTAATATATAAATCTTTATATATAATAAAATATTTCTCATTCTTGTAAAGCATCACCAATATTAGTTTCCGTCACATCAAGTACATATACTATATCACACACATATCATTTGTACATTTCCATCATAATTGGTTAAAAGAAAACAACAGTTTATAACAAATATCTTCAAGAATTAAAACTCAACTTGGGTTGGGTAAAACATACAATTTATGTAATTTAATCAATAATTAAAAACAAAACTTGCATGGTACAATCAATAATATTAAATCTAAAATTATTAACTAAGACTGAGTATAGTGATCGGCAAATAACAATTGAAAATAATAACATCAAAACAATCAATACTCACTATGACACTAATAATTGCAACATAGCTTTCAAGATATTTGCTGGACTCTACACTAAAAACTATTTTTAATGGAGTATTTTAATAAATAAAATTAATATAATCTGTATAATCATCAATTAACAAGTGGCACACCACTTTCATAAAAAAACATTTCAATTAAATATTTTCCCTTGGATTGGACCCATAAGCTGCTTTGTTTAACAAAAAAAAAGAACATTTAATTCCATTCATCATACAAACTCTCAAGATTCTTCAATATTATAAAAAGTAAAGACTATTGTTTAAAAAACAATCTTAACATTGTTAAAATCAGTAAAGCAATTAAAATAGAATTAATATTTTCTTCTTTAATATTTAAAACAAAAACATAACATTCTCTAATAGGCTTTCTTTAAAACTATTATAAAATATATGAATAAAGATACTTATACCATAATTTTTATTATAAAATGAGAACCTTAAAAATACATTTTAATGAACTATCGATTTTATTTGTGGATTGTTGATATGTCGATTTGTATAATATAGTTATATAATTGTATTTAATTTTATATTGTAAGGACCTGTAACATTATAAATAAATGAATTTAACTATAAACATTTTCATTTAATGTTTTGTTATAAAATTAAACATGTTAATATTTTGTCACAAATATAAGCAACAAAAAATATTGCAAATCGAAATTTAGATGGAGACAATACGAAAAGTACTTTTTTGTAGAGCGCCATCTCTTTCACTATTTTTTTGGAATAAAAAGTAGCTTTGTGTGACAGAGACAAAAATCTACAAAGCTTAACATAACTATTGGCTCCTCTCTTTGTGTTTAGTATTTCTTTGACGCGAAAATATGTCTTTCTCGTATTAAACCTTAAAAGTCACACAACTATTAGTAAAAAAATATGATTTGTTCACCTATGTAAATCTGGAAGTCCATTGAAAGTATAATTAAATTTATAGTAATATATTCGTCATCTATTTTTACATTTGTAAAGAATGTAATGATATTAAATATTATATTTTGAATTGTAATAAATAAAATTAGTTTTGTGCAATTTATCGAAATATCTAAAGCCAGTATATGGTTTAACTATGGCTGTCCATAACATAAAAAATAATTAAAAACGAAAAAATAATACTTTGTTATTCATAATAGAAATAAATGCAAGTTACTTCTGCAAATGTTAGTGAGATATTTAAAAGAATTGCTATAAAGATATAAAAATGTCATCTTTTAGGATATTTTTAGTTTACCGTTGAGGTCACCATTTGTATCGGTTTGTAAGTCCTTGTTCCCTTTGGAAGACATCGGCGGAAGTTCGTGTGTTGACGTGCTGGTTGACATACTGCCTGACTTACTGGGCAGTAATAACGCGCCCAGTGCAATAAAATGTAACGAGTAGTAAAATTTCCTGAAAATAAAATAAATAGACAAGTCTCTTATCAAGCTCTAGTTATCATATAAGTTGTATTTGGATCCAATTTATCTAAACTCATCTTAGCCGCGATACTACTTTTACTTGGTTACTTTAGAATTTTTAGGTGTCTTAAGTAAGTTCATATGTAAAAATTTTCATTGAATTAATTAATAAATATCTTACCCGTAAAATGCGAGGCTAGGCGTCAGATGCAGCAGGACAAAGGGCACGGTGGCGTAGGTCATGGCGACGCGGGTCGTGATGAACGTCAGCGAGTCGTAGAAGAACTTTTTAGGTCTGCTGTCTAAGAACATAGGACGAATCACAGCGCGGACCTGGAAAAAAATAGAAACAGTATAATTTTGGGTCATAGCTCAGACAATGATAACTACATTATTGCTCGGTATGGCTTATTAATATAGGTATAATTGCCAAAAATTAAAATTTTATATATTTTTCCATATATCGAGTGTTTCATATTTTAATACTGCCTTTAAGAATTCTAAATGATTTTATCGCTTGTGCTGTAATGCAATAAAATGGAATTTATCATATCTGACCTATTGAAAAAGATTTATAGGGACAAATTTTTTTTTTGTAGTTAAAAAAAACTATCACTGTTGATTACCTTCTTAGCGGCGATAGTAAATAGTCCTCCAGCAAAGAACGTGAGATAGTATCCGGGGTGGAAGCCGTGCCAGAGCGCGGAGAGCGCGTAGACGCGCGCCGTGCCCGCCCCGCCGCCGCCGCGCGCGTACGCCACGCTGCGCAGCCACGTGTTCGTGTTGCGGTTCCAGCTCGACACCGCCGTGCGGAAGTTGCCCGCGAACTGACGCACACAAACACATTATTAAACATATAAAGGAAAATCCTATCACTATCTAAGTAGTATACAGAGTTTTAGTACTATAGGTAGGATAGAAAGGAAGGGTGAGGGTGAAAGGTAGGATGGAAAGGAAGGGTGAGGGTGAAAGGTAGGATGGAAAGGAAAGAAAGGAAAAAGATTACAGAGAATACAAATTGGAAAAAATGTAATCTTACTAATATTATAAATGCGAAAGTTTGGATGGATGGATGTTAGAGTTTGTAGCCTAAACGGCTGAATGAATTTCGATAAAATTTGGTCTAGATGTAGAACATAGTCTGGATGAACACATAGGCTATTTACATTGAACATGTTTCTTTTTTAATTTCACGCGGACAGATTCGCAAGCGAAAGCTAATGCGAAAAAATATGTTAGACGAGCTGTTGCCCGCGACTTCGCCCGCGTGGTATTAGAAAACATACGAACTATATGAATTACAAAAAGCTACGTATCCCTCGGGAACCGAACCGGACATTTTTCTGGGATGAAGCTTATCCCATGTGTACTCCAGACTTTGTTTTATATCTGTGCCGAATTTCAATAAGATATGTTGAACCGTTGCAGAATGATCGAGTGAACATTAAAAAACTAAATTAATGAATCCCACGGGAACCGTAACTATTCCCGGGATAAAAAGTATCCTATGTGTTCTTCTAGACTATGCTCTAAACCTGTGCCAAATTTCATGGAGATCCGTTCAGCCGTTTAGGCTACAAACGCTAACAAACAAACATCCATCCATCCATCTAAACTTTCGCATTTATAATATTAGTAAGAAGTAAGTTAGTAAGATCGATGTACATTACTTTTGAACAAGTTTTTAATTGCTCTCAGATGTACAAACAGGTTGAGAAAATATGTAATGCGTGTAATTTATTTTGCACCAGCTTAAAAAAATAAGTGTATTACTATTTTTTTTCAATTGGTCATTATTTTTTACCTCAAATCCGAAGACATCAATGTTGGACATCTTGTCCCATTTGGGGGTGCCATCGGCCTCGTAACCGTTGAATCCCATGCCGGAGTTGTTGCAGATGGCTTCAGAGAGCAGCCACGCGTGGTAGTACTTGCACCTCACCACCAGCGTGGAGAGGTAGGCGTACCACAGCAGGTACACTGCGGACCACGACCGCGACACCTCCGATGTCGGGTCTGTTAGTTCTACAATACAAGGAAATACATTATTTAACATACTAGCTAGCTGTTGCTCGCGAGTTTGGCCATTTAGAAAAAAGTAAACAAAACATAGCCTGTTAATCATTTTTTTAAAAGATTTTTTTTTAAATCATTCCAACACATTTAACAATATAATTTTTTTTTTTTAATATTAGTGTAGATATTCAATAATATTGTAAGGAGATATGAATTCCTATGAAATAATTACTAAACTGCAATCATTATTTTCGAATTACAAGTAAAAATAACGTACAATTTCCTATAATACCAGTTTAGTTGAGCAAATTACAATTGCATTTTTCAAAATTTTATTCTAAAGTTATTATAGAGATAGCTATCAAAGTATTTTCGCATTAAAATGTTATAACAGGAAAAAAATAGGGTTTTTTTGTTTCAAGACTATTATCTATGCGAACCGCTGACTTTATAAAGAATTTTTTGCCTTTTCATTCACGTTCACGTGTTTCACATTAACTGGATGACTTTATTTATAACTTTTGTGTTAGTTAATACCTTTAATTTAAATAAATTGTAATTTATGTCGCCAGGCAAACAGTCGGCCTTGAAAATTGCTAATGTATATTCGAAAATTTTATTCTTAAAGAGTTTTATAATTAATTAATCATAGTAATTAATTAACCTGGAATATTTAACCTACACCTTTAACTTAAAAAATCTAAATCGAAATAAAATTGCTTAAAAAGCTTTACATTATCTACGTTATAGTTATAATTATGTTAATAAATTCTGGCCACGAAATATAAGTTCTTTATGTGTAAGACTTCGAATATGTATGTTGCATACCAAATTAATCAAATTACGCATGACAAGATTATATGCGACAAAACTAATAAAAATACAAACGAATTAGGAAGCTAACTTAAATTTTTTGGTTACACGATAATGCATTTCTGATACGCTTATAGATTGAAAGACCTAAAACATATAAACCGTATCAAACGTCACTTATAATAGAAAAGGAATTCCGTAATCCCTTTTAGACCGTGCGCGCATTTGAAACTAATTCATCGCACCACTGTTTAGTCTCGCTTTGACTCCTATGAGCTTATATGAAGGTGCGCTAATCGATTTTTATCTGTGCAACTTAACAGTAATTGACTGCGAAATAGACAATCGCACAACTATTGTGCGATAGTTTAGTTTGAGATGTGCGCCCGCTAACATGATTTAATTAAACACCCTTGTTATGAGCAATGTCGCTCACCTTCTAGAACAGTAAGAGGGTACTTCTGCGCCAACGTGAGGTAGAGCACGGCCGCGGCGACTGACCCAACCACCTTGAACAGCACGGCGCGCCGCGGCGACGGCTCTGATTCATTCGATTTGTCCTTCACTACCTGCAATTCATAATAAAATATATAAATTTATGTTTCACGACACCATAAAACTCTAAATCCATTGAATACTAACTAGTTTTCAGTAGCAAAATGAAAAATGGTATTTACCGCTTTGTCCTGTCTGTCAGAATTTAAAAAATAAATTTTATTAATTTTCCTATTTATGATTTCAACATGCAATTTTGTTCTTAAGTTGTGTGAACCTTGAAATAATATCCAGTTAATAATAAATTATCATGATAAGGCTGCTCATTTATTAACAGTGTGTGTATTTTATTTTTAATGTAATGTATAGTTTACATAAAAGTTAAAAATATTCTTTAAATATTCCACTTCAAAAAAAGTTCAAACTGTTATTATATATCTAACAACCTTAAAATCTCTATAATTTTGGATGTCCATTTGTAAGAACGGTCACATAATATTAGCTGAATCATATATATTTCGCTTTAAATATAAAAAAAATATGGTTACTATATTTACCCCGTCAACACGAGCACTTTCGATAAATTTGATATAATCTGAGTAGAAGACGACAGGGCCGCACATGAGGGTTTGGAAGGCGAGTGTGTATGCAAAGTACTCCAGAGGTGAAGGTATCTTGTCGACTTTGGCAGCTGGACCGTCGCCTTTCGCATTGTTGCAGTTTATCTCTTTCTTAAGCAGATTGTCTTGTAGAAGATACGCTAGTGACGTGACCCTCTGAGTTATTACCATTAGTGGACCTTGTTAAAAGATTTGTCAATTTAAGTAATGTATTGAGGATATAAATAAATACAAAATGTTTTGGTACAAATGTAAGTAATCAAAAATAAGTACTTTAGACTGTACACGAGTTATTAGACGATATTTCTATAGTTGTACGGTTCGTAGGTTATTTGTATCAATGATACAAGCTGCGCTCATGCATGCAAGTTGACGTAACTTCAATACATTACATGTTAATTGTTCAAACAGAACGCTAAGCGATTACCGAACTGCCAATAAGTAATATAGCACTGTTGCAGAGAAACATTGTTTTGGTGCGTTACTCATACGCTAAACAAAGCAACAAACGTTAATCAACTTTCTACATTTAGAACATACGTAAATTATCAAAAGAAACATACGCGTCATTGAATCTATAACTTATAGCCGGTTTCCCAGATACGTTTCCGAACCACGTAACGTGAGTTTTACTCCATTGAATCTTAGGTCAATCTGACATTTATGAATCGCTAGGTAATGTCAAAATAAGCGGGAACTTCAGAAACCAAGCATTAAAGATGCAATTACTATACCATTTACCCCAACTGTGTTCGACTTTTTATCATCACTTAAAAAATAAACTAATCATCATAAAAACATAATTTAATACTAAACAAATTCCTTGAGTATGAATAAGATTTTTCATACGGGAACTTATTCCCTTGGGTTACAATAACAAGACAATGTTTATCCATCATCTCAATAGTCTACTGTTGAAATAGACCCCTCCAAGCGATCATACGATGCGTCATTGCATAATAACATTATTATCAATGAATACAATTCACGTCAAATATACGTACCTGTTATATCTAGTGAGTAATTCGCCGTATGATACAGCTGCCGATGTAAGTGGAGACAGGATAAATATAACATTGACGTCGTCAATATTACACTACAAAAACATTCTTAATATTAGTTGATACGTTTTTGAAATTAGCGTTACAAATCTAAATATCAGTTAATTAATAAGTTAGAAGAATCAAGAACAGTAGATTTGACGAAATAGATTCTTACTGTGACTGTAAATTTTATTTTCAAGGTTTTATCTTAAATTATAGATTCTCTGTTTAAAAATTATTCAAGAAATTACATACTTTCCCATGATGCGATGAGGTAGCGTCTTTAATAGTATGAAACTTAACATCGGTAAAATTGATAAATGGACCGCTTGTCTGAAAAAAAAGGGAAAAAACTTAAATGCAAATCGAAGCTAGATGATTTAATAACTATGGGCACGCCACCTCAAAGGTGTTCTTTAACTGTGTTAAAAAAAAAGTTTAATATTAAAATGGTCTCTATTTGATAAGTATTTATGTATTTTTATATTATTCCTTCCCATTAATGTTTTATATTTTTATCAACTTTATCGCTATCTGGAATAAATCTCCAAAATAATGTGCAGTTCTTATAACAATTACTCGCATATTTTAAATTATCACACGTTTTCGTTAAGGCGTAGTAGCTTGCGAAGTTTAAAAGTTTTTCTTTTAATTCAACGAAGTATATATAACATCTTACTAATATCATAAATGCGAAAGTTTAGATGGATGGATGGATGTTTGTTAGAGTTTGTAGCCTAAACGGCTGAACAGATATCGAAATTTGGCATGGATGTAAGAGTATAGTCTGAAAGAACTATGTGGCTACTTAGTTTATTTTAATGCACGCGGTCAGAGTCGCGGGCGAAAGCTAGTAGTTTATAATTTTAATAATATGATGGAAGACATCCAAAAAGCATTGGAGTATGTCGAGAGCGAACGCTTTAGGCTACATCATTTTTAGGCTTTAGGGCTTAATGTCGGTCGAATTAATAATATCCTGTTACCCGTCCAGACAGATGGTGTTCTAAGTTGGCCAACATTCGTTTAGGAAATAATTTAAGATATACAGATGTGTCATTAATTAGAATTAGAAGACTTATGGGGTGGTATGGTCGCATTGCAACAAAGCCCCTTAATAAATTTAAGAAAAATATTTTATAAACTGGAATTTAGGTGTTATTGCTTTTGTAATAATATTTTTGCAGTGTTACTACATATTGTAAAATTATGCATCCATGTACGTCCTCGACTCATATCAAGACATGTTAGCACAATGCATGTGTATTGATATCTAATTATAAGTTGATTGCTGTCACAATTATTACTATTAATGACGTGATTCCGAACAAAAAACTTAATTATCAAGTCGTAAACGCGCGTGGGTCAGAGATACAAAGATTATCCTTGCACAAGGTGTTTTGATATAATAAAACTAATATACATTTTTTTACTTATTTCTTACTATAGATGATATTCTTTTCTTAATTAAATGCAGTTAAATAAAATTAAAGACAATCTAACAGCCAAAATATTTAAATGCTAAAACAAGAAAATCTTTTTAATATATTTTGGACTTTTATAGGAAAGTTCTATAGAAGGGGACTCAAAAATTTGTATTAACGGAAGTATTTTTATAGGGTCACGCGCATTTTGCTTCACTATGCACGATAAGCGCTGAATTATTAAGCAAGGCTATAAATTAATAATAAATATGTATTTAAATAATCAGTTTCAAATTTCCTTCATCTTACAGCAATGAATTTGCCTTACAAGATGTGGCAATACACAGAGTTCTTTAATAGCCAATTAAACAGTCTTTTAGTGTACATCTTTGGTAATAACTCTGGATAAAAGGTCTCCCTAAATGAGATCTTCCTTACTACTCTGAGTTTGGCAGTTTGATAGCTAAAAATCAATTGATAAATTAAAGATAAGAAATCAAATTGCGAATAAGTATTTGCACAAGAAATGAATGACGCATGGCACTTGTGGTTCACATTCATAGCAATACAATAGACTTTTATTGCCATCAATTGACATAGTCATTCTGCTGTGGAGAATGTGACGATAGTTATATACTACAATTGATAAAATTTGCTACATTGATATTATTCATGATATGATATGGCATAATTGTCTATATCTATACTGTATATGTTACAAGGTATTGCTTGTATGGAAGACAAATTTTTAAAGACTGGAAATTCTGACACATGAACCTAATAGTTAAATCAAGTGATATATTTATATTGTATATGAACATTTTAAAACATAAATTAGTGGCATGCCCATAGATATAATATTATATAAAAACCAAACATTTACATCTAGTTTATAGCTTGCAGGCAAATGTAATAAATCATATTTTTATGATTAAAAAAATCTAAAAGCTGAACTTACTTTCCAAAGCAGAAATATCCCATTAGCAAACCTATAACAAGGCACACAGAATGACGAAATTCTGGTGAAGCTAGTCGCAATGGTTTCCGAAATAGTCTGGCCAGGCATAGTGCTGCTACTTGTGCTACCAAAAAATTAACCTAATGGAAGGAAAACATGACAATATGATATTAATAAAACTGTGTGCTGTTTGTTTGTTCTAAAATTTAAGTTTGACCATCAAAACAATAACAATTGAGATATGTAAAAATTTCCTTTTTTTTTAAACTAGGCTGACCCATTTTGTACAATTAAAAGCAAAGCAGCATTCTGTTATATGTAAGATTTTGATGTGGTAAATGAATAATAGACAAAATCAATGAAATTGATCATGATTGTATAAAAACACACTGATATATCTATTCTACATATTTTAAATGTGCAGTACTATGCACTACACAGTCTATAAAAATAGACTGATACAATTTGAGTGATACCTACATGATACATTCAAGTGCTATCAACAATTCAAGTAATAGTATAATACTTACAAGATCTATAGGCAGACCAATTCTACTTGAAATGAATAGAAACAATTTGCTACCATCGTAGTAGTCGTAGTATGACGCCGACATCATTTATATTGTTTTCTGTAAGAAACAACGCAGAATGCTTAGAAGTTGTTTATTTAAAAAATAACAATGTGATATTGATTGATTATAATTTCTTCTTACGATATATTCTGTTAATTATCTCTCCGAACACTCAATTTACAAAGGCCAGGTACCCTGTCTTGTTACAAAACATATCACAAGTTTATTTCATTTACACCAGTTTTAATGTTAAAAAGATGATGCTAATACAGCATCACACCTACTTTGAAACGACTGACGTACAGGTACAGGTAAATCTAGTTTGCATTTGGTATGAACCTGATCAACTCTACATAATAATGTTGAGCGAAGATTTGTTTGAACCAACTAATTACTTATACGTAACAAATTAATGGTAAACAATACACAAAAAACACAGTTAGCACAGAGTGACAAAACAACCGATTAAATTAAAATTACATTTACAATTACTTTATAATGTAGGTAAATATATGGCAAGTTGGTGAGTGTGACCATCGCATCTAAAAATCAGCCTGACAAGAAAAAATCTGACATATATGTGTAAAATTAAGTTGAGAAAAAAACCCTCCACACATTAAACGTTAATAAGATTTGCATAGGCTTTTTAAGATTTTATTGAAACCATTTTTATTTAGAATTAATTTTAAAATCTTTAACGTCTGAATTAAATGATTATTATTATTATTATATTAAAAACAATCGGAATCAATTCTGCTAAAATCACAGGACTTTAATGAATCTGGTTACACTGATGTGACAAGCTGTCAGTATTTGCTTGTCATTAATCAAATTGGTATTGCCATAATAAATTCCAATCTATGTAGTGAAAATTGTTGATTGTAAAATTGCAAAAGTTATTTCCGAAATGAGTAATTCCATAATAAAATACAGCAAAATAAAACAAAGACTTCAGTATACAACTTGATCTACGTAAAAAAAATGAAGAATGAATTTGCAATTTATTTTTATTCCAATAGATTGTGCAACATATTTTTCAGTTTGTTAGAACATAAATCAAGTGGTGTTTTTTCTTCTTTATTTTTTATACTAAAACTTGCCCCAGCTTTAACCAACATACAGGCCACTGCTTCTCTTTCTTCCTCACAGGCGAGATGTCTGAAACATGTTAAAATGTTTAAACAACAAAAACAAGATTTAGTAAAAATAGTTATTAAAAAACTGTAACAAACCCTTTTTAACATATTGATATTTACTTGGACTATTAAATGTGTTAAGATGCTTTGTAGATGATAATATAAGCAGTATTGACCTGAGCATATATAACACATGATACAACAGTGTGGATAATTCTGAGATCTAAATGTTTAGAATAATCTAAATGAAGATATGATTTTCTCATTTAGGATTTGCCCTTGTTATTACCATGTCCTATTGATGAATGATTTAGATATTTTAAAGTGTCTGAAATGAATGAAATACTTACAAAGCCGTACATCCTGTAGAATCACAGAGATCAACAATGATTGAGGGACTTTCCAAAAGTAATTCTACAATACTGCTTCTGCCTTGAGCGGCAGCTCTATGCAGTGGCGTTGCTCTCAGTTCATCAACTTCATTGACCCTAGCATCAGAATCTATTAGCAGTTTAACAATCTATAACAATATAATCACCATAATAAAATTGCTTAGAACATTACAGAAATGTTTAATTTAAATTATAATATAAAATGTTATCAATAGTTTTAAAAAGTTTATAAACTTTAATGGATGTTATTTATTTACCTCTTTGTGTCCCTTTGAAGATGCATAATGGAGAGGTGTTTGTCCACGATATGTTTTATGGTTTACATTGGCACCTTTATCAATTAGCAATTTAACAACATCATATCTACCTGCTGATGCAGCTAATGTAATAGGACTACTATTCGTGTCATCAACAGGATTTATAGGTGATCCTAATTCAATTAAATAATCGACTAAATGTTTGTTACCGCCTAATGCAGCCCAATGAATAAGAAGTCTGCCATTCTGGAAAAAAATGTTAGGAGACATTATATTCCCCACAAATTCACTTTTATAAAATAATAAATAAAATCAAATTATTTACCGAATCGGGTGTTTCAATTAAGGACTTATCATTATCTATTTTAACTTTAACTTGATTAAAATCTCCTTTGTAGGCTGTTTCGTAAACAGTGCCAATAGACATTTTTGACGATAAACTTTATTATATCAATACAATCGTACACTTATTTTTGATTTATTGCTTGTTCAACTACTGGCTTACAAACAAATATTACAAATATAAGTTTTGGTTTGAAAAAATGTTTGTCATTCTCGAATCCTCAAGTTTGTTTTTATAAAAATCATTGACATAGATAATACATTTGACTATTTGACAATTATTAGTGTTGCTACTTATTAATACATACAATTCATTAGGTTTTATCTGCTGACTGAGTACCCTGACCAGTAACCAAACCATCGTTACGTCAATATGTCATTGTCAATGTCAAACTATTAAAGTGATGAGGCGAAGCGTAAAGTAAAATATAAATCAATATTCATGTTCAATTGGAGAATAACAAGTTTAACAATCAATTCAATATTTGTTATAGATTATTTTGTTCTGCAGTAAATAATTGTCTTGTAACGCTCTCAAACCATATATGTTTTGGTCTTTGTAGCATCTATATTCAAATTTCTTTATGAAAATGAAATGATGACTTAAAATTGTACAATATGACGTCTACATTATCAACCGATGATAAAGTCGATCTTATCCACAAACTGAACAGCAGAATCGGCTCAGATATTAACAATTTAGAAGATGCTTACGAATTTGAACAAGAACTGCAGCGTAAAAAAAAGCAACTTGAAAATTGCATAGCTCACTTTTCTAACATAAGTAATACAAATCAGACAGCACAATTATCGCCCACTAAAGGCCTTGATAATGATCAAGCGTCCGCCAAACATTCGGCGACTATTCGAAATGCTGAAGCAAATATAAATCAAATAACAGACATTAAAAACAAGAGTGTAAATTTAAAGACAAAGATTAATGAATTTCTTAGCAAAACTGAATCTTTTAGAGATGAACTTGACAAAAGATTTTCTACTATTAGCAAACTAGAAGGGGTGTTATTATATTTTAAATCATTTGAAAAGCTTGATGAGTTAAGGTAAGTGTATAATTTTGTAGGATCATTGAAGAATAAGTTAGCGTAAGTTCCTACATTTCAAAGTTTGGTCTAAAATTTGTTTGTCAACATTGAAAAAATCTAAATGCATTTGTCATGGGTATGCATTCAGTAAATAGAAAATTTTGAGCTCATTATGTGATTATGTGTATCGAAAACTGTACTGTAAATTAGAAATATTGCTTACACAGATCAATGTGAAATTTTACACCATTAATGTAGAGAAGTGCATAATGAATTAGGTCAAACAATCATTAAGCAACCACCAATACAATTCTGTTGTATATGTTAACACTTCATAATGTTTGTCATTTTATTTAGTCGTCAAATGAAACAATGCCGTGACAATGAGCAGTTAATTCAACTGTATGGGGAGCTGAAGGACATGTGCAGAGACAACACGCAGGTACATCTAGCTGCTTACACCAAGGAATATAAACATTACTGGCATAATATTTTAAAAGAAAACTTTACCAAGTAAGTAATAGACATTTTTTTGTCATTTTAAAGATGATAGTGATGTGCTAAGGACAGTACTTATTTATCTATACAACTTTTTTTTTAAAGAAAATAATTGAAATCTTATTTTATTGTGATCTCCTAATTGTGTTATTGTATTGTTTGTATTTTTTTAAAGGCATTATGAAGATGTTTTAAAAGTATTAAAGTGGCCTATCACCTCAGCATCAGAGACTTCTCAACCGTCTAAAGATGTGCTGATGAAATTTAGTAATCTTACTAGATATTTGTTTATTATACAAGAACCAGAGGATTTAATACCTATTAGTAACTTAGAGGATTTGAGTTCAGGTACATATATGACCTTATGATGTAATATCTACTGTATATATATCTCAATCCCATTCCAATGAATTAAATATGTTGTTACATATAGGGGAAATACTATTTATGTGCATCCATTTGTCTATTGAATTAAGATAGGCAACTCAGATAAGTTACTGAAAAAGTCCATGGGCAGTAATCACTTCCATATTTACATGATTTGCAGTGACCATTTGTTGGTTTGTCACCATAAAATAAGAAATTTTAAGATACATATAAGATACATTTTTGTATTACATTTGATTTTAGATTTTCAAGATTAAAAAAAATTTCAGGTTCTCAAACAAGTCTGCCTGTGAGGATTATGCTTCGACCTTTAAAAAAGAGGTTTCAATTTCATTTTACGGGTACACGTCAGACAGCGCGCATCGACAGGCCCGAATGGTTCTTAACACAAACACTTACTTGGATAAAGGACCATCGGAAGTTTGTCAATGACCATGTGCAACCAGTAGCTGATAAACTAGAACTCAGTCATAATGTTGTGGTAACTAGTATACATTTTTATTAAATTTCCATAATGCAAATAAATGTGTAGAAGCAGCTTTATATTTACGCTTATCGAATATATGAATGTACATAAATCTTTTTTATTATAGGATGAATTCAATAATGGTCTAATATCATTTGCTGCGGAGAGACTACATACAGTTCTAGGATTGTACATATCTCAAGGGACCAAAGGCGAGATAGCAGACGTAGATGCTGCTTTCGCTCACGCGGTTGACGAGACTCTAGGCTTCCATCGAGAACTGCAGAGCATTACTGGTTACCCTTTGAATATGGCACTACATGTGCTTACCAAAGCGGAGCATTTTGTTCGCTGGATAGCTGTGGAGAAGAAATGTAAGTAATCATATATAGTTGGGGAAACTAGAGGTGTTCCACCTAAAGTTACAATTGTTTGAACATTTGAAATCAGATTCGGAAAAAAAACTTAGTTTATAAATGTATCTGTACGAATAAAAGTCGGTTAGTCTTACACGGCTAGTTTCTTTTCATTTATAATATTAGTATGATTTATAACTTCAATATGTGTTTTATTTCTGCGTTGTTAAAATGTCGGTTGTGATATAGATGCGCTCACAAAGATGGACGATGCGCTGGAGAGCGCGCAGTGGTGCGAGCCGGTGGCGGCGGGCGCGGGCGTGGCGGTGGGCGCGGCGCTGTGGGTGCCGCGCTGCGCCGACTGGTTCATCTCGCTCCTCAAGACCATTGAAGATAGATACGCAATGCTACCGCAGCCCGGTCATAGGTACGTCACCAGTTTGCAATGTAATTTTTTCATCTTTGTCAAACAAATTAGGATACAGCAAGTTTCAATATGTCTTGTAATTTTATTGTGTTGCCTTTTGTTGACGGAGGAGGAGACGCACATAAAGAGGATGTTTCCCCTTCCTATGCGTATCCTGCACCATCGAACCCACGTTCTCTCCCCATACTTTTCGTATAAGAGAAAGGGTAGGAAGGAAAAGGGACTAAAGCTGAGCGACCGGCACCACACTCATCAGACGAAACGCGAAATTGCTTCCACTTCACGTCTGTCTTCTGTGTGGTCGTGGTATTGCACCGGGCGAGCTGACCCATTCGTGCGAAGATGTTAAAGCGGGCTCTACCACGTTCTATCTACGACTCTACGTTAGACAGAATTATTTGGTCGCATGAGTATCAAATCATATGCTGTGTATTATAATAATTATTCATGTTTTAGCCCATACAGTAAGAAAGAGTAAGTATTGTAGGGGAGATAGAGTAAGTATTGCAGGGCAGTATTGTCGCAGGCTGCAGTTCGTGGAGCTGCAGCTGGAGCTGATAGAGGAGTGGCGCGTGCGGCTGACGCAGCTGCTGGGCGCGGCGCTGCGCGAGCTGCGGCCGGCGGCGTTGCTGGGCGCGGGCCCGCACGCGCTGCTCGCCGTGCTCAACGCGGCGCACTACACGCGCACCGTGCTGCTGCAGTGGGCGCACTCCCTGGTCACTACTTTTACACAATTCTTCATATATCTACTTTACCGATGGCTGAAAATTGGTGAGGAGGTAGCTTAGAGCCAGGAGACGGACATAGGATACTAATTATTCCGTTTATGGATCAATGTTACTCTCTCTCGACTAAATTTGGCACAGATGTGGAGGATAGTCTGGGACAATATATAGGCTACTTACTTTTGTTTTTGTTTTATGTCCGTGCAGACGGGATCGAGGGCGAAGGCTATTTTTATATATAAAATATTTTAAATTTTGAATTAAAGTTGCTGTGCAAATCATAGTTTTAGATGCAACGGGATTGGAGACAAGAGGCATTTATTACTAATGACATTAAATACTCGTAGTTATAGTTATTTCTAAATAACTTGTAGGAATAATTTGTAGAAACTCAATAATATAATTACTGATATTAACATCTTTGATCCGTCCGAGTTGGCTGTATTTGGTGTTATTTGTTATTAATATCTTAGTTAAGGAGCTAGTATTCAATGTTGACTTATTTTCGGGTTGTTTACAGCATTACTTGCAGTTGCATTTCTACCGGCGTCAGTTCTATAACTTCACGCAGCAGCAGCACAGAGATGAGGAAGTGATCTCTGCTGACGTCACCGTTGAGGAGGAACCTGAAGAGACATTGGAAAAATCCACAACAGGTAAAATTTAGGAAAATCGATATTAGTTAATGAAAACATTTTCTAGGCAGACCTACTCCGGTCTAAGCATTCTACAATTTAGAAAAGTAAATCAGCATAGAAGTAAAATATCATTAGGTTTTGTAAGTTTTAAAATGATATTTGATATCTTTTGTTGTTAAATGTACATTAAAATTTAATAAAAAAAAGTAATGTTTGAATTGTTTTTTTTACAGCGGATGATAGCTTTCAATCGATGTCTATAAATGAGTTGGAGTTCAAAGCTAAGATGTTGGCTCTCAACGAAATGTCACGTCAGAATTCTGTAGCAAGTGAACCACCCGTTACCCTGGAGACGGTAAATTTATATCTTTATTTACTCACTAGTTAGAAGTTTATTGTTATCAATGAAAATTTAATTTAACTCAACAATTTACAAGTATTGCTAATCAGATGAAATTGTACAAATGAAGTTAGTTGGGTTGGTCATCAGCTCATGGAAAGCAGATCGTGCTCTTGCTCTTATCTTACTAATATAAATGTGTAATAGTTTATATGGATGGATGTTTGTTGTTGGACACGTAGGTTACTGCTACTGGTAGGTTACTCACTTTTGTTTTTTTTATTTCGATGCAGACGGAGTCGCGGGTGAAAGCTAGTATTTCAATAAAAATTAAAACTAAAT
>NW_013527137.1:3436814-3437025 GCF_000836215.1 Papilio polytes
CAGCAGCTGGCGGAGTCGGGCGTGTTCGGCGAGGCGCCGAGCTTGTTGGCGCACTTGCGCGACGCCGGCCTCTGCGCGCTCTGCGACCACATCCTGCTCGAGTTCAAGGCCAACATACGCGAATACAAGAAGCTCAAGTACGTACACGTAGTATCTAGTCTAAAACTTTTAATAATCAAGTACGGATCTCAATTTTTTTTAATTGTGTTAT
>NW_013527137.1:3438000-3445394 GCF_000836215.1 Papilio polytes
ACCTAAAAAAAACAAAAATGAGTAACTTATGTTTTCTTCCAGACTATCCTTCACATCTAAACAAAATTTAATCGAAATCTGTTCAGCCGTTAAGGCTACAAACTCTAACAAACAAACATCCATCCATCCATCTAAACTAAACTTTCACACTTATATTATTAGTAAGATATCTTTTGTACACGACTTTGTTCTAAATAATTAAAAAATAATAGCCTATATATTCATCCAGACAAAGTCCCACATGTACCAAATTACATCGATATCCATTAAACCATTTCGGTGATACCTAGTAATAGTCCATCTATTTAAATTTTCGCATTTATAATGTCTGGCTCACACTTAGTCACTATAGTTGGTTCGACTGGCTTAATGTGAACACTGACTGGCTAGTGTGTCCATAAAATCCATGCCTGGCCTGCGATACTGTCCTACTTTATTGACCAAGTGTGAACCATTAGTCTCATCAGGTGACGTCACCAGAAATGTTTACAGTACTTTTAACTATGTTCGACTAAATTAGGCACCTTTATCAATTTACTTATTGACATTTTTACATACAGGAATTGTTGACCGACTTCCCAAAAGTAGGAGGTATTCAATTCATCTGTATGTTTTTTTTATGTGTGTTACGGCATAACTCCGCCCCTGGTAGACTGATTTTAATTTTTTTTTTCCGAAAGGTAGTGTTTGTTAATTTTTTGTATTGCTATAGGTGGTTTTGCCTCGCTTGTGATATTCGCTATTAATTCCGTATGTGTGCAGGCTGGTGGAGGCGTGCAAGCTGCTGAACCTGGACTACGATGATGCGCGGCGGCTGCGCTCGCTGCTGATGCAGAAGCCGGAGGAGGCGCAGCAGATGTCGGAAAGCCTCGGCCTCTCGCAGCTCGAGCCCAAACACGCGCTGCGCATCCTCAGCCAGAGGACGGACATCAGGGACATCGTAGCGCCCCGCTCCGTGCTAGAACTCTTCTGAGAGTTAGAAGGAGGGGGCATTTAATTTGATATCGTATCGAAGTTAGAGCAACACTTTTCATTATAATAATAATAAATTCGTTTATTTGAAAAAATACATTTACAAAAGTTTTAAACAGGTTTATGTTATGGGTATTATGTTTGTTAAGTTTCAGGAGGTTGTAGAGAACGGTCACTTCATGTAATATGACAGACTAGCTTTCGCCCGCGACTCCTACCGCGTGGAATTAAAAAAGCGAAAGTCAGTAGCCTATGTAGCCGTTTTCTTCAAACTCTAACAAACATCCATCCATCCATCTAAACTTTCACATTTATAATGTTAGTATGATGTAGTACGTTGCAAACAATTAAAACAAAAAAGTAGCGTCAATTTTTTTTGAAAAGTTAATACTTTTCACGTCACTACGTCATTTTGTATGAAAGATAAACTCTCCAAGCGAGTTTTTCGCACAGAACGTGTTCAAAGAGTTTTTAGTTACAAGGCGTGTGGACATTTTATAAATCATTAAAAACTTAAACATAAAAATTAAGTTGCAATTTTTTAAACGGATACCTATGTGTTGCTCTTGTCGGTTGTAGGTAAAGATGGATTAAGCCTCCTCCTTTAAAGTAGTAAGTCGTTTAAACGCAACATCATTTGTTATTTTAATATTAATGTAGTAATATGGATAAATAGTACATTAATGTGTAGTCGGATTCAATTGAAATGAGAACTTTTAGTCACATGACACTGGCTGAAAATGTCAAGTCTATGGATTTGTGGAACGTTTCGATGTTGAAATTATGATACGATCATGTCTGTTTTTAATAAGTCTGTGATTACAGCCTTATAAAGGTAAAGTTGTTTAGATAGGTTTGTTATAATTTCTCATTTCCATTGAATTCTTTATTTTTTAAATTATATTCTTAACTTATTTGTATGAAATATTGATGCATAATTGTATTTGATTTTGTCTATGTATTTTGGTATGGTACGTCAGTATTTAAGATGTCTTAAAGGCTTTTGTATTTTGTTTTATGTTATTTTTGTACATTTTATGTTGTTGATTTGTCAAATTTTTATATAATTTTATTGTAAAAAAATAAAAATACTTGTTCATTTGTTTATTTATTTACTTTGTATTTAACAACAGTATTTAATATATGTAGTGTATACAAAATGTAGCCTATTATCTCACGTATAATCATAAATTAAGACTAAAGCGCAAAAATGCTTAATAACAATATATAAATTATAACTTGTAACGTTTTACACTCGACAGACTTCAATGGCACAAACGCGCGCTGAAACAATCACAATCTCTGAAATATCACTTAAATATTATTTGTTCACAGCCTTTTAATGTTCTGTTTTTAACAATTGTGAACAAACTAAAATGTGACAACCCTTATATTATATTCAATAAACAACAATATTTACAAATGCAAAACATTCTTCAAAGATATAAGGCCTTGCCATCATTGTCTTCGGGTAAGATTACTTTTTTTTAATTTGTCATTAAATACTTTTTTATCCATTATGTTACTGTTTACGGGCAAACGAATATGAGCTTCACTTGTAGCTTTCAGGACAGAAATGAATTGGTGTATAAATAATTATGAAAAATGTATTTCAATAATTTTTTTTCTATGATTTAATTTAGACATCTTGGCCCGGAGAAACTGATTTAGAAAGTGTTTAATATTCAACAAACTTAAACTTAGATTTAGCGAAAGTGTTTCCATTATGAAAATGTGTCTAATTTATATTCTCTAATTAAAATTTAATCCAATATAATCGTTGTATTATTATATTGAACTATGTCAAATAATACATGTAATCGCGTACAAAACATACAATTATATTTATAATACCCTAATTCTATCACATAGCACTGGCAGCTTGAAACTATTTTCAACGAATTGTCAATAAATCAAAGAATACTTTATGGTTTTTGTACTTATACCAAAGACATTCAACACATTAGTAATAGTCGGGACTGAATTAACAAAATTGCAATTTCCATCCCCGACTGTCGTTAGATGTTTTATTACATTAACCATGAATGAATAAAAATCTATTGACGCCTTTCATTTTATCTACTTTCGATCTTACATAAACATATCATGTAAAAAAAATATGCTTGCACTATACATTGATTGAACAATTAAAAATGAAAACAATCTGCAGATTAAAAAAAAACCAAAATCGATACCCGTTTTTCGCCGAGTTTCATATAAATACTAATTTACGGATAGATTGTCAGTGTTTAATCGATTTAACAAATAATTTAATCGACTTTTGGAATCAATCCGCACTGATTTAAAAAAAAAGTGAAACAAACAAAACAAGTGCAACATTGCACTTCAATAAAGGATCCTATAATTTCCGAAAGTATGTTTACAATCTAACATCAGTGTTGACGGAGTTACTAGTTGGGATTTCGACTTCCTGTTGTTGCTTGTTGTCTTGTGCCGGTCTGTTCCACCACTGTTCGTCTCCTGACGCCCACGCAACGAACACCAGGTTGGTCAATATGAATACCGCCAGTGTTATCCAAAATACTAATCGCCATTGAACAAGGGTACTCTGCAAAAAGGGAATTCATCTTCAGTATCACGAAATCGACCATGTTAGACGAGGGTTACAGTTTCTGAAACTACATAGCTTGTGCGTATTTCCAGTGGGGGCAAGACATGGATTGCTCCAGTCAACCCTCGAGTATCTAAGTGTATCTTGAGAATAAATGAGATTTTTTAGGATTTAGGTACATCTACTAGTAAAACATTTTGCCACATAACAAAATAAATGACAATGGGAAAACGCAAAGAAGTATTGTAATTCGATACGCATTTGTTTTGCAGACCGTCATTTTATGTAGAATAATAAAGCAATTGGTCACTATTATCTTGTTGTGATCTTCTTTGTTATAATTTCTCAGAAAATACCGATTTTAGTTTAAAGGGACAAAGAACTGTTCATTGTTGCCTTATATTATTTTTTTTAATTATTGCACATTATGCGAATAAAGTTATAAAATAATTACAAAAGTTAATTGTTGGTTATTGACCTTGACTCGCTTCTTTCGTTTAATGTTATTTTTCATTTCATATTGTTATTTTATTTCGATTATAAGATTAATCACCGTGAAGTAAACGGTCTATCTAGTTCAGCATGCAATACTTTGTTGTGAAATAATTCAACTTTTCCGTAACAATTCATACTTATCTACTGAAGACAAATTTAGTATAGAATGACGATTTAATGCAAATCATCATAAGCTGTATATAATACTAGCTTTCACCCGCGACTCCGTTCGCGAAATTTCATCTAAATCATCTAAACTTTCGCATTTGTAATATTAAGTATGATTGTTTCTTTTACTTCTTATTTAATAAATTTAGTAAAAATAATTAACTGTTCTCCTGCATACGGATTAAATATAACTTACATCAGGTGTAAGTAATCCGACGAGATATGGCGCGATGATGCCAGTGATGGCGCCGATACCGTTGACTATCGCCATAATGGTTCCTGCGTAGTTACTGCTAAGGTCGAGTGCGTTCACTTTCATCCCAGGGTAGAACGCCCCCATGAGACCCATGGAAGCCGTGAACAGGATGACCACAGTCTCAGTGTTACAGCCGGAGTATGATGCCAGGATCATGCAGATGCCAGGACCTACGGAAGCTAAAAAATATTTTTGTTAAAGATCGATTGAGGTAATATAAGTACTGTATTTTAAATCTTAAATGTAAATATTGTATTTTCAATTTAAACTTTTAAATATTATAAGTCCAATATTGTATTGATTTTAAAATAAAGAAAACAAAGTCCTTGGATTCACCACGCCAGGGGGAGAACGACGAGGCGGCAAGAGACCGCCCTATAAAAAAATATAAGTATCCAGTGACATCATTTAAAAGTACATTCATCTTTGCATCGTCGAAGACAAGTTTCCTCATTGTCGTGATTTAGTCAATTATCCTAACCTTGCACGAATTGTTAGGAAAATCGTAAAACTACTACACAATAACATTGAACAAGGCCTAACTACGTCATCATGGTGTAATGGCACAGCATAGGTATTCAATCTCCGCATCGGATTAAGAAAATAAAATTATTATTACCAGACAAAACAATAACAAATGACGTTATGCTTTCGTAGAAGTATATACATCTTTACACAGGTGTAGAAAATGTAAATAGACGTCTATATTAAAAATTTGGAAACCGCTGATGTGTAAGGAACAACCTTTATTTTATAAAAGATGAAATTATATAGACTAAGACAAAATTGAGTTCCTGTTGAAATGTAATTAACCTTCAAAGGCAGGAAAACACCCGTTCATTAACCGATCCAAATACTAAGTGAAGGGAAAGGTACTGGTTACAGCACGAGATTTGTCGTGGCCCGTAGATGCATTGGGAAGGAATACTAATCGCTGACTATTCGAAAGCGTGTCGCGTGTCTAAGTCGGTTGCATAGCACCCGTTTGTTCCGGCAGTTCGGTTGCAGCGCGGCTACTACTGTCCTATATCAGACGATGTTACCATTTGTAATGCTTTTGACGTTGAGACAGACAGCTCAGTCATTGTAACACTATGGATGTAACCTCCCCAATGATATAACAGTATGCCTTATAGTTCAAGTCTCCTATGAGCAGATATCAACAACTCAGGTTATTGGCCTGATCCTGCCATTGTCTCGGTACTTATAAGAATAGTAAACCTAATTGTTGTTTTGTGTGGGGTATTTGAAATGCATGTTCAATATTTATTGTTCTATTCAGTCGTAGTTAAGGAGCAACGTAAAATTATGACGTCACTAACCGCCGAGGCGTATTGCACGAGATTCCAAGGCATTTCGCAATCGGATAAAATATATGCTATAACAGTAATTATATTAATTAAGCAAAACTGTATTTTATATTTTAAATAAAATGATAAACTGCTTAGAGGTACGAAGAGCTAGGAGACGAAAGTCCATAATTGCGAAATAAGATATCTAAATTAACTATGAGAGAGCTTTTTTTTAAATAAAAATAACCCGCTTGTATTACAATAAGTAAGGCACTGGGTGAAAGGATTTAATAGCGATAATATTACGGTTAACGAATGACTTATGAATATGCGTAGGTAATCGCAAAGCGCATGCAAAACACGGAAGTGCCTGATGTAAATATAAAATTAAAAATTTATTTACTTTGTTAACCATACACGTTTAACTGTTGCATAACAACGTCATTTGCAATTACAATTAAAATCTCGGAGAATAGCAGTGCAAAATGACTGAATACCTATTGAAGCTATTGAGTAAGTAGGCATTGAAGATTACGCAATTATTATGTAGTTTTAACAACAGTGGATCAATACTGATAAAAAATAAAATAACAACAGTCAGGATACTATGCCAATAGATTATGACTAACGAGCTTTCGCTCACAAACTTCGTTAGCGCTTTGGACTACTTGTTATGCCATTTTGACAGCGCGGAATTAAAAAAAGTAGCCTATATTATGACCGTCTATGTCAAGTACCCTTCAGTGAAAGTCCGGTCGAAATCGACCCAGCAGTTTCGGAGATTATGCGGCTTGTGGAAAGACAGACAGACAGACAGACAAAAAAAGTTTTAAACGCGATTTTCGTTATTAGCAACGCAAATTCACCATTTTCCCGAAATCTGGAATTTTTCTTTTGGTATTACACACAGACACTTCAATTTTATTACATGTATAGATAGATATAGAAGAATGACTGCCTTTAACATACCTATCGTAGTGAATGTTTTCCTCGCGTTGGTAACAGTGAGCCAGTTCCTCTTGACCATGTTGTCGCAGAGCCAGCCAAAAACTATGGAGCTGAGCCACATGACGGCGTAGGGCAGCGCGGCGAGCGTGCCCGTGCGGTGGATGTCGAACTTGAGCACGCCCGTCATATACTTAGGCAGGTCAGTCACCATTGTGAAATAGCCGTAATCATGGCCGATCTGGAAGTTATGTTTGATGTTAAACTACAATGGTATGAATATGAAGACGAAGCGAGAGCCATACTAAGATTAAGATCCTGCAAAATGGATTCGCAATCTTCGCGAATCCTTCTGGGTTGCTGACGAAGTAATGCATTAGTACAAAACTAATAGAGATATTTAATATGTGACTCAACATTCTTCAACTTAACGCGTACGCACTTCAACACGCTCATGTTACGTGGTACGCATTTTAAAAATACATTATTTGTTTATTCCATTATCGGACCCATTAACCGCTGCTTCACACCTTCAAGAAATGTCAAGGTTGTATTAACAACTTACTTAATATCTTCTTACCGTGATTTTAACCGGATTTTATTGAAACTGAATTTTGAAGTAAATTGGACATTATGAACTGAAAATTTTATTGCGCGACTCTCGATAACTTCTCACAGCTAGTTGGATAACCTT
>NW_013527137.1:3445754-3446437 GCF_000836215.1 Papilio polytes
CCGTGATGTAGTTGGATAGTTGTGTAGTTGGATAACCTACGTCGCGTAGTCTTTGCGTTTAGTACAAAAGAGCTAAAAGGTATGTTATGTAATATAATTATGTTTACCTGTGCACATACTAGGGCCCAAAGAGGCACTGACATAAGTATAGCTTTCCAAGGTATAGCAGAGGGTTGGCTGTTCTGATGTCTGCCGAGTGCTTCTTCTAAATATTTCTTTTCCTTATCAGAAATGTAGGGGTGTGACTCCGGATCATTGTAACATAGAATAGCCTGCGAATGAAAATATACTTATGTTCAATTATTTAAAAAACACAAAAGAAAAGCAACAAACAATATTTCTATGATACATAATTAAAACAAAACCATTATTTGCATATTAGTACAATAATTCCCCATATCACCATGCAGCCACAACAAAACATTACAAGGTTTTTACCGACACTATTAGAACATTATAATACAAAAAATAAGAAAATAATAAAAAGTTACTCTTTAATATGTTAAAGGTATTTATAACTTACCCAAAGTATAAACCACAAGATGCCTACAGCTCCGAACAGATAGAAGACTGATTGCCATTCGCCGGTTTCCTTGATGACGAGACCAGAGAGATAAGTCCCTGCGATGTTGCCTATCTGAGCCCCGCCAAACACCAGGGAGCCCATGCGCCCGCGCTCCGAC
>NW_013527137.1:3446502-3447560 GCF_000836215.1 Papilio polytes
AATTCGAAAATAATTGACTTATGTTGTGAAGCACTCAACCATTTTTATTCGTATCTCTTTGTAGGTGAATAGTGCAATGACTTAATGGAGGTAGAATAAAATCTATTCAATATTAAAATTGATTATAAAAATTATTGTGTACTTACTTCTCCTAATCCTTCCAGTACTCGTAGTATAATGAGCCCAGTAGCGCCCCCAGTAGCAACAGTCCAAGGTGTAAACAGAGTAAACACGGCTGTGCTGAGTACTCCGAATCCGAGGGAATACTTCCCTCCGAACCTCTCCGCCAACATGCCGCCAGGTAAATGAGTCACTATGTATCCGTAGTAGAACGCACTGAGAATTATTCCCTGGGTTTCCTCGTCCCAGTCAAACCCGCTTATTTCCTAAAATAAACAATAGAATAAAACTTTCGCAGACGCAAGACAAAGTTTAGCGATAATCGAATTTAATACACGCAACATCATAATGAATGACTAATACGAGTAGCTAAGCTCTATGGTTTGTAATCAATAAAAGCATATTTCAAACGCCTTTTAAGACAATGTTACAATTACCAAAACTACATAAATGTATGTTAACTATTATATTTAGACATAGTAATAATTATGTAATTAGCAATTGTACAAAGCAATAGGCATAGTCTAAATTTATCACAAAAGCATTCCGAACATAAATCTTATTCAAATTGTTGTAATCTTTCTTTAAAGAAAAACTTATTAAGAAGCTAATTAATTTTAATGGACTTCGTAGACATTAAAATGAAAATAGGCTAGAAGACCATAAATTCATTACCATATATAAATACATGCGTTTAAATATATGTACATAACAAGTGTTACTCGTTAGTATACTTTTTACAATACTGTCCAATATCAAGACAGATGATAATGCTGGAACTTACAGTAGAGTCACCGACAGCTTCTTGTAAGTCCCCGTCCCCGGGGCAGGAGCCGTGGTCGTGCGCGGCGGAGTGTGCGCGCCTGCGGACCATCTGAGTGATGGCGATGTTGAGGCAGACGCGCATCGTGTAAGCGTTCGCCACTGCCAGGAAGCCC
>NW_013527137.1:3447568-3495562 GCF_000836215.1 Papilio polytes
CATGTTAAATGCGGGCTATATCCGCCATAAAAGGACAGTTATTAAGTGCCTACATAATACATTGACATGATCAGTAACATTTAAAAACGAATTAAATAATTATTACTGAATTTCAACATTTAATTTAAATAAAGATAATTGTATACGACGACATAACATTGGTCGTAACACTGATGTAGCACTTTCGGGCTGAAGCATTAACATAAATATCGGCTTTCTTGATCGCTAGAAAGCCGAAGTCGCAGTAATTACTCTCATCGGTAGTTGTACTTGTTGCGATATCTGATTTAACAAGGCGTCATTTTGTGTTGTTCACATGACTTAATCAATACTTTTTAGGTAATCTCTATTACAATTATCAACCAGTTAAGTACAATGTCGAAAGAAAATTTAGTCTCTTCAAGTCTCCCATTGCAGACACCATATTTCGTGACCAGCTCACTACACGTCCCAACTGGGGCTCGGAGCTAAATTAGGGTTGCAGACAGCATAGAGAAATGAAATTGAAAAACGTAACTTGTTTTTTTTTTTCTAACAATAACAGAAACGGATGTCACTTGTTAAAACGTTCATTCATAAAAGGCGTGTAATCTTTTGTGAAGATTTTTGTTAAATTTTGGTCATTATTTTGCGAGCAGTAAATAGAAGCTCAGTGAAACTTGTGCCCATGCAACTTGATTGCTAAACATGTGTCCATTGCTATTGACTTGTTTGTTCAGACTAAGTTAAAGTTAAGTGAAACCAGAAGAAAGTTTTGTCTTATACAATTTATTGTCTTGCATTCACTTGAAGTTTTATTTTACTGTACATTGTCCGCACGTATCCATGCAGTGCAAATTAAAGTTATAGT
The DNA here is from genome assembly GCF_000836215.1 of Papilio polytes. Lineage (NCBI taxonomy): Eukaryota > Metazoa > Arthropoda > Insecta > Lepidoptera > Papilionidae > Papilio > Papilio polytes. Next base: position 3,448,419 of record NW_013527137.1, read on the forward strand.
AAAAGTTGAAAAAAATGTTTTTCGGAAATCGTTCCACTTCTACGCATAAAAAATCTTAAGTAACAAAAATTTAGCCATTGTGCGCAAAATGTTTCAACTATTCTACGTGGTTTGTTTCATTTTCCTTCTAAACAAAAGGAAGACGGAACTAATTAATTTAAAGATGTAAAGTTTCCGTTTCCTTATTATTTCAAATTAAAAAAAAAATAGTCAAGTTAACCTAGGTAACAAAATAAATACAAGACATTATCTATTTTATAAAAATGAAGAGGGTTTCTGCATTGAAAACCCAAAACTGATGTAGGTAGAAGTTCTCTCTCACACACACTTCAAAAATCAAATCTTATAATAATTAGGCCGGCGATTTTTTTTGGACGCCATTTAGAAGTATAAAATAATAGTCTTAATGTCTTAACACTTGTTATCTACTATCCCTACTATCCCTTTCATCATATTTATAAAACAAATGTGTTTTGTAATTCATGGTAGTTACTACTTACAAGTAAATATAAGGTTATGTATCTCTATCATTACTGTCGTATGCAACAATCACTCATCCTCAGGTGAATGTCCTCTTGGTCTCTTGTTGAGGTAAAAAAATAACAAGTTTCATGTACCTACACGATCGAATATTTTAACTGTAGAACATTTTATATTATGAATCTTATTTTAATGATAAAATATATTTAAATATACTTTGTTATTTTACTAATGTACAAAAACAATTTAAAATTACGTAACGTGTGGCTTATGTAACGATATAAGTATGAATAAAAGGTTTCTGGAAAAATTTTACTGACTTCAGTCCTTCCAATCTGTTTCATTTAAAATACAAATAGGTCAAACAAACATGTATTTGTGAAACAGTTATTTTATTCTTGTTTTCGGACGAAATTGATATGTGTAGTCACGTAAAATAAAATAACTCTATTTGAAATTTTGTTTGAAGTTAAAACGCGTTGATAATTTGGTAATAGATTATTTATTCTAAATAAATTATTATCTATTGCCAGTGCCGCTAACCAAATCAATGTATGTGAATGTATTTGGTTTTACTATCTGTAAATAAATTACTACTGTGAACTGAATTCCAAATATTCACGTGCTCGCACGTAATTGTAACCTTAGCCTGTATTCAGTATTCACTAGTTACACGTTAACATGTGTAACAGTGGTAGAGCCCGCTATTACATCTTTTACACGAATGGGCCGCCTGGTGCAATACTTCAACCACATAGGAGACACGCGTCAAATGGACTTAATTCTCAGTTTCGTCTGATGAGCGTTCCGTAAACTAATTTTAGATCTTACGTAAAGGAAAAGGTTCTTTCCAAACTTTTTGTATAAGAAAAAGATGGGAAGTGGAATTAGATTGAACGGAGACAGGGACGCATACATAATATATATAGAGAAATAAATATTATGAAAACATTCAGCTGGTACTCGTTTAAGTATCTAGTTGCAGTAGAAAGTTTAATTAACTAATACCATTTTCACATATTAAATCCATAGGTCTAAGCTGTGTCATTCTTTATATTGCGATTATAATTTAATTATAATTTTAACTCAGGATTACCAGTAACAGGCATTAAATACATATCGCGTACAAATTTACATCGCTTCGTTTTCTTTAGATTATAACCTTATCATATACGAGTATAAAAAAAGATAACTTTGGTGGGCAACGAACCATGCAACTGGGAGTGCATGCATTGTGTATTTTGTTATGGCATCGCATTCAACAATTCAATTTGCTATACTGTGACGTAAAGTGATGTATTGATACGAAACTTTTGTATGGGGCCGCTCGTTCCATATTACGAAAAGATAGTACATTCTACTATAGATCATTTATCGTTATTTACTTTTATGTATTTTAGTCCATTAACACTTAATAAAGTTTTTCCTGCTACTTACAAATCCACAATATCCATTATGTATTTGAGAATTCTAGAATGTATTATGTTATCCGTTAATCAATTACTTTTAGATAACAAATAAATACGTTACTAAGTAGGCAATAAAAGGAAAAAAAATCACTCAAGCGTAGTCAAACACAAACTATTTATAAAACTTGAGTAGATTAGGTACTTGTATTTATCATTTACATCTCTTTTTACAGAAAACAACAACAACAACAATTCTTTAATACGTAAATTGTTTTTACAGCGAGAATACGACTTAGCTAATATCAGTCTTTTATTGCTTTCAAGTTAGCGAGAAATTACTAAAACTAATTACTATTAATGTTAATTCTGTTTTCTTAGAAAATTAATAATAAGTAATAAGTAATCAATCTGTTACAAACATATACGATGAATAAAGCAAATAAATCAAATTATTTAAACTTCTTCGTTTCTTCAGTCAAAACGACTAGATTTGTTTTACGAGATCATTAGTAGTCTTTTTAATCGTTTACTGATTTTTTTCATAAGTACTACATTTTTATTGAGATATAAGTCCTAAAAATACCCATGACATAAACTAAAGCCACAAGACACACCATTTGCTAATATTTATACATTCATACCTTACCTCGTTTAGTTATACTTTTTGGTACATAAATAATTTTGAGGAGTAAAACTAAAGTATGTTTAAAAAGTACTTATGAATTCTTTTTATTATAATTATTTCAAAAACAGACTTGGTTAAAATGATTTAATTATAATGAAAACATATAGTTACACCATATCATACTCGCACATGCCAACCGAATGGCGAATCCGCCATTATAATACAAGGCATCGTTTCTACCAGACGCGAACTTACACTCTTCATGCCATAATTTTGAATTTTGAATTTTGAATTCAAAAATTCAAAACTCTCTAGAAAAGTATCGTATAAAAAGAAAACTAATTAAAATTCTATTTTCAAATATGGAACAAAATAGTTAATTCAAAAGAATCGTTCCTATTAAGAGCAACTTTGTATTCGACTCACGAAAATAGTTTTTATAGTTTCCGCTCGAATGTCGTATATGCGTTGAATACCAAGATGTTCTTCATCTATATGACCGTTAACATACGTCGGTTCGCGAGCGGTCAAATTGACGGCAGAAATCCCGATCGATGTTAACCATAAAAATATTAATAAGGAGAGACCGCTCCACCACCAGCAATTACGGAGTGGGTTCTTCTTAATTGGTATTGGAATTGAGAAACTCGTTAGAAGCGATGGTTTTTATTGGAACACGACGTACAGATTTCTATCGGGGCGACCGCGGCCGACTGGTCCTTCGAGCCCGACCAGTTCTACACGGCAGACAGGCCGGCGTTATGTCGGGGCGAGACGGGGGACAATCATTATTTAAACGATACATCTTTCCAGGAAAAACGGGAGATGATTATAATTTTTATGATTGAAGGTTCTTTACAATTTGCCGGCCTACTTCAATTATAACGACATAAAAATTGGGAGACCGAAGATTAAATAATCGTTATGATTTTTTATACGAAAACGTTAAGGATAATGAATGTTTTTACTGTAGTTTATAATATATGAATAATTAACATTTTGTTCACAGACGTAATCAAGACATAGAGGTGTTAACTCTTGCGTATTACATTAATCGAAGCATTCGCGTGTGGTCGGGAATCGAATGTGCGGTCTAATTGCCAATCGCTACAGGAGAGTAGTCCGACAGGCTCGGCTCCCTTTCACCATGATGTAGTAAATCAGGCGGTTATGTTCGCCTTTACGACTTAGTAGGCGGGATAAATCGCGGAATTTCTATCAAATGCCAACGACGCCCTTAGAAGAAAGTGAGAAAAAGGTCTTATAACGTTTGCCAAAGATAAAAATGATCATTGAGCTGCACGCTTGCATCACAGGCAGATGAAATTAAAAAGATGCGAGTCATTAAAAGATGGTTATTTTGCTCTTTTCCTACTTTAAGTGTCGACACAAGATATTTTTGTTTTTATTAATAATGTCACTTTCTCAGCACTAAATACTTTGTCACCCGTGTATCTAAGACTTTTATTCCAGATATCAGTAGTTTTATAAATTGACTCTTACTTACAACATGAAAGCGGTTCAGACCCACGTGGTAAAAATGTTATTACATGCACACGTGGTTAAAATGTACAGACATGGTAGGTACAACTCGTGCCGTTGACAGAGTAGAAAACAAGAAGTCTGGGTATAATGAGAAAATTTTAATTTCAACGTGTTTAAGCGTAACGCATTCATTAATACGCCGTCACGAAACAATACAGAACGTTACGTTTTGTTAGAACAAATGTAGAGGTCAAGATGCGGCGGATTGTTAGTTAATTTATAAATCAAAATCAACTCGACTGTGAAATGAACCCATTAGAGATGGTCCGAGGTCCATTATACTATCGGTCTAGGTTCATTTAATTTACTTAAATAACCTTACCGCAAATTGATCAGCTTCATTCATTGACCTCGTGGTGTTAGAAATTTTACTTTTCTGATTCTTTACAATGATATGAAGAGCAACTAGCTTTTGTTGATTGAGACCGAACTCTACTTTTTATTACGATAATTATTTATATAGATTAAAAATAATTAGTGTAAACATATAAATGTTTTATGAACGTTCACGCTCTAGAAACTGTAATACGAATGTTAACCACAAATAGGATGTGAATATTGCAGTTAACCTTGCGGCGGTGTAACTGCTCCCCGAATTGTTTGTTGTGCACCTTCCGTCTTAATGCATAACAAATATTGTACCGTCCCAAAAAAAATTCGAAAAATAATAAATAAACCCTGCAGGGCACATAACAAATTGTTTTAAAATCGTCATCAAAGGTTTTTTGTGTTTATTATAATTGTAGCGGATATCGAAATATTTATTACTTCTTTGTCTTAACTAGTGATGGTTTCCTGAAATATGCATGAATATCCCATGCAGGTATTAAAACGTGCACGTCGTTATTACGGGAAAATTGATATTATTGTTGTTTTTACTACATATTTGACTATTTAAAATTGTTTGGGGAACAACCAAGAGTTCTTTTCTAGCAAAGAAGATAAATAACGAAATAAATGTAAAATTAACTACATTTACATAACGGACATTCTAAGGAAGGTAAATTTTCAACATGTTATGCTTTCTTATGCTTATGTAGAAAACATTTTAAATGTTTCTTCTCGCTATTAATTACATTATATTTCTTTTCACAAATCATTGTAAGTAATACAAAATTTATTTACATACGAATGGAATATTTCGTTTAATATCTCATCGTATAGAATTCCGAGTACAATGCATTTCTTTGTATCCTTTGAGATAATCGGTTGAATGCAAGGCACGCGGCGCACGTGTATGAGATCGAGAGTGGAGAAACGTGAGGCATGTTAAAACGATGTTTTCTAGCTTCCATGGATATTTAAGAAAAGACATAAGTACAGAAAACATTTCGCATGTCTTGCAGCTGTCAGTTTTTCCGACTCGGAATCATGAATTTGCCTCCAATTATATGGTGTGAGGTGCTCTTACTGTTTTATCATGTTGCTTAGAAATTTGATTGCTTCAAGATTTCTGTTATTTCAAGCGAGTTCAAGAATATTTGTTTTTGTCATTAACTTCGAATTGTTCCTTGTTATTTGATGTTATAATTAAAATTATCTGCGTTCACTAATAGTTTGTAAGATAAGCTTTTTCTGAACGGAATTTAATCGTAAATTAGGAATGCTTTTCTTTGGATTTCACGGATGTAGTTAAGTCTATTTTTTATAAAAAGTAATTAAACTATACTCAGACAGAAGAACATGCTTACAAAATTGTATTATTACAAAATAATGTCTCCGGTGTCGACGGATTGATTTTCCATATCTATAATAAAAGAATGTAGCAAAAAAAGCGAAAAACTTACGTTTTGATAAAAGCAATTTCCATCCGGTCAACATTTTTTAAATTCTTAATAAGCACAACTATCACTAAAATTTAAACTATCAGCAACAATTTTTAATTAAATGAATTTTGAAATATTCAGTCTGAAATTTGTGTCCATTAGATTCACTTAGTGTTTACGAGAGCGCGGTTTTGCGACCGCGCCGATGCCGCAATTTAGTCGTCATGCGCGTAACAAACACAGCCTGCAAATACGCGCCCGCGCAACACCTTCGTACCTATATACCGCTAACTTACCTCCCGACAGGCGCGCACATTGCTACAAGATCACCCAATCAATCAAAACATAATTACCCAAATGTAACACATTATGTAACGTTTCCGGTTTACTTACAATGACATTGCAAAAAATAAATTTAGTAAGTTATCGTCGCCCAGATACCATATTTCAGTTTAAAAGTAACTTATCAGTATGTTTTTATTGTTGACCTGCAATAACACTTTGTATTTTTTTTTAATTACACAAAAGTGGTCACAGTATTTTTTTCCATTTATTTAAGGAATACTCATGTAAGTGTTACATTAAGTATTGAATAAAGATTTGAATTTAGATCGAAATAAGAAAGTAGTGTTGGTACCATTCATTAACATTTATTACACAAGCTTCAACTCCTAGTTTATTTCCTAGTAGTTACTAATTTGATATACTTAACCAAAAACCGAAATTAACTTTACAATACTTGAACTACTTATACCCGTTTATAATTTTACCATAGAATTAAGTTGGTCAACTTAAGCGATCCAAGCATAGTTAATAGCATTAAGCAACAAGTGTTGCACTAATTGCAGTTGTCACAGAAGGCGAGTGAAACCCGGCTATCAGTTCAAGGAACTCGGGCGTAGGAAACTTCCATGGGGACAGATTACGGACCCGCACCCGCGCGACTGTGATACGTAAAAATATATTAAAAACCATTGTCAATTATTGAGGCTTCGTATTTGATAAAACATAACATTAAAATATGACAGCAATAATCCTATAAGTTACAAATACAGAATAACTTAACTGCATCTAAAAATTGCACATTAACTTAAGAAGTAACTTCGATAACGATATAATATTATTCTAGTAACTATAGTGTAAAGATAATTATGTTTATTTGCTGTATTAACATTTGTATTTTGTGAACATATTGAACATCTCGGCAATCAAATAATGACATCTATATTTAGGATACAGTTGCGGAAGTTTTCATTCGCTTTTCTAAATTATGTAGAACTATTAAAAAAGCGACAGTAGAAAGTATTGAAATGTAACCAAAAAAACTTATTTCGTAGTCTTGAAGTAAACAAATAAAAGTGCTGATAAATGGAATTTCCCGCTCATTTTCCAGCTGATGGAATAAAAATGAAGCTATTTTATAATTTAATGGCATTGTCACGTGTTGAGATCCTTTATTTCAGATTAACTTGGTCCGATTTCCGACATACTGAGGCGCGATTAAATACATCTTATTACGCATTGATAGCATTAAAATCTAATCATCAAATTGGCCATTATGTTACGTTTACAAATACTCATTTAATGTTTGTTTAAGACAGTTGTGCTCGAGCGGACAGATATAAGCGGGACGCTACATAGGTTATTTATTTAATGACAGGTGCAGTCGGGATTGTCAGGTCTAAAGACAATATGTTTTTTGGAATTACATTTTTTTGGGAACCACTGATAATTTTAGAAAAATCTTAACTATTATGGTAACTATTTGTGTAAGTGAAGATTAAATACATGTCTAAGAGAATATCCAAACTGTAAGGACTCGATTGAAGTACAATAATAATGAAGTACTGGCATTGGATTACGTAGCGTTAATCTTGTCTTAAACATTAATTTATTTTTGATACTAAAATCTGTTAATTTGTTTAACATTACAACGCTTTTAAAGATCGCATATCTTAACCTAATGTACATATTTACTGACAAATTTAGACTCACACTTATAGGCGTATATCCGTTACGTCTTCTCAGAAAACATGAAATTTATTATGATAACATGTTTTTTAAACTTTGTCCAAAAACATGTTATTTAATGTTAATAGGAAAATTTTTGCCAAAAGTAAATTAGTATTTGAATAATTTAATATTATGTAAAACACAAGTGTTTCTTCTATTTTCAGATATTTAGAGTTAAGCAGCGAGAGCTGATCATTACTTATTTTGATCGTTAACGTCAGAGAAAAACCATTCGTATAACTATTTATTTATCTAATTATTTCCCTTATCAACTAACAAATCCCACATAATGTTAAGACTCATCTTCTGAAATCAAAAAATGTAATGCATTCGACAACTGATTGTGTGACATAAATATAAACTAGGATCGCAAAGATAAACTATCTACTTATGTATATGTTAATTAAGGCAATAAAAACCTTGAGCCGGTTTAAAAGAAATAATGTGGAATAAAATTAAAATGTAACTGTATTAATTTATATACTAGATAGATTATTAACCTTCAAGACAATAAGGAATTGAATTGAACATATAACTGATGCTTTATTTATTGTCGTTGTCAGTAACTTACATATTTACAATCGCCTTTTCTAATTATTTTCCACTTAATAACCACCACAAAGGATGTTGAGCAGGATTTATTGATATTTATAAATGAGTCCAGCGCTGGTTAACTTAGTTCTCATGGAAAACATTTGGAACGAATTTTCCGCCGTCAGTTTTTTCGTTAAATTATGAAACAATAAATATCTTCAAACCTTCGAAAGAAAAGCGAATGACCTTATAAAAACTTCTTCAAACTAAATTGACCGATTTCCAAATGCGCGTTTACACATTATGAAAAAAATCTTACGATGAAAGCTGTTTATGATGATGTCCATGACTTCAGGAAATTGATTATGGAATTGACAGATTTGTTGTAATATCAATTGAAGCACGTCTTCTCAATTCCGAAACTCTATTGCAGCCACACAAAAGTTCGTGCCGCGAGTGTTGACAATGCTTAGCAAGAAGTCTGTCCCATTTGACAGTTTTTGTGACGAACTATATAAAAATTGAATCGGCGTGATTAAAGAATTTTGCAAGCTATGTGGTAACAATGCCCGACGGAATATTGGATTGTAGTACGATTTCCTTTCAGAGACTGCTGTTATCGCAAGGTTAACGCATTGACCCTGGCTACTGACGTGGATTCAAGTCAATAGCTCAATCTATTTCGGGATCTATTGAGATCTTACTTTTTTCACATAATATTACTTATTTGCAATTGCTTAATTGTCGATGTGTAAGGGCAGCGGTCGCTTTGCTAATTCAGCAAATTCAGGTGGTCACTTGTTCGTTAACCTTCTTATTATATAAAACAATAACTAAAAAAACTGCAGTAGTATAACCATTTAACAAAAAATGTTTATGACTATTTTAATTAGTAAATAGTAATTATTAATCTTTATGACCGGATGCACTTAACACATTGCACGAAGTGAAAGACAAATCTTCAGTTAATAAATGTTCCCAAGATATCACAAATTATATTCATGTGTCATGTAAAGCGTAGGTTTTCGCTTCGTAATATATGTACAAAAATATCCTCATCTTTGATTTTTCAAACTAAATGTACAGGTTTTTAAATAGGTGTTTTCACAATAGAAGCCTACGGTCATACACATGGATTCTTCAAAAATTTCCATTCGACCAGACAAAGGACTAGCAGTTTTGCGTGACAAACGACATTTATCACAGCCATATGTCTTTATGTTTCTGTAAATATTGATAACTCATCGGTTCATTACTAAAGTTTTAGGCGTGTGACAGAATTTAACTGCCAACTTCGTATTTACTTGATCTATAGAGTATCTGCTAAGCACAACAATAACGGCATTTAAACAATTGGAAGCATAAATCTTCTTTTTATTTCAGAAACCTACGACATCCTTCGAAACGCCAGGCTTAAAGTTGTTGATATTTTGTTTCATAAATATTGCAATTTTATAAGACACAAACTGATTGAAACTAGCTTTGTATAAAGACCTAATCTGTTTTTTTTTACATGCCGTGATCACGAGTTTTTACCCAACTAGAAACGTTTCACTTTTGGTTTAATGATATCTAAACAACCTTCGTACTGAATGTAAATTGACAGATATACGAGTATAATTATTAAACAAAAACACAATTTTTAATTAGATTGTGTATAATTTAATAGGCTGTTAAATTCCTTAACCTAAAATTCCTCAGTTTTATTGCCTCATGAGGTATGAGGACTCTATATTTACGATTCGCGTATTTCGAAAGACAGAAAGAATTAAAATGATTTTTTGAAAATAAAAAAGGTTAAAAATAAATTATTTTCAAGTTTGTTTTCAAAGTTGTTTTCAAGTGTCATGGTATAAAGGATTGATTATTACGCGTCACGGGAAAGTTTGTGCTATTAAATCAATTAAAAATGATGAAGACAGTAAATAAGAACGTAATTATCAATAGAGAATAACCGTATACATCATACGTGAACCCCATTATTAATTACCGAATATGAATCACTAACAAATAGTCGTGGTTTGCTATAAGATGATAATGATTATACTGAGAAAAACCACAAGTAACGTGCTTTGAAAAATACATTTATGTAAATTATTTACCTATGTAAACCTTTTTATTATAGGATCTAAAGAAAACAGTACAACAAAATGTAGTTAATTAAGTTTAATATGTAAATCATGTTTATAATTGTTTGTACACGTAAAAACGAAGTTATTTTACGGTAGTTACCATCACCAATTCGGTACTTTACTTGGATTGTTTATAAACAGGAAGAGAATCTGAGAATGTCTAAGATCTATTCACAATTATTTGTAACTATTACGAGTATGTCCAGTCTAATAATAAAATTATGTTAAAGTTTAATAGGTTATGATAATAACGGTGCAATAAAATAAATAAATCATTGCCTAATAAATAAAAGATGCATATTTAGTACATACTTTAGATTATAAATTTTATTCTGCTTAGATGGTGTGACTGAATTATAAAGTGTAATTTAAAATTAATCTATACAGTTTATACACGAGATAAGGTATCGTGTATGTGTCGAATTGCCCAAATAAAAAGATTTAATAGGTTCAAGTTGCGTATAAGGTTGTGTTCAAATCAAGGCACGTTTTTAAATTCAAAGTATTTAGCGCGGCAAAGTGTCGCGTGTGGAAGCGTTTGCGCATACCGATAGTGTGGCCGCACCTTTCACTCGCCGCTAGTGCAAGCTAAGATACGACACTGATTACAATTATCCAGTCCTGTAGAACCATGTCTTTCATTTTATTCAACTTTGTTAATTCAGTGGACTACCTACACCGGTATAAGTGGCAGTGGCAAAGTTAGCAGGATTTATGATACGTGTCAAAAATAAAGTTCATTACTATAAACTATTTTACTAATGTTCATAATGAAATCGCATACTATGTAGGTAATTTAGTGGCAAGAAATGGTCTTATACAATTAGATCTACTTACTCCGTGCATCAATATAATCCCAAAAGATAGAGTTCTAACCAAGATTGACTAACGAGTTATTACAGTCTGCACAATGGGGTGACAAAAGACCGACCGAAAAAAGTTAATTTTATAGTAATTTTTCTTACTTTAAAGCGAAAAAAAGGTATCGAAGCTAAAGTAAATTGGCTTTAATGTTGGAAACATCTAACATAATTGATTCTCTTGCAGGTAATAGCGGGCTACCTAACCGGTCTTGTAATGTGGAAAGCCGGCGCAGACTGCCTGGCTGCTAGCTGACCACACGTACTAGCCTAACCACTACATATTAACAACATCACTCGCGGTAATGTGTTAAGACATGATTTAAACAACACAAGCCTCAGGTCAGATTTAATTTGGTTAGATTAGATCCTAATGTGACCGACTTTGCATAGTGTCCTTTTAACTTTTAAAATTGTTTGTAACCGGTACCGCGAAATCCATAGCCAGAATAAAGCAAATGGAAATTTAACTATCCCAGTATCATTGAAATTTTACTCAGCAAATCTGAAACAGAACAAGGATAAGTTGAAGAAACAGTCTCTGGGGAAGGCCAAAAAGTAAGACCAATAGTTATAAAAATATAAAATATAAATACGTTGTTTTGTTCCATACAGTTTATCTTCTTCCTCAAGGAAAAGCCACAGTAAACAAAATTGTGAGAGCCACAAGAAAAAACGAGATAAAGTTTTTATACTGCAACATTGTCTTGAGTACCTACTGATTAAATCTAAAAATACAGAACACCAACACATGGTCATATGTTCAAAAGTCTTGCACTTTGGTTTTGTAATTCTTACCTTATTCACCTTTTGGTTGTGTCAATAAAATAAAGATTTATGAAAATACTACAGTTAATTACCCAGTAATTAAAAAGACATTAATAAAAATTGCCGCTCATCTCGATATCATTTGTGGTGAGACGCAAATGTTTCATTTTGGCAAATAAACCGCAAGAATTCGAATGAAATTAGAATTCCGTCCGGTTACATACATATTGCAAAGCGGATAAAGCAGTATCCGAATTGAATTTACAATCAGAATCTCTTAATGAACTCTTTGTTATTGGATTCGTTTAGTGAATAACTAATTGATTTTTGATAGACCTTCATTGAAAATTAAATAAAGGATTGAGGAAATGTACAATGATCATAAAACAGGGATATCCGATGGTATCCTTATACACGACATACATAATGTTAAAGACGATTATGATTCATATACTTGAAGATTTACTGTTAATTTTGAATGAGCAAAATTAAATAAAAGCTCGTATGAACCAATACAAATAATTTTAAGGTAGTCATGGACGGACGGATTTTTGCAGTAGAGCCGGAATATAACGCTTTTAACTAAAATTGCTAAGCTTTACAAGGCCGCGGATAGAGCTTAGAAGCATTGTTGAATTTGTACTGTGACAATCTAAGTTCTAAAATTAAACATATCGTGTTGTTAAAATATTAAGTGAATGTCGCTAAGCATGTTGTAAATGGAACCACAAAAGCACGTGATATTAGAGGGTTCTAGTTATTAAAAGCTCAATTAATAACTTTACAACCTTTGTAGAATGGCGGCAGTGATTGGCAAGTGCAATACAAAAACATCGCTTCCTCATTCTAAATTTAAATCGAGATCATCGTCCCTCGCCACGGTGAAGTGGAGAACAAATTCAACTTTTTTTATAATTGAATCTGTGGCCAATGTAATAGAAACTTTTTTTTTATCTTATTCCTATTATACGCGATTTTTTAATATAGTTAATAAAATTTAAAAATAACAAACGTTCAAATATCAAACCCAAAATATGAGATCAGGTGTTGATAAATGTCAAGAAAATGCAATGGATATGTATATACATGTACATAATTTGGACGACTCATTAAAGTACAACTTTTTTCAAATATCTTGGCGTTCGAAGGTGGATATACTACGCAGTGCGCCTTGTACGATTTTCCGAGCCGCTAAGATATCTTAAAACAACTGTACTCAATTTATAGAAAGTTACTCATATAAACAAAACATCTGCAATTTTCAAGTCCAGATTTACATATTTTTATGAGTTAGTAATTGCATTGTAACTTAGTGCTTATTATTGTCGTTACTTTATTAAAAAAAAAGAAATATCGCATTGCGTTCTGGCAATTAACATTTTTATGAGTTTTAAGAAGAAACGAAAAAATATTACATTTTGTTTTATTCAACAGTTGTAGAAAATTTAAAATGTATTTAATACCGCGAGTACTACTTTATCTGTGTTTATGTATGGTTATTAGTAAATATTTACATCAAACCTATTCCCACGTAGATAAGTATGTAGACCATTAGTAATTAAATATTACTAACAAGAAACTCACTAATTATTTAATACGGCTCCGTTTATTTCACTGGAATTCTTTTTTCCGAAGTTTACCTGGGGTGCTACAGTATGCTACGCTACTACGCAACTGTGTGGACCAGTAATACGCAAACATCATTTATTTCCATACCATTCCTTGGAATAGTCACACTAAAACTAATATTAACTTCTACACGGTACTCAGTAGTGGGTATTGGTAGTAGTTGAGTAATGATATTCGGTAAGGATTGTCTAATAAAATTTGCCTTAGCGAATAGAAGATAATATGGAGGTCGCAACCGTTAAACTATTTTATCTACCGACCTATGTGCATAAGCAGTTAAACACAAAAATTATTATTATTGCTTGCTTATTGTTATTGCATTAAGAAATCGTCGATTTCATTTTTCAGATTGTTTTTAATTTACACACAATTTATCTCTTTTAAACATATCTCTTGTATGAATCATGTTATGTACTTGAACTTACTTAACCTTACTACAATTGTATCATAGATAAAAATATGTTACTACTCACCTCTTTGACATAATGGCTTCTTATTTGAAGGTAGTAACGGCGAATGTTCACAGGAGTCGACACTATTGCTTTCAGGTTTACTAACAGATTGAATAGATAAAAGAAAATGTTCCAAAAATTTCATTATAAACCGTAACTTTTCAAAAAAGTTTTTGTCTGTTTTTTCAGTAATTTATTATGTTATCAATAACTTGCACTCTCAACCACGAACATAAAACAACTGTGACATGATATTCTTGCCCTGTGTTGCATTAATTTAACTTTGTGTACATTGATAAAATTTAAAGGGCACAATCAGTACATACAGTGCAGTTAGCAACATTATAACTTATACTAACTATGGAAAATTACTTATCCGATGCTAGAAATAGTAAACAAAAAGTAATTAAACACAACGATAATGTCTACGCTTCTTAAAGTCACTAATTACAAGTAACTATCTATATTGTTTACTTTGGATCCAAAAAACTCGTTTAATTCATAATGTCTTTGTGACGTTGTAGGTTAGGTAAATATTGTCAGAGTCTAATGAACCATGATATATTTAATTCTGTCGATGTATATGATATCATACGTACACATTGAGATATGAACTATATCCATACCTATAACTATATACTATATTTTACATACTAGTTACATATTTTTGTTATTCATAATAGGAAAAATACCGTAAGAATAAGTAAACCAAAGACTATAGAAATGTAGAGCAAATTATCAAATTGTTGAGAAAGGTAGTTACTTAAAATGTCTATGTAGATAATAAAAATACGAGTATAAGGCAAAAGCTTCCCTCTGTACAATACATAGTTTTAAATCTTTTCCGAATGTCGTGCAATTTTGATATGCATTATTCATAAAGACTACTTGAATCCACATTTGACTGGAAATTTATCTACAATTTGCTTGCGAACAAACATAGTTTTATGCTTTTCGATTGGGCTTCAATACAATTTATTGAATAAACATATTTTTATGCCATTTCTTAAGAAACCAAACTACTTTACGTCATTTAATCTTCGATCACCATGAAGGCAGTTCTAGTACTCATAGGCTCGTTTTTACTAAAAGCCTATGCCCTCAAATCTGCAGATATTATTGGCGATCTAATTCAATCTATAGATGGTCCCAAATCAATTATAGCTGTACTATGTACTTCATCTTGTGAGTAATTATGAATAAATTACTTATGTTGTTTTTCTTCTGTGGAAACTGTCTAGATAAAGCTGGTTATTATCAACTGTTCCATTGCAGATAAGAAAACAAAATTGTTTAAATACCTTAAACAATATGATCAACAAATATCTATGACGTTTTCAGACGATTTCGAATCTATACCTTCAAACCATTTAATGGACATACACACACTATTTATTGCGGATATGGGATGTAAAAATGTATCAACATTTTTGAATAAGGTAGATTTAAATATTTAAGTTTTTATATGTTATTTTTCATTAAGTATAGGTGCGTTTTATAACTATTTTGGCATTTAGTGTGAACAAGCAAAATATTTCCGATCGCCGTTTCGATGGATTATCTTCAACAATGAAGACAATAAACTTAATAAGCAAAGCAGCATTATACCAATAGCTATTAATCAAATTAAAATTTACCCAGATACAGAAGTGATTAACGTTAAAAAACTTCAGAACGATTGTTACGAAATATACTTAAGTAAGTCTATCCAAATAACGTTTGTACTTTGCATTACTTCTTTTCACTAAATCCACAATCAATAATAAACATAACATTTATAAAATGTTTCAGTCTACAAAGTTGATGATAATAGTGATTGGAAATCTGAACTCTACGGTGTCTGGAAATTAAAAGATAGATTACAAAAATCAGACAAAATGATTCACTCCAGATCTATTCGAAGACTAGATTTGAATACACATGAAATTAAAGTTGCATTTGTTATTACTAACAATGATAGCTTGCACCATCTCACTGATGGCATGTGAGTATTTTCTGCTTCTATAATATGTATAGCTTTAGATTAATGTGTCCAACTCCTAACGATAATAAATAATGAATTCCGTTTTAGAAATGATCACATAGATACTATAACAAAAGTGAACGTGCTCGCAACAAATTATTTGTTGGATTTCCTCAATGCTAGTAGGAAGTTTGTTTTCGTCGATACATGGGGCTATCCAGATAATAATACATGGAATGGTATGACTGGTTGTTTGGCCCGAGGTGAAGTGGAAATCGGAGGTAAAATGTGATTGAGATATAAAATATTGGAAACTGATCAAAAGCAAAATAAATGCCGGCTAATTTGTTCAAATTACAGGATCTCCGATGTTCTTCACGATGGCTCGATTGCCTATAGTACAGTTCATTTCGAGCCCTGTCCCGTCAAGATCTAAGTTCGTGTTCCGGCAGCCGAAGCTTTCTTACGAGAACAACTTATTTCTTTTACCGTTTCGTAACTCTGTATGGTGCAGTATTGGCGCAGTTCTCTTTTTTCTATTCTTGGCATTATTTGGGGTTGCATTCTGGGAATGGAAGAGAAATGATCATAACATTGATTCGGTATGTATCTTTTACATTTTATATTCAACCTTTTTTATTTGATTTATCTTTATTAAAATTGTTTTAGAGAATAAGTGATGCGGGAACCTTACGAGCAAAGACATCGGATATTGCAATATTAATTTTTGGAGCAACATGTCAACAGGGTAGTCCTGTGGAACTTAAAGGTTTTAAGTTAAATATTTTCTTTAATTTGTAGGCATCATATGACATAAAGATTTGTATACTTCTAAACAAATCAACATTTATTTTTCAATTGTCAATATTATTGATTTATTAGCCAGGTATTTCCCGCAGGTACTCTAGGTCGTGTGGTGCTGTTGGATCTCTTCTTGACGGTTTTGTTCCTACACACTTCATTCTCCGCTAACATAGTTGCTCTTTTGCAATCAAGTTCATCAAGAATTAGAACACTGGAAGATTTGCTCCAATCGCGACTGAAATTTGGCGTCCATGATAATCCTTTCAACAGACATTATTTTGCGGTTAGATATCGTTACTTCCGTTCGATACCTGCTTTTCATATAACTATCAGTGTCCGATGATAAATTTGAAAATGTGCTAGACGCAATAGGCAAGTTAGGCGACAAAACATAACTATTTAAAAATTTCACATTTCTTTTTTAAAAAGTTAGGTATCAAGTGAATAGACTCATAGTACGGCTTGTAGATGGTATTTGTGTAGTTTTCCTACTTATTCATCAATTTGTTTATTATTTTGCCAATTATAGACTATGGCCGAACCGATAAGAAAAGCTATTTACGATACAAAGATTGCGCCTCCCGGTGAGTCGCCGCGATTTTTGTCAATGGAAGATGGAATTCAGAAAATACGTCAGGTAAAAAACTGTTGCAAATAATCAAAATAATGATACGTTCTGCTACATTTTTTTTTACATTCCAGGGACTTTTCGCTTTCCACATGGAAACCGGCGTTGGTTATAAATTTGTGGAAAAATATTTCGAAGAGGGGGAGAAGTGCGGCCTCTACGAAATACAATATCTACAAGTCGCAGACCCTTGGATCGCTGTTCGTAAAAACACTCCGTATTTGGAAATGTATAAAATTGGGTAAATATTATAATATTATGAATTTATGATTTGAATCCTATCCATTGGAGACAGTCTTCAGACTGCTTTTTGCTTTAGCAAAATTATATATCTATAGTTACTCCTCAATAATGTGATAACATTTAACTAAAGTGAATATATTTTTGTAAATTTGTACAAGCTTAGAAAAATAACTTTCAGAACTAAACGAATAATAGAACATGGCCTGCAGTACAGAGAAAATCGTCGTTTGTATGAACGTCGACCTACATGTAGTGGAAGTGACGGTAACTTCGTGTCTGTGAGCATGGTTGACTGCTATCCGGCGATACTAGTGTTGTCCTATGGCGTCCTCATCGCAGTCTTTATACTCCTTTTTGAGCTTCTGTACCGCTATAAACATAATATTTTTAAGGTTATTCGAAGGAAAAAGTAGCCATTTAATGTATAATTTACTTAGAGCCTTAGAGAATTTATTGAATTTTAATAAGAACGTTTGGTTTGGTTATAGAATAAATGTAATATCTTAAAATTATGAGTGCTTATTTATAAAGGGTCGAATCATTGTCGAGTTTAATGAAAATATAAAATCGAGATTTATCGCAAACAATATCAATTGTTTAAAAATCTAACAAACTCGAGCGTCAATACATTCAAGTGTTTATATTACGTTACTGTAACAATCCTAGTAATTACTTATTCGTGTGAGTAACATCTTTAACATTAACATGCAATTATTTCGAAAGCATGTCCGATATTGCAAGCTATTGTTTCCGTAGTCACGTGCGACGTTAATTAACGAGAGGATAATGGGAACAATTATGTCGGAACAGAAACGCCCAGGCGTTTATCGATAGAATAGGAAATGCAATTGATTGTAAGACGAAACCAGCAATTACTTTTAAATGTATTTTCCATTACCACTGTTTGAAATACAATGACACGTTCAGTGGATTTAATTCAGCAATCATAGAAGTACATTAACTATTTGTTAACAATGGATTTGCTAATGAAAATTATTATCATTATCCTGCTTATAAAAGTTAAAAATATTTCAACTACATTTGAAAATGATACGAAAATGATTGTAGATGTTATTGATTCTTTTGAAAAACCAACTGATATTGTCGCTAAAATCTGCTGGAATAAGTGTAAGGATTTTAAGTTATATTAAATCTTTAGTAATATCCTATTCTGTTTCTTAGTTTATATAATATTTACTAATGTATAAGTGTTGTTTAGCTCAAAAATTAAAACTAATACACAAGTTGGTTGTATTACAATCAGCAAGAAGAATAAGTTTTATGCCAGGTAATGAAATATGTAATGATGGAACTACGAACGAAAAATTACTTATCATAGCCGATGCAAGTTGTCCTGATTTCCATAATATGTTATTGAGTGTAAGTATAGTTAATATTTCAAAGCTACCGACAACATAGTTAGTATTTAGTAAAGTGTACTGGCTTTACATATTTAAATATTATCTTATTTGCAGGCGAATTCATGTAAATTGTTTAGAAGCCCAAATCGTTGGTTTATCTTTGGAATTTCCTCAGAAATGAATAAAACATTAAAAGAACAATTTGATCAACTCGACGTAAAGATTGATGCTGATGTTTTATTTTCAATCAAAGATCAAAACGTTTTTGATTTATATATGCGTAAGTAAATGGGTTTTTGTTATATCATCACAAAAATAATAGTGTCACCAATATCTTTATTGCATTACGAGTACATGTTACCTATATACGTAACTATAACAGCACTAAATGTTTGCTTTGGGTAAGTACTTATAACTAAATGTTAACGCTCTTTACTTAAGGTTCTTCCCTTACTATTTTATCATAAAGTATATTATCTTACTTGTTAATATCCGTACGATTTATGTTCTAATATTTTTTACTGAATGCTTAAATTACATAGATAGTTAAGGCAATATTAAAAATAACTACACTTTTTTCATAAAATATGTTAAAACGTAAAATAAAATCTTTTCTGTCTGTTTTTAGCATATAAAATTGGACCGATTAACAAAGGATTGAAAATAGAATACTTTGGAAGTTGGAATCAAAGACGTGGTCTTGTTAAATCAAAGAATATGCAAATATCTACGGCGATCAGGCGAAAAGACTTGCTCGGCGAACCTATAACGATTTCCACGATAATAACTGACAACAGAACCAAATCAGAGCTGTATAATATGAGGCAAGTTGCTTAAATTTAACCATAAAACACACATAATGATATTTTTAGTCCACATTTTGTCAAAAATCAAAAGAATTTAGAGATAACCAATACTTGCCAATGTTTAACAACTTATCGTCAACAGGAATATTCACAGAGATACATTGACCAAATCGAGCTTTCGTCAGTATATGCCAATTTATGATTTCATAAATGCAACTAAAGTGATTATGTACGCGGACACATGGGGCTATTTAGTCAACGGCACTTTTAACGGTATGGTCGGACACATGGCCCGGGGCGAAGCTGAGCTGGGAGGTCTGTGGTTGTTTAATTATTATGACGTCATCTGACATAACCTAACCATCACCGTCTTATCATTTTCATACTATCTGTTGTTTATTTTAGAAGGTAAATGAGCAAGTGAAAACATTATTTCGCTTATGTAGTAAAGTACCCTGTGCCCATAAACATCTGCAACAAGTTGAAAGGGTTGCTTTCTCTTCCCATGCTTTATTAATAAAATAGTAGGAATAGGATAATAACGATATTTGATGTTACAGGCACTTTAGTGTTTATATCGCGGGAACGATTGGCGGTTTTAAACTACATGAATTACCCTGGTTCCCTGTCGGTAAAGTTCGTGTTCCGAGAGCCATCTCTCTCCTACCAGCACAATTTGTTCCTGCTGCCATTTAAACCGATTGTCTGGTGCTGCATCTTAGCGCTTGTATTTATATTAATATTTATTTTATTCCTCAATGCAAGATGGGAGAGTATCAAATCACAAAACGAAGACATGGTAATTTAATTATCACAATGAAATGAATATTTTTTTGAGTCACAAAATATACTCAGACACCAGAGAAATTAAAAAACAACTTAATATTATAGAAATAGTATATTCAAAAGTATAAGAATCCTAGTCTTGTATGGACAAAACCCACACTAACATTTTTTTAATTAAGTATAAAAATTCCTTTTGCAGTTAGACAATACATTATTAAAGCCGAACATAAGCGACATAGCAATACTGGTGATGAGCGCAATATCGCAGCAAGGAAGTTCAACGGAACTGAAAGGTCAGTCATTGAAATGCACGATGCGTAGGTCATTTACTGCCTATGTCTGGTACAGACGTTTTAGGCCATGACGTGTACGTTGTTATTTGATTTGTGTTTACATTTGTCATGTACATTTTCCGTGTACTATTCTAATTCCACAATTCATCTCTCATACAATGGTTAACGGTATGTTCGTTCATTCTTCGGTCTTTCGCTACGCTTCTATCCGTCCACATTATTAGTCACCACAATACTCCCTTCATATCCTAATGCAGATAATACACTAACCTCTTGTTGCTTTATGTGTCTGGAGACTTTTAACATTTGCCGTGTATATTTATGCAGGCGCTTTGGGCCGTGGTGTTATGTTCATTCTATTCCTGGCGTTCGTATTCCTGTATACATCATACTCGGCGAGCATCGTCGCGCTGCTGCAGTCCAGCTCGAGCGCCATCCGCACTCTGTCGGATCTCCTCGACTCCAGATTGGAACTGGGTGCCGAAGACACACCGTATAATAGACATTACTTCCCGGTACATTTGAAAGTTTAGTACAATCTTTTAGGTATTAGGAATAACACAAGAAGTGTAATAGGGTTTATCGTATTTAATTTGCAAAATTGTTTCAAATGGTATGTAATTAAAGAGACAACGAAGTAACCTGGCAAGGCAAGGCCTTTGATTCAAGTAAAGTAATCATAATTAGTAATAATGATTGCGCTTAACAGATGAAATAATAATTAGTTATATTTCAAAACATCCCGATTTCAGACAGCCACGGAGCCAATTAAAAAAGCAATTTATCAAAACAAGATAGCTCCTCGTGGATCAAAACCTAACTTCATGAAGTTGGAAGACGGTGTTCGAAAACTTCGAAAGGTTGATTGATTTTTTTATTTGAAAATGTTGTTGTTTATACTCTGTAAACTTTTGAAAGTGAAGTCTAGAACATCCTTATCGTTAAAGTCTAATAAATCTATAATATCTTTGGCTTTGTTTTAAGGTCGCAGAAATATTGAATAAATTACCCCAATGCTATTATTTGTTTTAGGAGCCTTTTGCTTTTAATATGAACACTGGTAGAGGTTATAGGTTGGTGGAGCAATATTTTTATGAGCATGAGAAATGTGGTCTTCAAGAAATATCTTATTTCCCTAATACTAAACCTTGGCAAACAAGTCGCAAAGATTCTTCTTATAAGGAAATTCTTAAAATTGGGTAAGAGTAAATTAAAAAAAAATATTATCACTTCAATATTAATGTGCTTAAAAATTATTCTGTTTTAAATAAAGTAACAACCTCTTAATTTCCTAAACGTCCTTGCTTTTTTCAGATCGTTCAGGAGTCAGGAGCACGGACTCAACATGCGTGTTAATAAACAAGTGTTCTCTTCGAAGCCCGCGTGTATTGTTAAGGGCGGGAACTTTGGCTCCGTCAACATGGTCGATTTCTACCCGGCCGTGCTTACACTCATCTACGGAATGTTATTAGCCATAATTATTTTGATTTTCGAAATATTGGTACATCTAAAACGAAATAAGGGTATTAACCCGTAAATAAACCGAAAGTAAAATACATAGAAGTATAGCAACTTTTCACTTTATTCAGAGTTTTCGCTTTATTTTATTTCGGTTTGCGTCGAGCATTATTAGTTTGAGCACTGATTTGTGAATGTAAAATTGATCTTGAATATCTAGTTGCATAGCAATAAGGCTGCTCTTGCGCAAATCTAGCAGTTACTTAGTTTTAGTTTCCTATTGTATTATTTGTGCAAAAGAATTAAAAAAAAATAAGATCTTTTGGTTTTGCTAAAACTCTGTTGACTGAAAAGAAAAGTGCTTTAGGTGTGTTTCTATTCAAGAGCAATAGCGGGAAGGATATGACATCCTGCTCGAGTGCAAGGCTACAAGGGTTATTACATTGTTACAACCATATTGTGATAGGGAAATGTTTGGTTATGTTACCTATCCTCTTACGAAAATTAAGACTTGAAAATCTCAAACGGGAAGTCCCTTTAAATCATTTGAAATATATAACCACCATGACCACGAGGCTTGCATATCGGGCGGACATCAATGAATTTATATCTCTAATGATAACAAATATAACAAGTGAAGGAACGCTGATAAGATATAAATGTAATGAGTAATTTAATAATTGATTGGTCAGATTTCTTGTTAGCAAAAATACTTTTGTGTCTTAACAATAAACAATGTAAAGAAAATGATTTACAAAATAAGTTTGCTTGTTTTATTTGGTGTATTTGGTACAACGACTGGTAAGTTAATGATTTAAATTGACTTTTACATAGTTTGTAATAGTAAATGATTCCATTAGCTTCTTATTCTTATCAAAAGTATTTTAAACTAGTTATTACAAAATTAACCTTATTTTTTTGATTGATTATTCTTCTGAAATTACGTTTTTATATATATATATTTACAATTTAATATGTTTTACTGCTTTAATGTTTTATTTTGCAGCTCAATTAAGATGCTATGCATGCAGTTTCTCCTCGGTAGACTCGGATCAGTCCTGTCTGACTATAACAAACTCTACGCCCTCTGTTGATTGTCGCTTCACGTATTGCACAATTATGCGTCAGGAATTCATTGTTAGTATATAAAGAAATCCCTCCTAAATTTAACCAGATGTTTGACAAATGTTGTAATATCCAAACATTTAAAAAAATAAGTTCTCTGCAACTCGCATGATATTACGATACTTATATTTATGCAGGCGCTTATAAGAATAGATATTTCCGTATAAATTAGTAACGTGATAAAAAAGTACTTTTGCAGGATCCGATAGGAGTAGTTGCAAGTTTCACACGAGGCTGCGAAGAGTCACCGGATTTTCTAAATCATGAAGTAGTTGATCCAACATTTAAAACGTACTATCGCGCCTGCACTAATGATCTTTGTAATATTGGTAAGCGATTGTATTGTTTGGATCCATTCATACCTTAATATCGCAATATATGCTAGTTGACTTTACACTTAACTAGCTTTCGCCAGCGACTGCTTCCGCTGGGATTCAAAAATATTTAAGTGCTAATCAAGACAGTCATAATATATTTCTGTGCCAAACTTTATCCATATCCATTTAACCTCTTTGAAATTACCTGCTAACAATTAGTAAGATGTTTCATCTGTGTACTTATGTTACCATTTCTTTGTAATATTCTAGGCAACGGAATCCAGTCAGTCGTCGGTGGAAGTCTTTCTCCAAGCCCAGAATATAATGGTGTAAATCTACTCGTACCAGGTACAGGCAAAGGAATGAATATACAAAATAATATATTCTTACTGATAATAACATTGTCTTTGTACCTACTAAATGCTTAAAATGAATAAAATATTATTAAAGCTGATTTTTTTATTATCGTTCTTAAATTAAAAATAAATAGATCATTATAGCTTAAAAGCGCCTAAAATCAAGTCAATTTGCAGTAAGGGGTAGTATGTAATATCGTATAATTCTTTCCTTTTGCTAAATGGTATAAAGTCAATTTTAACTTAAATTCTGAACCTAAATTAAATGTACATGTCCGTTATCCAGTATCTTGTGTGGTGTCCTAGTGTTGTCATGGTAACAGCATTGGTGCATGACAAAATATTATTTGTAGTCAATTTAATTTCTATAGAGCTTCATTTACTTTAGATTATTGGTTTAATTACTTTAAAAATGTTACTGAAAGTTTCACCTAAAAACATTGTGAACGTATCCCTAAAAAGACTTTGACACATTCTTATTCGTAAAATGTCATATTGAGAAGTCATTATAGTTATAGGTTAAGTTATCTATTATTAGTAATAAAATGTAATTGTAACTTAAATTACCAGTGTTATTGGTTTCAAACCAAACATGACAACTTCTCCTACCAGGACCAAACAAAAATTATCTTTGCGTAAACGCTTATTTGTTAAGAAATCACCAAGGGTTGGCTGCTATGTTGATACTGATTCCAATGACGAATTTAGTCAGTCTACGTCTCGTCCAATGTCCCCCGCAGATCCTTTCCTAGCACAGAGTGCACAGTCTAATGACCTGAACACAGAAAAAACAAACCGGACAAATCTGGGCGTAGAACTAAACACAAGCAGTATTAACCAATGTAGTGATAACTGTAGCATCGATGATGAAAATAATCCTAAATGTTGCAAAACATTCTTCAGAAAATCACGGCCCAGGAGCTTGGCAGATGGGCCTAATTCTAAGAATGGGTCAAATTCTAAACCACCTAGTCCATTGAATACTTCTAGCAACAGTTATAGTGATCAAACAATATCTGGCACTCAATCGAAATCCGATGAAATTCCGAAAGCTACAGTCATTTTTCCTAATAGTAATGGTGATGATAAAAGTTTTGATCATACCAGTTCATTAGAAGGCATCAAACCGAAAAGCAAATTATTTGTGAAGCGTTTGTCGGCTGATCATTTGATATCCAGTGACACTAAGCCTTTATACCGTTCCTCATCTCCAGAGAGTGATAGAAGTAGTTCGTTGGATCGTAAAAGAAGGTAAGTTGCATTTCCAGTTAGTACTGAAACAACTATGTTTTGTGATTTTTATGTTGTACATGTTGCATTTAGGACTAAGTCTACCATCACTCGGTCTGCTTCTCGTGCTGGCAGCACTGACAGCTTGGCTCGCAACTCACTTCTTGCTGCACAAGTGCTGCGGCTAATTCCTACGCAGGAGGCTAGGGAAAGGTTACTAAATTATATTTTTTTAAGTTATTGCTACCTGGGCCCTTACTTTAAGTTTCAAAATTATTTTTATAAAAATATTCTTATACATATTGGTGTTTATTAATACCTGTAATATAGTATTTCCATAGATCATATTGCCTTATATTATGCAAATAAGCTATTTATTGCTGAATTAATATGCTGCTTATCCCATCTACTAATTGTACAAAACATGCATGATTGTCAAATGTTATAGAAACTATTTGTATGGGAGGCTGGCCTCACATTCCCTGCTGGGGGCTGCAGAGTTAGAACATGTCTTTCCTGATAGAGAGGTTAAAATATTTGTTGGAACATGGAACATGAATGGACAGGCACCACCAAGGTACATATTTTAACAATAACAGAGTACTTAATAATTTTAATGGAATTCTTTTTGTTAAGGTTTAATATGTTAAACTTTAAGTATGCTAACAAAAATACAAACAAAGGCTAATGAATTTCAGGGAGTTGGCAGATTTTATATTTCCCAGTCAAGTGAAACATGTTCCAGACATCTTTGCTATTGGTACACAGGAATCTTATTCAGAACGAACTGAGTGGGAAATAACTATACAAGAAGTGTTGGGGCCATCACATCTATTACTGCATTCATATTATTTGGGTAAGAAGCTTACATGAATTATTAACTTTAAAAATGTTTTAAATAAAGTACAAATTTTAAAGTATACAATTAATATTAAAACCAGAAGTGGATAATCATTTAACCTCAGTTAGTTGAGTCACATTTCATATTTCAACAAAATATATTAATCATAAAACATTTTTTTTTCAGGAACATTACTCCTAACAATATTTATAAGAAGAGATCTGATATGGTTTTGTTCTCTTCCGGAAGACGCAAGTCTGTCAGTGCGGCCGGGCACCGCGTTCCGTACAAAAGGCGCTGTGGCGATATCCTTCGCGTTGTTTGGCTCCACATTCTTATTTGTAACTGCACATCTCACCGCACACCAGGAGAAAGTCAAAGAAAGAGTTTCCGATATTAAAAGAATCATCAGATCTATAGATTTACCTAAAAACTTACCTTGCAAGCATAGAAGTAAAGGTTAGTGTGTTTTCTTGTAATTATTTAGATCTGTTTTTGAGGTTCATTAGTTTAGTTCTAGTCAAGGCAAGTTATGTTTGTACTGATTGATTAGATAAAAATCTTCATTAAATATGCCTATTGTGATTTGTAACATAGAGGCATTAAGATAGTAAAAAGGTTTCTTATTATTACTACAATACATTTTAAATGAATTAATGACTATTTCAGATGTAACAAATAATTTCGACTATGTATTTTGGTGCGGTGACCTTAATTTCCGACTAGGAGAGCCCCGAGCCGCTGTACTGCGCTGGATTGAACAAACCGAGGTGATTATCTATACTAATAAATTGTGGAAAGATTTGTATTTTTGTATGTAATTGATATAATTAAAAAACTACTGGGCTGATTTGAAAAATTCATCGTTAGAAAGTTACAATCATTGAGTGATTACTACTCTTATTACTAGATTTTTTTATTTTCACGGACTGTCGCGGGGAAAACCTATCTGAAATAATTTACTAATCTTTCATCTCTATTTCAAATTAATTTATAGGAAGTGGTAGGGTATGGTTTAAAACAATTTAAATTGTTATTGCAGTTCCCGCTGCCGGCGTACTTGCCGCACGGGCTGCTGCACGCCGACCAGCTGACCGCGGTGCTGGAGGACGGCGCCGCCTTCCGTGACTTTAGGGAGGCACCTATCACCTTCCCACCAACTTATAAAGTACGTAGAAATTGTTTTTTTTTTAAATTAACTTAAATCTATACTTTATTACTTTCTCGATGCTTTAAACAAAATATTTTATTTTGTAGAAACTATCCTAATTACTTAGTTGTTACTGAGTACCTGTAAGAGATTGCCGAAAGCAATGAGGCCGCCCTAGCTTAATCTTGCAGTACCTTAGTTTTAGTACACTTATTGTAATATTTGTGCAAAAAGTATTAAATAGATAAATAACAATACTTCTTACTAATATTATAAATGAGAAAATTTAGATGGATGGATGTTTGTTACAACATATCTTCAAAACAGCTCAATAGATCTTGCTAAAAATTGACATAGTATGGAAGAACACATAAGCTACTATTTTTTTTAATGCCGCGCGAATCGACAAGTCGGCGACAGCTAATATGTCACATTTTTTATATTGCGCTTGTTTTAAAACTGTGTGCAAATGTTATAAGGTGTAAAAGTTATATGTTCACATTTGTCAGTACGACCCGGGCAGCCAGCAGTTCGACACGTCCAGCAAGCAGCGCGCGCCCGCGTACACCGACCGCATTCTGTACAAGGCGCGCTCCCACACCGCGCACAGCTCCAACACCTCCTCCGCATTCTCAGGTAACTAAATACTTATGGATATTGTCACTTAAATTTAAATGTTTTTACCAAAAATTAACTATACATAATATATCAGATGTCAAGTAAATATTTAAAAATGCCTTACAATTTTTAATAGCAACTATTAAACGAACGTCCGATGGATAATTTTTTTTTATTGTGCGGGTTTTATTTTAAGAGATCAATCGGAATAAAAAGTTGAAATTCTCCTTTCACACGACACCGCTTTAATTCAATTAAAAAATAATTGTCACACATAACGCCTTTATAACAAAAGTTATAAGGTCGCTTTTCGTCTATATAGCAGGTCTGCGTCGCATAAGCACTGCGGCGACTGGCGGTGGCGGTGGCGGGGGCGGCGCGGGCGCGGGCGCGGGGGCGGGGCTGCGCTGCGTGGCGTACAACTCCGCGCAATCAGTGTGCACCAGCGACCATAAGCCTGTGTGGGCGCTCTTCTCCGCCCCGCTGCGACCCGGCACTGACGTGTTAGTTTCCTGTTTCCACTAGCTACGACCATACGATTCTAGCTGCGACTAGTCGCATTTAAAAAAAGAGATCTCACGCTAAATCAGGAGCGAACCACTGTATTATGGGCACGTCGATAATCATAAAAACACTTTGAAAATATTATGTAGTAGGTGCACCTTGGAATTGACATTACAATCGCAGTCAAAATTATTCGATGGCACGTCTAAGACCGCATTAAACATTTCTTTAAAAAATGGAACTTTATATAAATATTTTCCAAAGAACTAAGGAAATCTAATAATCGAACCGGATTTGTGTAAATTTTAATGTTTATAGATCATGGGAGTTGCCTGGTGGTGGGTAGTAGCGACGTCCATACTTTAAACGCAGTCAGATGACTTATCAAGTCCTATTTCACTTATATCTATAACTGAAGACTTCGTATAACTTTTATATCAATTGTATGTATATTTGCAGAGTGCCGCTGGCGGCGGGTCTGTTCAACAGGGAGGTGTACCTGGAGGGCATCAAGCGGCGCCGCGCGCTGCTCGAGCACGCGCCCGGCACCTCCGCGGTATGTGCCATACAATAGTCGTGTTCACTTTTATGTTCTCATTAAACTAGTCGACCAAATACCAACATAATAGTGGTTAAATACCCGTATTGTATTATAAAAATTACTTGATCAGTATTAATTTGAAAATATGGAACTCATATATTTGTAACGTTTAGTCATTTTACCCCACGAAGGAAGCCATACTTGTGTTTGTGTGCACACATTACAAGTGCATATGTGTGCGTTACTGCAGCCAATGAGAGCGCTCGGATCACTGTGTGCGTAACGCACATTTCTGTTTCTCGTGTGCATTGTGACCAGGGGTGGCAAACCTTTCGAATTATCCAATTGATATCTGATTTGTATTGAATATTATTTTTGTTATTGTTATATTTTTATAGCATAAGAGTGGCTCATTTTTATTTTTGTTAAAAATTATTGTGATGTTCAGAAAACAAAATCTTTTTAATTTTTTATGTTAAGTATTGAATACTTTTATTATTTATTATTTTTACATAAAAACAGTTACATCTTTTATTATTCCGTTTAGTACAACTTATTGTTTGTACTGTTACAAAAGACATCTCTAGTCAATATATTAAAAAAGTCATAGTTCATTAATTTATTTTAATAAATAAAGTAAAATTACCTTTTTTATTTTAAATAATGAAAAATCAGTCTGTAGTATTATTAGTAGTAGTGTATTTAGTTCATTTTTTAAAATAAATTGTGTGCAATAGAAAATATTTAGAAGTATAAAAGTTTACATTGTTTTAATTTAATAGCTTAAATTGCTTACTTGTAAATAAAAAATATACAGGCGACTTGAGTATCTCCTTTTGGAAAGTCGGCCAAAACATAGTATTCAACAAATAATAATTCATTTCTTTTCATAATCTTTGGTAATGTAATTGCGTTTTGTTTCTGTATTAGAGCAAAATTGAAAAAAGTACATGCAATAAGCAAATGCTTTTTTTACATATTTTGACATGAAAATGTTTAAGTAATTTTCTTGTAAATATTCTTTGTAGCAAAAAAAAATACCAAAAAAAAAGGAAAGTTTAATCTTTTGTGCTTTTATGTATTTGTAGTTATAATTATGTGTTTATATTCTTATCAAAAACAGTATTAAATCATTAGAATTGTTGAAATTATTTTAAGTAAACTTAGAGCTTCTTTTTAATTATTTCATTGAATGTTATTCAAGTACAGCAAGTTTCAAATAAGAATTTACAATCACGCACTTGAAAAATAAGTGCTTCTTAATTAATTAAAAAAAATCTTCAAGTTATAATATACATGCAAGTATTTTTATCTGTAATATTTCGACACAGATTCTTTGAAAGATTGTAATCTTAGACGCGCAAATTCTTATTTGAAATCTATAGTAGATGTTTATTTAATAAACTAGTCAAACACGTAGTGCATGAAAACAGTACTTAATATCCTGCCTTAACTTTACCGTCTTTGTGGAGTATTGTGAATGTTCCCAAATAATTTAGGTGCTGTGATTTATATTGATTCTAGTCTGATGTTCATTCCATAACATATATACTTTTATATATGTTAATATGTATACTAAAATGTGTTAGCTATTCGTCAATTTATTACCAGATCGCGGTGTTTTAAACTACAATACTTTCATTTGACAATTTCGAAATTACTGGTAAGAGGCTAGGAGGAATTGTAAATTTAATCATTCGTATTGCAAAAGATGTTTTAACTTATTGAGGTGTATTTATAGTTTTATGCGCTAGATTCTTTGTAGAAAAAAGTTTATTTAGTAATATAGTACAGCAAGTTTGGCCAACTGGGTTAGACTTAGATCTACTATTCACTTGACGCTGTGCGATTTACGTATTACATATTTTTTTAATTTAATATTAGCATTTAGTATATAATTACGTAGTATTTTTGTATCTGTGCTGTACTATACTCGCAATTGACCAGGCCAGCGGTTGACGACCCCTGTATTTTAGTGATGTCTGCTTCTATACTATTTTTGGTATCCTGATAGCTGTTTTAAAGATATGATATTTAACCCATGTATCACCTTCGTAAGTTAAAATATAAATACAATGTCCGTATAAAACATAATGTAAATATGTCTTGTATATCTTGTTCATCTAAATTTAACAAATATACTAGAATCAAAATGCAAATGTTTTTAATTTACGCAATTTATGATGTAGAATTGAAAATAAAAATATTATTTCCTAATTTATGTAAATTTACTTAATCTAATGTATGTGGAATCTGAAATATTGAAATTAAATTAATTATAATTATTTTCAAAGATATTATTTAGATTTATTGATATCTTAGTTTCTATTTAGAGTAAAAATTTATGAACTGTTGCTACGGCAAACAATTATTACATTAATTAGGTTATGCCTCTTTTTTTGGAATATAATTATAGTAAAATATTAATAAAAAGACCAAGTCAATATGGAAAATTTCAATTAATTAAAAGAGAGAGAAACTGTTAAATAGTTTTAAAGTTAGAATTGGCAGAGTAAACATAAATTAATACTAAATATAGATAAAAAAATACATCTCTAAACCATTGCTGCAGTGTTGCCATGATTACCTTTTATAGGAAGTGCACATAAATTCATATATAATGAAAACAGCAACTATATTAAATCTACAATCATATTTGAATATACTTGTGTCTTCCATATTATAACTGTATATAAAGCGTATATATTTGTAGAAATTATAGATTGCATATATGCGTAACAATTCTATCCGGTTATACGATTTAAGGTCATCGCTTACCAGACATCGTGGTCCACGGATCTAATGGGCATGCTCCTTAACCTGCGTGTATATTTACAAATCTGTGGTCTACTTTACTATTTCATATAAATAGTATATAAACGTTATTCGCTTGAAATATAACTATTTTTGAGATTTAACTGTACTTGTGTAATCCAGAATTGTGTATTAGATTAGTATAAATATATTGATGTAATATAAATGGCTCAGTAACATTCGCTTATACATAATGTAATAACTTAAAAAAATATCAAAAATAGTAACTATTTAAATGCAGCCAAATTCATACTGTTATGTAATAGACAAACAAACCGATGTTTTTTTAAAGCATTTTGACGCTTATTGTAGTGTATACTAAATTATTCTACGCAACCGTATTTGTATGTATTCTTCTCTATTCTATTATCAGCATTGAATAATACATGTTATGTATTTAATTTACATGTTTTAATGTAGAGATTTTATTCGCTGTGTTCTTTATTAAATTAATAAGTATTGTAGACGATTATGTAATTTATCTTAAAAAAGACAATTTTTGTAATTTTATTTTTATAGAGTAGAAAATATTAGTGTAAACTAGGTAGTGAAAACAGTAAAAAGTGCTAAATCCTACCATGAAAGTACTATGTTGTAATACTTGTATTGAAACATGTTTTCTCGAAGTGACAATGCTACATGGTTGCATATATTTCATTGTTTTCACTATTATTAACAGTATTAAAACTTGATTTTCACGCTACATAAACTAGTCCATGTTTTCTATAATTTTAGTTGATATTGTAAAATATTACAATAAATATACAAAACTTTCCTCTAACCGTTTATATTAATTATCCCTATTACTTTACTATAGCAGATATCTCGATATGACATATAAAAATAGGGTCTTTTTTCAGTAATTTATATAGAATTTAAAAAAATACTGCAGTATATCATGAACAATTGACATTTAATTTTTTCTCTTTAAGCGTTTTAATTAATTTATTTTTTACTTTTTGTGACAGTTCCGTACATTATTGTAGTGCCACTCCACGCAGGCCCAGCCTTTCACTCCGTTTACTTCGACTGAGCACCATCTCTCATAGAACTTGGCGACTCTCTCCTTACCAATGTAAAATATATCTTCATTGTTTACTTTAACTTTGACAGCATACGATTTGCAACCTGGCAAGTAACGATTAGCAATCATTAATAAAACTACAAAATTATTCACCACAGTGCACCAAAAAAAGTTGAATACTTAACATAAAAAAAACTTATCATTGTAAGTTTTCTTACCACTCTTGAAAACAAATCCGTAATCTTTGGGTAAGATTTCATTTTCCGCGTGTTGATACAAATGGAAGTCGCAGGAGTCAACTGGCAACACTGACTGATCTGCCTTCTTGCATAAATACCCAATGGTCAAACTGTTAAAGTTAAGTTAACAAGATTTAAGACTACACAATCGTAATCTAAAAACGTTGACTAAAGTCAAACTGTCGCATCCGGATTGTAGTCTTTAATGGAGTCCCTTAGTCTATAAAATTAACATTTAAAAGAACACTTGAAGACTCTGAGTGCGACATTAATCAATGTTACTTACTGAGATAAGACAGTCGGTTCGGACACGCTGCCCACAGCCATGCAGTCGCCGTTCTCAAGGAACATAAAGTGGTACACGTAGCGGTGGAAGTTACGCCATTCACGTAACGGGCCTAAAATTAACAATGAAATTATATAAACTACTACAATTCTATGAATAAACTTTAGATTTAAAATATATTTCTCTACAAACAAGAACAAAATTGTTATGATATTACCAAAACTACGGTCTCTCAAACACGGCATATCCAGAGAATGTTCTTTTCCATCGATTACTGCTATTCCTCTAATGTAACCCATTTGTTCGTAATGTGTTTGATGCAATCTGTAACAATGCATCATTTAAAAGCTATACCTCTGTACAGTAATGAAGTTATAAAAATGATTTGTGATAGCGTTTATAGGCACTGACTTTTCTAGCATTTGGAAGTAATCCCGGGACCAGGGTTCCCTCGCAAGGTCGTTTGCCATGCTGTAGGCCGACATGTGCACGTCGTAATTGAACGGCGCCCACGCAGCGCTCCATGTCAGCGATACTTCCACCTTCAAACGTTTCTCCGGATTAGACTTCGATCTGAAATTATGAAAACAGAAGAAAAAGGTAATAATGCTAGAATATTCTAAAAGGGATCTGTTAGTCGAAAATCAAATTCTTTTTATAGAGGGTTCAGGTAATATTGTAACAAAATTACTTCATATCGCCGTTATAAGCCAATTTCCAAGTACGCATTGGCATGAAGTTGGTAATCTTGATTCCTTGCACGCTGTACTCTCCTTGTTCGGGTATGGTTTGCTCTAGGTGCGTGTCCGGAAGGTTTGGAGATAGAAGTAGTTCTTCACCGTTACACTAAAAACGAGAAAAAAATTACATTAGTGCTGGAAAAAAGTAGCAACGCTCTCGACTTGTTCCTATATTTTGTCAGGTCTTAATAAACAACTGTTTCGTATCGTACTCGCCAACCAATGATTGCAATAAATTTAACATTATGGTCATGTTGCTAGAAGTAACAGTAGATACGAACCTTTAAGTATAAGAAAGCATCACAGTAGTGATTCGGTCTACGAGCAAGGCCGCATATAACCGCGCTTCCCTCCTTTGACAATCCATTGAAATAAACAGCATCTACTGCCTGAAAATATCGCTTTTCATTATTCACTAGAAGTCTAGTAGTTCTAGTCTAGAATTAAACCTTAGTATTGTTTTATTATTTAGTTTCGTAATTACTACAAAAAAATATCTTTACCTTAGGATAATCACCAAGGTTATACTTTTCTTCCAAAATCGAATCATATTTATGTATCTGTTCGGTGCCGTCTGAACTCTGGCCCAATTCAACAGCCCGTAGACGTTTACCTTCTTTAATCAGCTGCAATAGTTACACTGCTATTAAGCAATAAGATTAAGATAAGTGACCACGAAATAGTCTATTTAATATAATCGTGCAATACATAATTGTTTTTCTGAAGGTGACGAATTTTACAATCACATCCATTTAAGAAAAAGTACTGTCCATGGGATTTTATAGGATTGAGGAAACATGTCACCTTGGAGAGCTACGTCCAGTTATAGATTTCTTTGATATGTCATATTGATTCTTATATTAGTTTCCACTGTATTAACACATGTAAAAACATTACTTTCTACATTTTCAGAGAATATCTTTCGACAGTGAAATCTCACGGTCATTTAAAAAGTGTAAATATTAATACATACCCTTTTTACAATTAGTAGAATGTACATAAAAATAAATTTAAGCCAGTAACCCTTATTCCTTTGCTGGTAAATACCTAAAATAGGCGGTTTACGTGTGGCATTTAAATATTTAAACACTATAACCACAAGTGCGGAGACCGCGAACGATAATATTAATGTAAACATCACTGTAGTTGTTAAACGAATGAAAATAAATGTACAACTTGGTTACGCTTAATTGATAAAGAATATTAAAAATGTTCACACCTGGCTATCTTATCAGCTGCTTGATTGCGTTACTGTCTTAGGTTCAATTTCGAGGTAATTTGAAAAATATTGTACATAGTTAAAAGTGATTTTTTTGTTTTTGATAAATATTGTATTTATCAAATCCAACCATAATTGTATTGAAGTTTAGTGTAATTTTCAGCCAACATATATTTTACACTGATATGTTCAATGGTAAAAAAAAACATAAAAACTTTCAAAAAAACATTTTCATTAGTCTTTTAAAACCATAGATAATACAATACTATACTAGTTTAAAACAAAACTTATTCAAGGCACTAAAAATCAGGATAAGTTGTAATTAAAGAAATATTAAGTAAGGTAATTTATTAATAAATGTATTACATAATATAATATTTTAGTACATAAACGTGAATTGTTCACTCAGCAGCGGCTAACAGATGTTTGTGGACGCACTCCTCCTTGTTGATGAGATGTGTGGTCTTGTTGACGAGCTGCATCAGAGTGTTCAGGTTGTGAGACCACTCATTCAGACGGTCTGATGAATCCATGTTCAAGCTAAAACACATATTTTAAAAGGTTAACAAACGACAAGGTAAGTCATAGGTTTTCAGTATTACAGAAAAAATATTTCTATGCAACGAGACACTCCACTTCTACTTACAATTTTATTTTAATTCTTTAGTTCCAAAATATTACAATATGGTAATTAACTAACAATAAATACAATTCCAAAAAAAGGAGTACCACTGGCTGGCCTTTTTTGTCTGAACATTTATAAGTTGTGCTCTATTAGTTGATATTTTAGTAGTAGTTATTATCTCAAAGAGTGTGTAATAGTATGTTGTATTTCTATTGTACATCTGCTGCAGCCAGATTTAATGGAAAATAAGTCTTATATGTATATATCAGAGCTGTAGTTATGCTAAGGCTAGATAAATGACAAGGTATCTATTACAATGATGTTTTTTTGACATGATGTTGAAAGACTTGCAGTGAAACGTTGCTACTGTATACTAATTATACGGAATTCCGATCACGTGGTCGAGGGTTCGAATCTCACCATTCGACTATTGTAAACCATATTCTAGCGCAAGTCTATTGCTTAGGAATGGTAAAAGGAATATTAGTGAATTAACAAAAATCTACTGATATTTTAAAGAAAAATCCGTACCTGAAGTGGACGACTCCTGCGGGGCGGTCTATCTTGGCCTTGACGACGGCGCTGACGACGAGCTGGCTGAGCGCGTCCTCCGTCTCCGTGGCGCCCAGCCCCAGCAGCGCGCTCATGCGCTGCAGCGAGATGCGCGTGTAGTACATCGACATTATACGGATGTTCTGTAACAACGCAACACAACACATTACAAGTCAATCATATCAAAACAAAAATGCTTTATTCTAAAATTTATTTTTTAAACAAGCTTACACCCGCGTGGAATTAAAAAAAGTAAGGAGCCTATGTGTTCTTCCAGACTATGCTCTACATCAATACCTAATTTCATTCCATTCCAAACATTAACTTGCATAGATATTGATTTAATAAAAAAAAAATATAGGTGGTATGTAGCCAATTAAAACAATAGTGATTGTTTATGTTGCATTCCATAATAGAACGGATTTAAGATAGTGTTGTGCATGGGTATTGTCAAATGTTATCAAAGTATATACTCACATGTTCAACAACTCTATTTTTGAGGTCATTCCAGCGCTCCTGACCTTTTTCTTCAGAGGAGTTAAAGTAAGGGGTCTTTCGCAGCATCTTCTCGTAAGTAGAGCAGAGAGTGTTCCATCTTATGATCTCTGGGTTGATGAACAATCCCAACAATTGCCTAAAAATAAAAAAAAATTATTACTTGTCTGTTTAAGAACCAAAAATGCAGTATTGACATAAACTGTCTGAACAATAAGAAAATTATGAAATCAAAGTATTGTAAGGGAAACTTTTACTATAAAAGTATATTAATAATTTTTCTTTTCAATCACATACATAACAAAATCAATAAATATACTTATAGTTCATAGTAATCTTACTTGTATTCAGGTAGTTTGTCCAGGTCTTTATCTTCATTAACTCTGTGTGTGAGATCAGCCTGCTCATTGTCGTATGGAGCCAGTATCAGGAACACTACACTTCCAATCAGAGCATCAGACCCACCAGCCACACCCAGGGCACGGAAATGTCTACACACAGACAGATACTGCCCATTCTGTTGGTCCACCGCTATCATTATACGATAGAATTTCTCTTTCAACTCCTGTAATAAAACATACATTTTAAGTACTTTGTAGTTTAAAATTGCATAAAAACAAGTATTCTTAAAATAAATTTCGTATAATTCAGATTTTCTTTAATTAAAAATCTTCACCCAAAATCGAAAGAATACATTTCTTTTTGATTACCTGAGTATCATCCTCTTCAAAGAATTTAGTATTAATTTTCTTTGATATAATCTGTGTGCGAATATAGTCTTTGATTGCAAGGCAAAGTCTCATTTGTTCCAATATCAGTTCTACTTTCTCACGCTTATCCATAGATCCATATGTTTCAACTTGAAGTTCTTGTATTATCTTTGCAGCTTCTGCCACATCACCTTCTTCTTCCCTTATTTTTGCTAAAATGTTGGTAAGTCTTGCTCGTTCTACTTCAACGTAAATCTTACCCTCCGTTATTGACCTTAGGGTTTCAATTAACTTGATCTTTGTTTCTTTATCTGGGGTCTTGTTTACATAAGTGTAGCATTCTTGTACCATTTTTACCACTGCTTGCTTAAGTTGCGATCTGACAAACAAATGCACAGCATAAAACAAAAGTTTCTTATAGTATACTAGTTGTTACTGGCAACTTCCTCGACTTTTTACGATTTTATTTTTTTATTTTGTTATTTTGAGTGTTTTTTTTTACTTCATCCTAGTATTTGTTGAATATACAAAAGTACAAATCTTTCCTGTTTACAATATTAGTATAGATTGAATCATAGGCGTTAGTAGTTAACAATTTAGGATAGCTCTATCGGTGGTAGTGTAGGTTATTTGAAGTATTTATTATATCTACTTTACATTTTTGATGCTTTAGAAAAACATCTACACCCTTCACCCCTGACAAAAATGATGTATTAAACTATTTTTAAACAACTATAACTTACCTTCTCTTTGACAAAAGAACAATATGATCATTTAGTGCAGGCCAGTTCTTAGCTTCAAACCAAATTTGTACGATGGTCACTAAAATTCTTGCTGTTGAAGCCATGTCAGCTCCCTGTAAAGAAAGATGACAAGATAATCACAAAATTGTTTCGGAAATTATTTAGAGAGAAAGGTTTGGTATAACAAAAATCTGCGAAGTTACCAAAAGGTATTGCGAATATATATAACACTTACTGTTCTTGTTTGTTTTTCCAATGCCAATAGTTGATCTATTGCTTCTTGAACTCTGCCACTTGAAGCCAATGATTTCCACACTGGGATCTTTTCATTGCAGGTGTCTTCATAGTCCACCTAGAAATTAGTTGGGGTTATTGCATAAATATTTTTTAGTTTGTCACAAAACCAATATATTTTCTGAGACTGCTTGTAAACAATGTTTTCAAATTACTATACATTTCCTTAGTAAAAATAAGTGGTATTAGGTCTTGATTAAAAAAAAAAACATGTTCCTCAGTTGTGATCTTTTTTATCTTTTTAAACTTGTTTCATTATGGATAATGATACAAGGAACCAAAATTGAGTATTGCGTGATCGATGATGAACTGAAATAATGTTTAGTCTACTTTTTACTATGTTAATAATCATTGTAGGGCAGCGACGAAGCCGCATTAGTGGTTACATTGACAATTCTAATAAAGCTTTGTTATAATGCCTGAATTGCATTAGAGATCTTTAGTGAAGTCTTAGAATCTTATTGTTATGTCCTTACCTCCATTTTTATAATTTTACCCGTATTTGTAGACATTTTTATGGTTTAACTGTAACAGAAAAATATAAATCTATAACGTTTCTTTAAAACTTTATGACTTTAACATGATTTATTATTGGTAAAATACATACGCTTTTCTTCGTAAATTTAAAATAAAGGGTAAAAAACAATTTTTAGTAAGTTATTTGTTCTCAAATACAAAGTATAATGAATAGTATTGAAGACGCAAGTTGCAAGCTCATCCACTTCGTTTTGACAGTGACAGATGACGGCCATAGATATCGTTTGGATTTTTTTCATTTACTAAAGCCAAAGATCACTTTGCAAAACGATTTTAATTTTTACAATGTAAAGATTGTTATTTCTGATAATCATATTTGCTTTTTAAAATGTAAAATACACATTATATCACGAAGTAATAATAAAACACAAAGCGGAAAGGTTTTCAAACAACAAATAAATAATGTTTTAACTTTCTATTTTCCTCACGGATGCTCAGTATATCACGTACTACACTTTCATACATTATCTTTAACGATTATTTAAGTTTTGCACTCTTTACTCAAAAATTAAATGAGTAATAGAAAGTAAATTAATAAAGGCCACTTCTGGCCGCTTTATGCGCAACTTGGCGCTACTATAGAATTAATCTTTTTACTGGCAGCACTTCGGACTGCAACCATAAACGACCAAACCAATGTGTTTTTGCGACACTTGATTGAAATCTGTTGAAAGTGGAAATGGCGTAGCGAAGTGTAGATTTGTTTTTACATTTTGTATTATTAATTATTTTACATGTTAGACGCAAATCTTGTCAGATTTAAGAATTCTATGTAGTGATTTAAGCATTCATTTTAGTTTTAAGTGTTTTGCGTGTTCTCATTTAAAAATAAGCACGTAGCCTCATTTCAACTCTTGCTTTGTTCCGTATTCTACAAATTGGAATAAGATTTGTAGTCGTGGTTTATATTTTAATGATTTATAATGAGTTTGTCTACAAGTTTTGAAAGTAACGAGATGAATAGCTTTAAGGAATCGCGGAGTCGATCCGTTCAAGGACTGGCGAGTGTTGTTTCTGTTTCTAGTCCTCTTATGAAAATACCACTTCCTCCTCGATTATGGATAACAGGTAAGCATTTTTCTGTGATACTTGTTTTTCTTCAGGTAAAGCTTTAACTACAGCGGTGGGTTTTGCTTCAGTATCATTTATTCACTTATTTGTCATATTCGTTCTGAATTATATTTGGATGTTAAATTACTCTTAGACGTGGAAGATGAGTCTTCGGATGAAAACAGTACTGGTACTAGAGATGAGGGTGTTGTTTTGGCTGAGAGGACCAGGGTGAGATCGCGTTTTCGGCACAAGCATCGTAGCACTTGTAATGTGCCCATTGGGATTTTTTGGGATATTGAAAACTGTCAGGTGGGTCTTTTTTACTTCCGTCATTCATTACCTGTGTACTTTTGCGTTAAATTAAATTAAAAACTCTAAAAATACCATGTGTTACATCTCTTTCCAAATACTTAGAAGTTATTCATTACTTATTGATCTGCATATGTTACTGGTTTGATTTTCTTAATAATTGTAGATTATTTTTGTAATAGTTATTTAAACAACTTGTTATTTAGTATATCCTGTTAGATTGTCAATATTCCTTTATATAGGTTCCCCGGGGGTGCTCTGCAATAGATGTGGTAGCAGCAATCAGAGCCAAATTTCTTCCAGGGAGGAGGGAAGCTGAATTTGTTGTTGTTTGTGATGTTAGAAAAGAAGCTGCAAATAGATTACAAGAACTTAATGATTCTCAAGTAAGTAAAACATTAAAGAAACTGTAATAGGCTAACCGAAACACTAAAAGTTCTTTGTTGGTAACAACAGTTACATAGACTTCTCATACTGAATCTACAATAAGGGACTCTTTTAGTGACTACTAAGTGAGGAAGCAAATTAAGGAGCCATCATACTATTATCATATAAATTTCTAAGATATGATAAATTGTTAGTTAACTATGTATAGTCATATATATACAATAGTTTTTGAAATTGCATGTATAATTGTTGATATAGCTTATCATGTATGAATAATAAATGTAGTCTTTAAGAAATTAGCATGAGGTTTTCTAACACAACTGCAAAGATATGAAATGGGTCTTAAAATATCCCTGAGAAATTTAATTTTATAGTTTATAATTTATCTGTATTAAAATTTAAAAAAAAAATCAAATAATACTAAAACAATATTACATCATTATATTTATTTACTTGTGTGAAATTAAACAGCAATTATTTCAGCTTATCTTTCATAACTAGCTCATTATCATATAAACCAATAGATAGCAATGTTTTATTTACATAAGTAAATTGGGTTACTATTAATAAAAATAAAACAACTCTATGACCAACAAAACAATCCCTTTATACAATAGTTCTTGTTTTTCTAATTTTGATTCGGCATCCCTGTCCTCAATGCAAAGTTTACATAAGTTGTTCCATTTTGGGTACTAATTCAACCATGTATTTATTTGCTTTATAATTAAAACTAGCTTTTGCCTGCGAAATTGTCCGCTTGGAATAAAAAGTGTAGGTAGGCTATGTGTTTTGCCAGATTATGTTCTTCATCTATGCCAAATTTCATCTTTCTTTCTCATCTATTCAGCAGTTTAGGCTATATACTCTAACAAACATCCATCTATCCATCTTTTGCATTTATAATATTAGTAAGATTGTATTAATATATACTTCTTATTTGTATTTGGGTTTTAACAAAAGCTTGGAAGCTAGTCAAAAGTACAATATAAATTACAATACATACATTTTTATGTATCTTCTTACTAATAGTATTATTTCAATAGATTAGATGGATGGGTGTTATTGGAATGGCTTAAAAAATTTCAATAAAATTTTGCTGAAATACCACAGTTTTATTTGTATTAATAGTAAACATTTGTACTTAGGTGAACCTTATTCATGTTTGTGGCACACAAAAAAATGCAGCAGATGAGAAGTTGAGGCAATGTATGAGGAGATTTGGAGAGCTGCACACAGCTCCAGCGGCATTGTTACTTATCTCAGGAGATATCAATTTCGCTTCAGACTTGTCAGATTTCCGTCATAGGTAAATTTATTTAAGCCTGTTTTACATTATTGTAGTTACAATAGCCTAATATATTATTGTTCTTAATCCTAAAGCTTATTTGAAATGGTTATATTAGTAAATTTTAAATCGTCTGATATAACTAAGTTAATGTATTTTTAATCAGGAAAAATATGGAAGTGATATTGGTGCATAAACAGAATACATCTTCTGCATTAATTACGTGCGCTTCGTCTCATTATTGTTACAATGAGCTTACCGCACAGTTGCCGAGAAACCCAAAGGTATATTAAAATCTTTTAAAACTGTACTCTACAGTAGTTTATGTTACATATTATTATTTTACGTTGCATTAGAATTGTTATCACTATTTCACAATGTATTTGTCATCATGTGTGAAATACTCGCACATTAATCCTTCTCGTATTCTTTGAGATAATTTTTAATGGGTAACACCCAACTGACGAAGCTGGAAAACTAATCTCATACACCTACAACTGACATCCTGGTATAACAGATACTAGATTATCTTTTTTAAATTGTTTTCTTTATTTCGTAATTTAGGTGAGTCAAACGGAGGAAGAAGAGCCGACCTGTGAGATGGAGGTGTCCAATCTCCCAGTGAACCAGCCGGCCGAGCGGGTGTCGCGGCGCCTGCGCCGGCTGGCCGACAACTGCGGGGGGAAAGTGCTGCGAGTCACCGCGGATACTGCCGTGCTCAGGTTCCCTACGCCAGACCATGCATCCAGGTAAGGATTCCGGTCTATTTTCCCGACTTATTTTATTTTAAATATTTTAATTTTTTTATGAACCTTCCCAGAACTCTTTCGTTTTTGTGGTAGCCAAAAATCTAATTTTTACGTCGCATTGCATATCTGCTAGCTGATGCTGGCTTGTTATCTAGTTTTGTTTGAATTTGCATTTTTGTAACTTTA
This sequence comes from Papilio polytes, assembly GCF_000836215.1. Classification (NCBI taxonomy): domain Eukaryota; kingdom Metazoa; phylum Arthropoda; class Insecta; order Lepidoptera; family Papilionidae; genus Papilio; species Papilio polytes. The sequence goes on from NW_013527137.1 coordinate 3,491,903, forward strand.
ATCTTTAATATGACTTTTCCATTTCAAATTTCATATAGGATTTGATACCAGTATCATATATACTGAGAGTATTATATGGATACGTAAGAAATCAAAGACATACATAATGAGTTGCTTCCTACAAACAAAACTCGACTGAACATCATACAAGCAAAGTGAAAGTTGTTTCTTACATAATATTGACGGTCCTTAGGCAGTGTCTATAGTTTCTACTTTTATAAATATGTTAGTTACACGGTTAACAATGAGTATTTTAATAATACTATAGAAAACGATTGCGACAAAGGTTTAAAAAATATCATAAATAACCTGGATTTTTAAGTTGGAAGACATTTAACTAAAACCACATTTCAAAAGATAAACATATTTGTGTGGTCTAGGATGTTATCAAAAACACAGCCACATTAATTTAATATCGTAATAATTATTTGCGTAGTCACTGTTTTTACTTTTTAATTCCAAGCAATTCATGTGATTATGCATTTTGAAAAATGATATCATTCATAAGATTTTGAGGAGGTAGAATAGATAATTTAAAAGGTCGATGACCTTTGCACGACGTCATCGGAAATCAGCGATAGGGTTGCTACAAATATCCAACAACACTGACGCAAACGTAAAACAATTTTATCAATATAAAAACTCACACCAATAATAAAACAAACAAAACCACATCACGTTCATTGTTTACCTTATAAGCGAGTTATTACTTTAACATAGCTTTCCTAACTAGGAAATTTGTTATTGATTATTTCTCATTTATCATAAGGCAATGAAATAGCTATTTCCTTATTTTTTTTCTAAAATTTATAAACGTTTACGTAACAAATATAATAAGCGTTTGTGTTCGATCTTCTAATATATCCGTTGTAACCCTAAACTATTCTATTAATTTTGAATCATCTGTGCGAAATTCATTGCTACCCTCAAATTTCTAAAAATAAGCCATTATTTTGTCAGTTACGATATTAATCGGCCATTTCCGCCGCTGGCCACAAGCACTAACACAAGAGGCGCGTAAATCATTTAAAAAAGTGTTGTGTAAAAGAGATATTTTTATAATTTATTGCACAGTATATAAAGTATTTGATATATTAATGATAAGTAAAGTGATATTTTAATATAAAATGATGCTATCAGGGTGAGTGTTTGAATAAATATCACGAATAGAGTAGCCATTTTAATTTTTGAAGTCACGTAGTCAGCCAAAAGACTGACTAATATTATTTCCAGTATTTATTATATGCTGAAGACGCCGACTTTCTTGTATTACATACTACGAACGAAGATAATGTTTGAATGGTTAATTTCATTAATGCAGAGTTAGCTAGCAATCTAGCGCATCATAAAAAGACACAAAATCTCCTGCTTACGTAAATTGTTTACTACGATTTTATAAAATTATTTTAGGTTAAATATATTCTGCATATCCTTCGTTAGACATTTTTAAAATGGCTTGAATAAGATTTTTTTGATCTTAACATGTAAATCTATTTTTCTAAAGTTGACTTCCCATTGCTGACGTAAGCAGTCTCGATAATATTCCAATAATTTCAATTTTTCTAAATATATTTTTTGACAATAGTCGGATTGCGTGAAAATCTTTTGATTTTTGTTATGATAGATATTTATTGTAATGTTGTTTTTACAATATATTTCGCTAGTATAACGCTTGCACTGGTTTACTTTATTTTATGCGTCCTTCGATGCAGTTGAATCATCGGCCTGTGAAGGGCATGCTTCCATCGGTGCGAGACTTACTACGCCATAATTCGTAATACCGATAAAAAAACAGCTTTTCTAGAACTCCCCATAAATGTAAAGTGGGTTTTTCATACATTTTTGACGGTCTTGAATTGCAATATTCAGTTGAGTGATCTATTTTATACATTGTAAAACGCAATACAAAAGCAGGTCAGGTGGCAACCGCTTTGCTATTCAAATGTATTTGTGAGGACAGATTACAAATTCTAAATTGTAATGCGTCACAGCTACTTCATACATAAGCCAACCAATTGAAATTCAGATGAAGAGATCTCGGTTGGAATATTGTATGTACAGTCGGGGCAACTGGCTATGTTCCATTATACTTGCCAAATGTGAACCAATAAATATTGACTATACTATACATACAAAACTTTTTAAAGTATCTATTCGTCTAATACTCTTAATTAAAAAAAAAGAATTTGGTACAAAATTCGTATTACTAATTATTCATAGTTCGGAAATGTGTGATGCATTATTACGTCAAAACAAAATTTTATCTTTATAGGTATACGGTTTTCCTCTTATAATTAAATTTTCCATAATTGCAATAGCACATTTTATATTGTTCATATATGTTATACTGTTCAATAAAGGATACACTTTGCGACCACTTGGCATTTACAAAATTTATCAGATAAACAAAAGAAAACATTCGAATCAAATTCTACGGACGCATATAAACAAGGCCTTTACCCAGAGGGTTACATTATCTAACCATGCTGTTGTTACTGCATTTATAAAACTTGAATAAATAAACTGCTCTGTGCTACGCAGTATGTTAATACAAGATTCAATTGACGTCAAACTCTCACAAATATATATGTTTTTTTGTAAACTTGTTTATTATGTCCATTATTTCCACTTAAAACATTTTCGACCAAACTTCAAGGTATATACAGATGTGTTCTTTATTACAATAAACAAAAAGGTTGCTTTTGTCAACTTTAAGGTCGACATACCAACGACGAATGACTTATATAAACGCAAACCGTACTTACAAAACATTCGATAAATTAGTGTTGATATCGCTATGCTATTGTGCACTTGTAATACGATAAGGTCTCGTATGTAAACGTATGTACTCTTTTTATACATGAGACCTGAGACAGATGACATCATTGAGACTGTAGATGGATTTTTATGAACACTGCACAACAATGCAACAATGTTTGTATAATCAAATAAGCAGGATATCAAATATAATATGCTATATTTGCTGTCTGTACTAATTAAGGCGTAGGCAGTGAGATGTATGAGAGTAATGAGTGATAGATTTCTCGATTGGTAATATCATTGGGTTAAATTGTAATAAATACAAATAAGATTTTGTCTACTTATAGAAGTGTAAACATTTCACCTTTAAGTGATGACGAATTAGTTATTTTTAAATTATGCATTTTCGTATTAGAATATGGAAAGAATTTCACCGTCATTTACGACGCATAGTATTATACGTAATTTCCCATTAAATTTTATTGGGTAATGAAGTGAAGTATGATAAATAGTAATAAATTTTTTAATTATTGTTTTTGTAATTACCAATTAGTAGAGTAACTAGTCATATACATATATTTTATTGATAAAACATTGACACTAAAAAGTTTTTTTAATTCAATTGGTATCATTATTGTGGGGTTCAAATGCAGTGACACTATAATGGTATTATATTGTCATCCCTCGTATTCTCTATGAAAAAAAAAAAGCGACAGGAGTACACGTATCATGGGATCGAAGATAGTCACTTTTCAAACAGAAATTCTTGTAAAACGTATTTCTATTTGAAAAACGTAAATTATGTGATGAAAGATTGATTTTAAATGGCGATTGTTAAATCAATATGAATGTGTTGTTAGGGCGTTGAAGCGTATGGAAGGCGAGGATGTGTTCGGGCGC
>NW_013527137.1:3495636-3496908 GCF_000836215.1 Papilio polytes
CCGTCCGCGTGGTATTAAAAAAAACAAAACCAAATAGCCTATGTGTTCCTCCAGACTATCCTCCATCTGTATGCCAAATTTCATTGACATTCGTTCATCAGTTTAGGCTACAAACTCTAACAAACATCCATCTATCCATCCATCCATCTATCTAAACTTTCACATTTATAATATTAGTATGATTAGTATGATTAGCTGTTTAAAAAATACAGCTTCTAGCTTTCGCCCGCGGCTCCATCCGCGTGGAATTAAAAAAAAAAACAAAAGTGCAGGCAGAATTCTTTCAGACTATCCTCTACATCTATGCCAAATTTCATCGAAATTCGTTCAGCCGTTTAGGCTACAAACTCTAACAAACATCCATCCATCCATCTAAACTTTCGCATTTATATTAGTAAGATTACCAATAGTCAACAATGCCCTCCAATTTTTTCTAGTCCCTCTAGGCCTGCAGCGCCCATAAGGGGCCATTTTCGCCTATTTAACTAAAGATTTCCCAATTAAAGTGTTTCATCAAAATCAGTTAAGACGTACAAACATCCATCCAAACTAGTATTTATATTAATATCTACACTAAGGTCATTAATTTATAAACCCTGAGTTATGTTTCTTTATAAATGTGACAAGTATGGATAAAGTTAAGAATGTGTACATTAGACGTAGTTTGAAAGTAGCGCCAGTGGTGCAGAAATTGAGAAGCAAAAGGTTAGCGTGGTATGGACATGTGGGACGAGACGATGGGGACATAAACCTGAAAGTGTTAAGATTGAATGTGGATGGCTATAAAGGAAGAGGAAGACCGAAGAAAGTATGGATGGATTGTGTGAAAGAGGATATGATTAAGAAAGGAGTGGATTCAGATATGGCTGATAGAGATGTATGGAGCAGCACATACTGTGCCGACCCTCCGTAAGGGATAAGGGCAAGTGGATGATGTTATGTTTCTTTATAATTACTTACATAAATCTTAAATCTACACTTAGGGACTCCTAAGAGAGGACTCTGAGTAGTTATTTAAATGCATACACGTGAACTAATTTATCTAATGTGTTTTATTTTGCCTTCCCTCTACCGTATACTGGATTCCTACACGGTGAGTTAACACATTTATTTAGAACTAGCTGTTGCTCGCGACTTCGTACACATAAAATTTAAGAATATAGCCTATGTTATACACTGATAACCTAGCTTTCTAATAGTGAAAGAATTTTTAAAATCGACCCAGTAGTTTTTGAGTTATTTCAATATATACAAAAATACAAAACAGAAGAC
>NW_013527137.1:3498608-3509064 GCF_000836215.1 Papilio polytes
TGCCGCCGCCGCTGCGCTCCGCCACGCACGAGGACTACTCCGTGCACGACACGCCTCCCGGACAGAAGGTACCTACTCTTTGACAATCATAATTATCACCTATACAAAGAGTAGCAACACTTCTCAACACTGTAATCTTAAGGTAGAGACATCCCACGTATTCCACTTGTTAGTTTTTTTAAACAAGTGTAATTGTTTGTTTCAGGGATCTCGCGTGTTCGAATCTCCAAAGACCAACATCTGGTGTTCTCCACCGGCGAGCGCTTTGCCCAATCCAACGGCATTGCTCACACAAGAAACTAAACGTGAGATAAATATTTTTACTTAACATGCTTACATAAAACACTTACAGCAAACAAACATAAATATAAAATTTGTTGCCAGGTCGCACTCGGCTGGCGGCGCAGTTCGATGCAGCATAATGTCATTCCAAACATATTAAAATGCATTCCTACGAGATGTACAAGCGAAATAACGTGTGTCGGATGTTTGGATGAGCTCATATAATGTATCCAAGGTTTGCAACGAATTTTATCAACAAGACAAATACCAAGTGTCCTAAGAATTGTGATGTCTATAACAATAATGTTTTAGATCGTGTATATTTTTGTGTGTTTATTTAGGTTAAGAGAAATATTTGCGTTCGTAAAATGTTATCAAGTGCTGCATACAAAATAGAATTCGAGTTATACAGGCTTTATGAATGGCAATAAGTCGGGAAAAGTATTTATTACTAAGATATTTCTCTCTGTACGATTAATTGTCGTTGTGTCCACAAATGGATTGTTAAAATATTATTTCTGCAGAATATTCTGTTCAGTTTAGCGTGAGTTTTTATGTAAATGTCTTCCTTTATACTTAAGTCTTCTTTTAGATATACAGGACATCTAAGATAAAGATTAACAAATATTGGAATTTACAACTTTATAAGTAAAGTTTAAAATAGTTAAAATTAGTAGATAAATTGTTGGAAAAGTACAAATTTTTGAATGTAGTTATTTGAATAATAAAATGTTATAATATTTTATCTAGTTGAATTTAAAAACAAAACTCAAATATGGCTACTGATCTAGAGAAATTGCAGATATCTCAGGCTAAAATGAACAGTCTATGAATACCATCAGTTTTGTATAATATATTTATATAATTTTTTTGGTTACTATAATTTGTATAATATTTATGACACTATATGTGATGAATTTTAGTTACTTAATCACTTTGTTTTTGTTTTTTAACTTTTGACAATTATTTATATTTCTAAGGCTTTAATTATTGTATACAACAGTGACTGAAATACATATACCGTAAGATATCCACATAATAGTTTAGAAAGTTCTCCAGTATAGCATATAATTATGTTTGTAAGCTGTTTGACTGGTTATATAACATCATAATGAGTACAGTGAATTGTATGTATATGTTTATAATATATATGTATGTTAGCATTTACACATTACATATCATATGTAAGAGGTAGGCCGGGAAGTTGTCCGGATTGTTGGGATGTGTTATGTGATATCAGAGCGCTTATAACATTTTTCGAATGTCCATATAAAGTACAATAATCATATGAAAATGTTGATTTTTGTGAAAAGAATTTTATCCTTTGATATATGATCTCAATTGATTCTATATTATGTTTGTTTCAATTCGGCCTTAATATGTGTTTAGTTGTGAATAACTCTAGTGCGGTTGTATGTGCATTTAATGAAATTCTTTTAATGTTTGCATAAGTATCAGTCGAATTTACGTACTTTTAGATAACGTTTACATTCTTTAAATGTTTATAGCAATTTATTTGTAAGGGAAACTTGAATGTAAATGTATTTCTAAAGTGTCGTCCACAAGTTACATGCAAAAAATATCAAGCCAATGTTATAGAAGTTAAGGGAGCAAATTGCAATGTACAAAGTTTATACATATCTAAGTCTAGTTTGATATTAATTGCAGGACTTAGTTTGTCATTGAATTTGCGTAATTTGTGTAGCAATTTATGGACAAAATGTAACATTTTGTATAATGCAATTTGCGTTCACTTTAATACAACTCAAGAGTCAATTATAGATGTTCAAAGATTTTTTTAATATATATAATAATAGTATTAAGTTATTTTTTGTTATAAGTTCAAGAGTTTGCCGCCTAAAGTGCAATGGTTGTAATGTTCGACATCGAAAAATATCGTCGTCCATGTTGATTTAAGTTATGAAGAATATTGTGTGTGTATTGGTTTATTTAGGTTATTGTCAGTCGGTATGTCTCACATTTGTTTTAGAAAGACTTCCGACTGTGTTTCATCAGCTAATCAAGATAATTAAGTACAAGCAGTCGTTTTTATTATGAGGTAGTAGAAAGTTGTATGTCATAGTTGTGTGCTTGTTTAGAATGGTAGCTGCTCTTTCGTTAGTTGTTAATGCCATAGACATATATTAATGAATAGTATTTTTAGTGTATCTATTGGTGTAAGAGATGTGCGTAATCTTTGAAGTATGGTAATGATTTAAAATTGTTCATCATCATAATAATCATACATGTTCTCTTTAGGATAGTGTTTAGTAGCCAGTTATCCTAGTGAGTCTGTCCTTTTTTAGGATCTGTCATGATTTACTTTGCAATAATAATAATATTGGCTATAATAAATGCGCAAATAATTACTATTAAATAATATCTTATTTTTTATATAATTGTATTTTTTGTAAATAAATATACAATACATTGAAATTATGAAACATCAAAATATTACACCTGTGATATAATAAGTACCAAGAACGCCACAAATTTTTCCATTAAATTGCCAATTTATGTAAATATACATAAAATGTTCTATAATTTGGTACATTAAGTAAAGTACATTAAAAAAAACTAAAATCCATTTACGAATTATTTGAATGTGTATAATAATCAAATGCTAAGAAATGTGTTTTTGCTGATGTCAACATGGATTTACGATATTTTTATGTAAGATCAAGTTTGTTGATTAATGTAAGCCGGCTCTTGCATATCGAGTTTGAGTGTTTTGATTGTATACCACATGACATTGATGTGAGATCTAAACACTGCCAACTCTGCATTATCTGTTGATTTTTTACCATTGTATCTAAACAACTGTTCTATACATGTCTTGAAGGGTCAGTTCCTTAGAAATAAAGGATAGAATGTTTTGGTACAATGTGGAAATAAATCATTTTAAATATTTAGTAAGATAAATGCAACTACACTTTGTGTCCACCTTCTGTCCAGTCTATTGTGAAAATCACTTTGTCTTAAGAAATACAATTATATCTCTTGTCCTATTTATTACTTATTTTATCTTTGATACGTAATAAACAATGACAAAAAATTAAGTCGCTTTAGTGTTGCCATCTAAAAATGTTTTAATGTGGCATTAATCCTTAATAATTCCAAATATATCTGATTGAATTTCTTAAGACTTGTAGGAGGTATATTTTTAAGTATTTTAAGTATTGTTTTTACTTTTGTGACCAATAAAAGTTTTAAATTTCTAATAATAAGATAGTTTTAAGTAATTCCAAAAGCAGTAAATGAGAGACTTGTGCGTGTTTTATCCATCTTAGTATTTCTGTGATTGTTAATTTCTTGTTGTAGTTCCAACTCGTAAATCAATGTACATCCAAAAGTAGAATTTTGTCAAAATGCATGAAAATGAATGTAGTGTTGGAAATAAATGTTATTTTTTGAATATAGTGTTTCATTTCACTAAAACGTGGAATAGCATAAATACTTTTTGAACATGTAATTATTGGTTTTTATGAAAAAAATAAATGGACAATATTAGATGCTAGAATTTATATTATTATCATCTACAACATACATCAGAAGTTTACTTTGTAGCTTTACAAAAAATTACTTAGTTTGGTCCGAAAGAGGACCATTGCGTCTTTCCCACACCATGCGATGCTTTTGTTTCATTAAAGCTTTTCTGGCATCAGCATAAGCACCAAGATCTCCATCTGCAAATAAGTAATAAACATTGTTCTAACTATACATTTTTTGTCATTAGTAAGCAGTAGGAGATTTTGACATGCAATTTATAGGAATTTATGAATTGAGGAAAAATTACTTACATTTAATGAACCATGCTTCCTCAGCATTCTTATATCTCTCCCAGAATGGTTTGCAAATAGTAAGGTGGTCTGGTTGCTCATACATCATACAATCTTCATAGCGCATTCGAAGAATACTGAGGATTTCTGAATCAACAGCTCTGAAAGGTTATTAAATTCTTTAATTAAGCGACTATGTTTAATTGCAATTTTTACCATACTTATCAAAGATAATTTATTTGGGAAGCACAACAGTCTAACCTGTCTCGTTTGAACTGCGCGTTGGCTTCAAAGTCACACACAGGGTCGTCTTCGTAACATTGATCAATTGTAGGCACACGCCTGAACTGCCGATGGTACCAAGGATATTTTTTCTGATTTGGTTCGACCACCTTTTCTGCAATATAAATATAACTTTATAACATAAAAGTATGACTTACATAACACACAAAAACAAAAATATTGTAACGGACCTCTAAACCACGTAACTGGGGCATCTACCGTGGCGTAAAGGCTCTTGGCAAAAGCCCTAAACAAATTATCATCTTGTGGAGGATCTCCTTTTACCATTCTGTATATTTATTGAAGATTTTCGAAAAGAATATTTTATATTGGTTGATGTAAAATCAGAGCAAATTTGACGTTTTGTTTGACACTGACATTTGACAACCACAGATACAAATTATGGTTCAATTATATAAAATTAAACATTACTTCATTAAATTACTACCATTCCAAGTCTTGTAAGTTAAAATGAATTAGTTTCTATCTTTTATAATTATATAAACAATTAATTTTAGTAATTATAAATAAAATCTGCGGAAAGGCCTTGTCTATGTTTTTGTTTTCGTTGAGCGCTGAACGCATTCTTCTTTCAGAGATAACAAACAAAATGGCGCTTCTGTCAGTTGCATATCAATATTTTCTAATTGGTTTTCAGTACAATGTTTGAAATACATTAGAACTAAATAAATTTGTTTGGTTTGTCATAATGTCGACCAATAACCTTTCATCAGTTTTGAAGTCCTGCTCTGAGGGTGAGTTGATTAACGAGGTTGCAGAGACTGGCATGACACCAAAACAGGTGGAAGGATCCCGACTAAAACGTACTTTTACTTTACCTCGGAATCCCTTCGGTACTACAAAACCTAGTTCGAGTAGAAATAAAAGCAACGAAAGCGATAATAAATCTACAACAGGCACAATTATTGGTACAACTCAAAAAGACGAGGGTATCGTTGAAAGGAAGTTGTTTAGAAGGCCATCATGGAAGATATTCTTGAATAAAATAGCTCAGCACATGAGTACTGTGAACGTATCGGGAGTAAGTGTACATTCATCGTATTTGTACATTGCGTGCCAAATAATGTTGCGTCATTATATTTGTTTTTCTTGCTCAAGGTTAAAACAGTCCCCACGATAATAAGCAATGAGCGAGTGCCGTGCAGCGGGGACCCGCCGTGGCCACCGGGGGCGACGCCGGCCGCCACTGGAATCAAAAACCACGGGAATACTTGTTACATGAATGCAGTTCTTCAGTGCCTTTCACATACTGATGTCATAGCTGAATACTTTGTACTAGACCATTACAAGGTAAAGTACATTTTTTGTTAAATACCAAGATTTTTTCATTATGGAACCAGATAGTATGTTAGGTTGATTAAAAAGTATACAAGGTAAATTTACAACATACTTAGTGTGCTGAAAATATGTATGTATTATCACTTTTTATGATCTGTTATGTTCAAGATATTCAAAGCAAGGTTTTTCTAAAAAAGGAATGAAATGTCAGTAGGATATTTGAATGTAATGAAAAATGCATTATTGTCAATCCATTATTTTTTTAGGTGGATTTACAGAAGAGAAATAAGATAAATTCGAAAAAATATGGAACTCGTGGCGAAGTTACGGAACAATTAGCTGCCCTCCTGAAAGCATTATGGTCATGTAGATATACTCCTGATATGAGTATTGCGTTCAAGGTAATGCTATATTTTTCTTAATATATATCCCTACAAATTTCTTGGATTAATCTTTCACACACATTGATACTACATAATGATAAGATTTTCACTACACTTTACATAACATATTGAATGTCATAGTTATAACAGACTGAAATCTTATCACATTTTATGTTTAAAATTGTATAACATGCTATAAATAAAAATTGCATTCAATTGATAACATGGGTTGACTGAGAAATCTGATCAAAGCAAAACCTTTAATTTAATTTCTGTTTGTTTTGATTAAAATTATAAATATGACCTTTTTGTTTTAGTGGACATACTGTTAAATATTTTTATAACATGTTTTTGTTAATTTGATTATGAAGTGATAACCTTGTTATCAGGGTGCAGTAGAAAGGCATGGCTCGCAATACCGGGGCAACAGCCAGCATGACGCGCAGGAGTTTCTCTTTTGGCTACTTGATAAAGTGCATGAAGATTTGAACACAGCCACTAAGAAAAAGTATAAAACTATCAAGGTTTGAATGTTTATGTATTAAAAAAAATATACCAAATGTGTTGTTAAATTTAGGGCAAGTTTACTCTTTAAATGAATTTGCTATGTGGGGCAAAATCAGGGAGATGACCAAAAAATGTGAAATAAACATTTTTACTATAGGACCAACAGTGATGTTAGTCTTTACATAATTAGAACATAATTTTAATCACTACAAGAAGCCACTGCAAGTTTTAAACTTGCATCTTATTAGATTATTTCACTTGGAAGCCACATAATACATCACATGTTCATATCTGTGCAGTCTGCCAATATCTACATAAAACTGGAATCTTATTTAAATAATTATATTAACAAAGATAATTAAAGAAATTATCTTTAGGATAAAAACACAAACTATTATAAATAAGTTGCAAATCTTGATGCACTTTTGTAATTTATTTCATTGAAAAAACTAGCTGTTACCCGCAACTCCTTGCTTGTAGAATTAAAAAAAAGGACTGAGTTAGTATCCAATCTTGAAGTGGTGACTGTATGTACTCTTCAATCGATTTTCTAGATTCCAATTTCCATCCTGATCTAGTTTAGCTATTTTCATGTTATATGTAACAATCATCAATTTTTTTGCATACAAAAACACACATTTTTTTAGAATACAGGAGGTAAGTCAGATGAAGTGGTGGCGGCGGAGACATTGGCGAACCACGCCCGGAGGAACAGCTCCTTTGTGCAGTCAGTTTTCCAAGCTCAGTACAGGTAAGTTAAACAAATCATTATCTAGCATGTTCAGTGTCACTGAAAAAATGTCATATTAAAGTGAAAACTAAGTAGCATTTAATGTGTTGGGTTTATGGCAAAAGTAAAGCCTATGTATTCTTTCAGACTACCCTCTACATCTATCTATATCAACAAATTTCATCCAAATCTGTTCACTAGTTTAGACTACAAACTCTAAGAAACATCCATACATACATGCATCCATCTAAATTTTCCCATTTGTAATATTGGTAAGATCATTTTCAAGGGTATAGCTAGTTTTTGTTAAAATTTAAGTCTGTTTTGGTTCAAGTAAATTGCATATTAAAGAATATAAATCTACATTTCAAGGCTGTTACAAATCTCGTAAGATAAGTAACTTGTTTTGGAGGCGAAGTAATTAATTTAATGAATGAATTAAGAGCATTGTATTTCCGCATACGATTATTTGTTTTACTATCTCCAAATTGTGCTTTATGCGGATTATAATAATAACTATTTCGACTACGTTTTTCCGAGTTGATGTTTATTCATTTATGTTTGCAATATGTGTCTGAAAATAGAATATTTATTCAACACTTACATTAACTTCTTATTATTCTTTCGTTGAAATTTTTATAACACTACCACACTTATAATTTAATGGTTACTGAATAAGGCTTTTAGTATGGATTTCTCATACTTGATCTACATTCATATAAATCCTTAGTGATCTTCCAAGGTAACCATTGAACAAAACTTACTGTGGCTGTGAGTTATTTAATTATATCTAAGGTTATGTCCTTAAAAAATATGAATTGAGGATAATGTATAACTTAACAAGTACTTTTATCATGCTTATTGCCCTTTTATCAACAGCTTTACATACTTTCCTTAATTTATGTCCAAAAATTTTGTAGTTGAAAATAATACGTTTAAATGTTAATAAGCAGAGGTAAATTTATAAAAAAAATATACTGTAAATATACATATATCAATAAGTTACAACTTGCTGGAAATAAATGGCTTTTTCATTTTTTAATTTTATTAATTTTTAATGTACTGATTTAGTATGTGATGTTGAATGTTTCTGTGTTGAGGTCTGCGCTGACGTGTGCGAAGTGCGAGCGCACGTCGTGTACGTTCGACCCGTTCCACTGCGTGAGCGTACAGCTGCCCACGCGGCTCAACACCGTGCAGCCCTCGCCGCTGCCCGTCAATGTGAGTTACACTTTACACCATACACTTACACTCTAATCTTCAATCTTCTCAAAAAGTGTATAGCAACCCAAACGGGGGATCAATATTGATTAAATTCTGTATTTCTATTTATTAACTCATTTAACCCTTAAATGTCTGAAGTTTTAAATTCAATACCAGGATTATAAATCGCATTGCACACCTACAAATTTTATTTTATTATTAACCTGTTTACATGTTACCTTTGACTGATAGTCTTCAAGTGTGAAAACAAAAAGGAGCCTATCTCGAAAATGTTGTTACCTTTAAAGGTAATGATTTCTCGACAAGTTGGAAGGATAATATATAAAAATTTCTTTTTTTTAATATTTCACTCCATTAGTAAATACAGTAAATGTAACCTACACTTATGCATTTTTTAATTAATTTAGAAATCTGGTTAATCAAAATAATTAATGTTTTTTTTATTTGATTATACAATTCCCCTAGCATGAAAGCCAGAGCCTTTAATATTCTTTATTTAATTCATTTGCAACATTAAATTTGCTATCTTTTAAAAATTAATGGTTAAGGACGCTTGACGAAGTGTGTAAGTGTATAGGAAATGTGTGTCAGGTGGTGTACGTGAACCAGCAGCCGCGGCAGGTGCGCATCGGCGTGGAGCTCCCCCCCACCGCGACCATGGAGGAGCTGCGCACCGCGCTGCACAACGACACCGGCATCGACGCTCAACATATTATACTCAGCGAGATCAACGAAACAGGTATGGTATTCAATTAGCGGCTGATTGAATGAGTATGAATGACTAGCTTTCGCCCGCGACATCGGGCGAATCCGCGGGAAATTAAAAAGGACAAAATTGGGGAGCCTATGTGTTCCATACTTTACGTTTATGTTTAACTTTAACTAACCTCCATCCATCCATCTAAACTTTCGCATTTATAATATTAGTCTATACTAATGTATACTAATATTATAAAGAGGAAAACTTTGTTTGATTGTAATAAATAGCCTCAAAAACTACTGGGCCGATTTTAAAAATTCTTTCACCGTTAGAAAGGTAATTTATCTGTGAGTAACATAGTTATATTTTTCCCATTTCCTTTTTGTTATTTTTAAATTTCATGCGGACGGAGTCGCGGGCTAAAGGTACTAAGATATATATTAAGGTGTGTTGTGTTGGCAGGATGGTGCAACGCGCGCTCGGGCTGGGAGGTGGCGGGCATAGACTACGGCGCGCTGTACTGCCTGGAGGCGCCGCCGCTGCTGCAGACGCCCACCACGCCCTACCTCCTGCTGCTGTGGGTCAACCTTCTCGACGGGGAACGCTTTGGTATCTACACATTTTATAAAAACATAACATTATATACATACGCTTTCTTGTTTCTTCATATGGAAAAGTCTGTTTTTTTATTTTATATGTATTTTCGCATAATGGTGCTTTATTAATTTGTATTCATCATATTGTATTAGAAATAATTTTATGAGCAGTAATGTAGTAGTTTTAAATAGCAATAAAACGCCCTTGATCGTGTGTGGAGTGAGGGCGGTGACTGATAGCGCGAGCCACGGTGACGCCCTGTCCTTGTACTTTGTCGCTTGTTGCTTACGAAGGTTATTGATATTTTAATTCATGTATTTGAAGAAAATAATATGTAACGTATGACATTGTACCATATTAATTATAAAACCCGGCTTAACTTACATGAAAAATTCGGTATAGACACCGATCAGATCCGCTAGAGCCAACAAATCCACTTATTCACTCACCCTGATGATGCACCCCCGACGGATTCGACTCTGGTCGGTGCCTATACCAAATTTTCCATGTAAGTTAAGTCATGCTTTATAATTAATTCATACTATACTAATATAAAGAGAAAATATTTGTATTTTTATATATTTATTGCAATAACTTAAAAACTACTGGGCCAATTTCACCATTATAAAGAAAGTATGGTTTTTTTAGTTTTGACGCGGGCGAAGTCGTATAA
>NW_013527137.1:3509437-3511432 GCF_000836215.1 Papilio polytes
CATTGTTCCAGTTGCCGCATCCTCTGTTCGCTCTCGAAGTGGAGCAGGCGTTGTGCTCACACGACAAACACCCGTACTTGCGACTCGAACTGCTCTGGGACCCCGCGCACAGGGATAGGTAACGACACTTTACATATCAGTTATTCAGAAAAGTGAGATGTACTACAGTTGACAATTAGTTTTATAATGACAGTTTTGGTACCTTATTAAGTGAAATCATGCTTTGTTATCCTTGACAACGAGCTCATTGTGCTTGTCCAGTTCAATCTTCCCCAATCCTCATTACCCCGTCCTTATTCAACACCCATAAGGGCGGCCCAACAGGTTTTCGTCCTCCAAGTTTTATTTCCGGTTGCAACTACCTTCTTGATCATCCAATCCACTCTATAGGCTGTTTTCTGTAATGCAAATATAAAAGTACAAATACATTTTTTTTTATTGGTATTGTAAATTACGTTATAGGTCATAATGTGAAAATTATAGAGATAATTTGAAGCAAAACTATGTATAGTTGAGACAAATGTTGTGCTGTATGTGTGCAGTATAATCCGCGAGGCGAGCGAGGCGTGCGAGGTGCACGTGTCTGCGGCGGGCGCGCGCGCCGGCCCGCTCACGCTGCACGCCTGCCTCGCGCACTACACGCGCGCAGAGCACCTGGCGCAGGAGGACGCCTGGAGGTGCGTACACATTACACATGTACTCGTATACACACGTACACATTTACACACGTACACATCTCCACAGGTACACATGTACACAACTCTCCATGTACCCATGTACACATATACACAAGTACGTAAAATGTAGAAAAAGTAATTACAGTTCAGAATGAAATGTGAGTCTGAAACAAAATCTGGGAAATATGTATTAAAAGCAATGGAAACTATGAATAAACTCTTTAATGTTTACAATACGGTTTTGGTTTCAAAAACATGTTTACTAATCCATGTATAATATGGTGACTATATATGACATGGGTATACATATTTTTGAAAGTAAAGGCTGGTAAATTGTAAATTTATGAAACTTTACAGGCGTCTGTACATATACACATTAACTCGGGCACGCAATCACATGTTTTTAAATAAATACTACTTGCAGATGTCCCCAATGCCAAAGATACATGCCAGTTGTGAAAACATTGGGACTCTGGTCGCTTCCAGACATCTTAGTCATCCATTTGAAGAGATTTAGACAGTAAGTATGAGATTTGCTATATCTAAAACATGCAATGTGTTATTGCAACTACATAAATCTTAAAAAGGTACTTTTGTATTTCAGACAGGCAAAAGGTCGCACCAGTACGAAGTTAACGACCATGGTAGAGTTTCCATTAAACGATTTGGATATGACGCCACATCTAGTCAGAAGGAATTCCTCCAACGACTCGCCCGGACACTCGCGCTCGCCGCGGCGACGACACTCCAAGGCCGCGCTCCACAACCCGCACGACAACATCTACGACCTGTACGCCATCTGCTACCACCACGGCGACGACCTAGAGACCGGACACTACACCGCCGCCTGCAAAAACCCCTATGACAACCGCTGGTACAAATTCGACGACTCCAGAGTCACTCCCGTCGATGATGACAACGCGTACGCCGAACTCGTCAACAACACCGTCTACATGCTCTTCTACAAACGCAAAAAACCAACCGTCGTTCATTCGTGTTCTACCAACGATAAAGGCCATTGGGCCTTACTAATGCCCAAGTACGTAAAACCGGCCGGCGAAGTGCTAAACGATTTAACCGAAGTCAAAGAGGAGATCGAAATCAAGACTGAGGTCGAAACTAAAGACGATTCGGAGACTGACGACATGAAGCAGAGCCCCACCCTCTCCCGAAGCGTTCCGAGCTTACCCGATGATAGTGTTATCGAATTTATAACGCCCGAGACCCACGTCACTCCCGTCGTACACAACACGACTATCTTTCAATCGCCGACACTCCAGCGGCCGTTGATAGTCGAAGTGAACGGAAGAGTGAATGA
>NW_013527137.1:3512331-3545205 GCF_000836215.1 Papilio polytes
CTCGGTTCTGCCATGATGTTTGTATGGCGCTGTATTTATGAGGAAAAAGGGTAATTGTTTTGGATGTTTGTATATTTTATTTTTCTTTTTTGGATTGTTTGATATTGATTATGTGATTTTTGTTATTTATTTGTTGCTATTTAAAACTTAAGTTTTGTTAAACTTTATTTTTTTAATCTTATTTTTAGATGTTGGCTATGATATGTGTATAGAATGGTAACAACTTCTGTAATTACAGGATATTGGTGAAGATTCAATACGCGATAAGTAATTTTTTATCGTGTTTGTATCATAGTAAAGTTGAAGTTCCTATGTTGTGAGGACTATGACGTAAATTGGCAATTTTGATGGCAGTTTTTCTTGTTTTGTGGTTTTAAGGTTTATTTCGGCACTTATGTAGTTATATGGTGACGTGTACCCGTTACGTATCGCCGCCAATGTTCACATCTAACTGTCTGTTTCCACTGACATACTTGTATAAACATATTGTCATCTCGCTCACTCTAGTAAAATAGAGGTGACAATATTTTTGTAACGGTACATCTGCAGTGGAAATTGGTAGTAATTTAGTGTTAATTCATATAATTTAAGCCATTTCATTTCAATATATTACAGTGTCAATTTATTTTAATGTAGAAAAACAAATACACGCCTATAAAATTTATGATTTTTTTATACTTGATGTAATAACTAGCACTAGTGTGCAAATTGTTAGAATTTTAAATTTTATTTCAGAGGCGTGTTTAAAATTTTAACAATCGATATACTGGGAATACTAAATTGGTGCACTAAAATGTTGCATTAATATTTTCAATATTATTTCCATAATCATTTCTGTTTTCAGCCTATTGGTTTCAGTACATTGCTGTGGTTTTGTTATAAAACGAATTTCAAAGTGAAAATATCATTATTAATGTTATTATCACGAATACCACACTTGTGCCTTGGCTTAAATATATAGTTATATATAGTAATACATAAAGTATCAAGAATTTTTAAAAATGTACAGTAATACAAATATCGAGTATCGGTATATCCGTATTGGTTGTGTTAATGTAATTATAAACACTTAAATAACTAGTGTTCAAGGTTACACTAACTTTTTATTTAAGCAACTAAGGTTACAAACCAATGAATAATACGTGATTCAAAGGTGGGTTTCCACTGTTGAGAACCTCGTACAAAAACATATTGATGTTTTTTTGTTCTCAGAGTATGGTGTAGATGATTCTGTATGAGTCTTTCACCAGTGGAAACCCACGGTTACACTTAATATCTCACATTGGAATGGACGTGAGATTATCACCAATAATGTTTATGAAAATAAAATAAATACAGACTAAATAGAAACCATAAAGTAATGTTGAATTAAAACTGGCAACATTTAATTTTTTTTAAATTATCTGAATGTTTCTAAATCGAAACATGTTTAGATATTAATATCGATTTAAAAAAAATAGATGTTATTGGTTTTGCTCCAACATTCTAATTTAGTTAATAATGTAAATATATGGCCTTTGTATTTTACAGCCTAATTTATTGAATTTTGTACCAGGACGATATTTGAAAAATTGTAAATAATGTATGCACATGAACTAACAGCACTCGATGTGATATTTGTATTGTTTGTGTGAGCTTTGTTTGTGAAAATTATAATTGAACTTGTGTAAAAATGTATGAAAACCTGCGCCATATTGCGGGAAAATATTGAGCTAATTACTATGACTTTGTAAGTATGAAAGTGATATTATCAAAATGTCGAAAGTGTCCACAGGCCAGATTGTTTATATTCTTGTTATTTGACGACAAAAAAAAAATAAGAATTCGGTAAATAATATTTTATTTAATATCGAAATTAAATTATTTTCGTCTTAACAAAATCCATTTTTACAATTGTTTTAATTTTCACCGATGAAGCTCACATATGACTAAAACATTTACTTATAAAAGACACTTAATGTATGGAAGGATAAAGTCACGGTTTATTATTTTATTTATATGATTTTATTGGTCCGTTTGAAACTGATGTAAGACCCATTTTCCACTAAGCTTCTCTTCATACACTACTGAAAATAGATTTGTGCGGCTATTAGCCAAGTGGAAATAGGGTTTATGAAATAATGGCTCGGTGCTTATTCATGTGGCCTCTACCATCTTCGATCTCAAGAGCTAAAGAATCGTGGTAAATATTATTTAACTATATAAATATAATTAATTTTTGTTTTATATAGTTTTAGTTTTATTGTATTATTTATTTATTTCATAAATATATCTTAATATTAAGCCTTTTAGATACAGGTTTTGTATGAATTGATAGGGAAAGGGAGTGATGTATTCTGATTACATTGCGCTTCCAATTTCTTATACATTTACATTATATACTTGTAGGAGTAAATGACTGGCTCTCAATAATTTATTAACATGTTAATCAGACATAAGCGGCCTAATGCAGCGGAAAATATCTACGATCTGTTAGATTTCATTTCATATACAGTTTTAACTAATTTATTATCATACTTATTCATACGATTTATACGAGTGATATTTACTTAATTGCGTTATGAGTAATTTTATTGTCAAATCGATTACATATTAAACAAATTTAAGAAGAGAGAGGAATTATCTTTATAAATTTCGTTTTAATTTTTAAAAATGATGTCTATTGTTTTATGTACACCCTTTATAATACTAAAATAATAAAAAATATATTACTATTACTGCAGTATAAAGGGTGTTGGATTTGGTAATAAAATTACTCATATATCTTGTGAGAGTTATGAAACATTTTATGTACGTTTTCTTCATTGCGTATAATACCTTGGTATAAGTAAGGTAAAATGTACGCAGTTAATTAGTAGATTTTTTTGCTTTACATTGTTTTGAAATAGTTCCATAGTTTACTTAAAATATTCTCGTTCTTTCTGCGAATATCCTTAGCTATTAAGTTCGTTGTTTTAATTTAAAAAAATGTTTATTTTAACTGCAACACGTTATGTTAAATATATAAGTGTTATGTGCACCTCCATCTTGTTTTGTTTTTACCCTTTTCCCAACTAACGAAACATGATAGAAATGTATGTACTAGCATACATTTCTATCATTTCTTTTCTTTGAATTTACAGTAACATAACACCACATAACTGCAGTATACAGAAAACGCATTGAAAATGTATTTTGTAGAAAAAAGCAAAACTATAATGTTCATAAGATACGCGTTTCTTACCATGATTGAGTTGTTTTAGCTCCCGATATTTCGGCACAGTTGCATGTGCCATGTTCACTGGCTGACTGGGTAAGACACCTGTATATTATTTACGAACATTATGTTTGTAAAAAGACTATCGGAAACATCAATATATTTTTCAAGTGTATATTGACCGGTAATTTAACAAGGTGGGTTGTTAACGTGGGAGTTCGCCCCAAATAAATCGGGTAATAAAACTGTTGCATTATTGTTACATCCTGTTTATTATATTTATGTAACATGTTATGAACAAATCAAACTTGACCAATAAATGTTAATTTATGATACGTTGCTTTTGTTTGTAGCACTGTTTCTGCGTAATTAGTATCTAATACGAGAAGTGAGTATTTTAGAGGGTCGCTAGTGACGGAGGTTGGGACCATTTGGGGGCCCGCTGAGTGTATATTTATGAGGTTGGAGTACGGCTTCTGAATGTCCCAGGACAGGACATCTGCGCATTCTGAATGTCGTAAATATAAATGGTGAGCGTCGAAGCCGAGGAGAAACACTGCCTTGTCTTTTTCACCGATCACTGAAATAAAAACTAGTCAAAAAATGGATCTTATGCTACCAGCTATCTTCAATCTTACTAATATTATAAATGCGAAAGTTTAGATGGATAGATGGGAGTTTATTAGAGTTTGTAGCCTAAACTGCTGAACAGATATCAATGAATTTTGGCATAGACGTAGATGATAGTCTAGAAGAACACGTCTGCTGCTTGCTTTATTTTCTTTTTTAATTGCACACAAACTGAGTCGCTGGCGCAAGCTAGTGCTATCATATTGCTTACTTGTTTCTTACATATTTGTTTCCGGAAAGTATAGTTTTGTATTTATACAGTAGTTCCGAAAGTTTTGTTTTAGTACAGATGTCACGTCCGTAACCTGAGTTAATAGATACTAAACTGTTTAATATTCTTGTGTTTACGGAGATCTAATAGATAGAAGTAATAAAAATGTATTTTAATGTGTCTGTAAAAAAAACATGTAATTTGTAAAACGGCTAAAGAATAAGTAAGCATAGAAAATTAACGTGTTGTCATACTATTGCATATTATTATTATTATATTTTGCAAATGTTTTTTATTTGCATTAAGATATAAATCATATTTGCAATTAATAACAGACAAAACTAGATACGATTACATCAAACACGATTCTAGTAAGGTTTTACGACTGTCAGGTTTTATTGCACAAACTTACTGCTTGAGACACGAACGACATGCATCCATTTATCAAAAGCGAAATTCGTTTACTACCATTTCGAAATAGAGAAGAAAAGGATTCTAATCACAATTCTTGACGACGTAACAATATTAAATTATTAAAAGCTCTTCACGAGGTCGGCAAATAACTTCTTGGCTATTTATTGGATTCTCTGCCTGGCGTTATATATAGACGTTGGCTGTCAACTGAAAGAAAAAAATAAATAAGACAAAGTTTACCAGTTAAAGGTGAATTGCAAATTTTTCTCTTCAACGTCGCGGTATCGAGTTCCATTACACCCTTATGATTTATTCTGACAAGCATCAGAGAGTTGTGCAGAGGTCCTCTCTTTACCAGGGCCAGTTGTATTCCGATAGCAGGAGCACAGACCAGCACCGACCAGCCATCATTACTTGACACGTCATGGACGATGATGGCACCACGCGATGCATCCGAAATGTAACTACAGAAACACAATATCAACATTAAATGGGTATTTGTGAAGTATTGTACAACTATGTAAGATAGAGGATTATATATCATAGGTATATAATTGTTACGTAACGCATAGTGCAGATTTACCTACCCTTACAAAACTACACGAGCTGTGACCCCTTAGTATAGATTTGCTTGGCGGCTATTTATCAACTCTATGTAGCAATAAGTGTAGATTATGTCCTAATAACCGTTAATTATAAATAAACGACCGTTTTATTGATTTCAACGTATCATGTGTTAGTAATATAAGTAATAAACGGTAAGCAATATGTATCTGTTTGTAAGGAGATAAAAATTACGATACAACTGTTTCATAATCGGATTTGTTGATTTCTAATCCGATTCTAAAGAGATAGTTAACTTATTTAAATTCGTTCAATGTGAGAAACTTTTTCTGCGCCAAGTTTACGTGAAATATCATGTTTATGTACAAGTTACGTATACAGGACGCAGTAAGTGTTGTAATGTTATGAATTATTTAAATAGATTTTTAAATACGTCTTTAAAATTATTATCATTGAAGTGTAAAGATAAGAAAGATATACAAATGGAGAAAAAGAACTTAGCTCATTCTTTATAAATGACCGGCTAAAAGAACAAAATGGTGCTAAAACGTTGGTCCTTATATTTAATTATATCTTTTGAAGATAAATATATCGCAATACCTTTTAGCTGCTTTTTAAATTTGTAAACGAAATCTAAAGTTTAACTACTTACATGAATGTACCAGTAATAGCATATTCTACGACAATGTTCTGCAGCTGTGACATGGGCTCTGCTGTCGAAGTCAACTTAATTGTCTTCGTCACCTTCTTGAGGACGATATTGACGACCACCACTTTAGGAGGGCAAGTGCATCTCGGGTTATCTATGGTGTCTACAATGCCGCTGTCCAGGACCCAAAGGTTGCCCTTAAAATGTAAATGAAATAAAAATATTTTTAAATAACGTCATCTTATTAAATGAATGGGGAAAAATCATATTTTCGTAACCTTAGACTTTCATCAGTGCCTTTAAAATCATTATTTTTAGTGTTCGTGGGTAATTTGTTATACCCAATTCTTGTTACCGTAGGTTTTTATTGATGAAACACAAAGTTATTGCTTTCTCAGTTTTGTCAAAAATAATGAAAGGGATGGCAACATGTGTATATATTTACGTGTACGCGAAAAATATATAATAATTTTGTTACCTCGATCTCGTCTACGCAATTTTCACTCAAGCGGAAGGCTATGACATAAGATATTTGCGCCTATTTGTCACACTTGTCATGGGTAAGTAATTATTGTAAAGTATTAAATATCAAATTACAATGTGTGTACAAGTATCTAACACTGATGGAAAGTTTAAACCTAGTATTTACAACCTTAAACCTACAAAAGTACATTAATATTTAGTACAGTAATAATTACGCAATGAATATCATGTTTCCGCTTCACTAAATCCACCTAATAAATTTAATTATATGACCTATCAATCACAACCTTACTTAACGGGTTTACAACATTGTAATTGTTTTATAAATAATTTAGAATTTGTTACATATCCAGCAATAAAAGATAATAAAACTTCAGAATGCAATGCACTTAAACACAGGGGCAAATTGAAAGCACGATTTCGTCAGTCACAAAGTCTAGATAGACTAAAGATAATTAACTCTACTATTTAGGCTATCACTCTTTGATATCTTTTAGTTGCTTTATTTTAGTTCAGTTGGCATTTTTATTCTGGTTGTTTTATTGTTTTAGCCTTGCGGTGTTTAGAATGTATTTAAGCTATTTTTTAAAACAGGGATAATTTTCAAAATGGATAATATAAAAGTAAGGACTATTTGAACTTAAATTTTGTTTTTGTAATTTCGTGAGATCATATTACTACATCGGTCCAATCGAATATATATAACTAGTCTGTAGTTCCCAATGTAATAAAATGCAGTCAGTTAGTGAGAGGACTGGTGGAAGATGCATGACTTAAAGACTTGATAGGACTAGGAGACAGGGACACATCAGGGGTTTTGACAAAACTAGTGTACGGCTAGAACACTAGTCGATAAAAATCACATGTACGAATTTATTTGAGGTCGCCGCGTACATACAAAGTGGTCATGTGCACCTTTCTTTATATTACCATGTAATTAACTTTCAATGACAATTTTCTCGGAATAAATCGCAATATTTACGTTACTTGTTTTAAGTACTTTTAACGAAATCTATAATGGAGTTTTTATTGCTATTTTTAATTTGTTTAAGTAATTGTTTTTAATTCTTGTTTCCTTGACTTTTGGTAATATTTCTCTGTCAAGCAAATATAAGAGAAAATGACACTTTCCGGTGTCTGTTTGAACTCGGTCTTACAATTTTAATGTATTGTTTTTATTTTAAAAATAATTAAAGAAACATTGCACGCCGTAATCGGGACTTTTTGGTCTTTTTTTTCAGATGCATAGCACTTTTGAATCATGTGAATAATTTGCATAACATTGTAATTGAATTAAATATCTGTGTCATAACGTTGCACAAATGTTTATTTTTATATTGTTATTGTACACTTTAGGTATTTTGTTGCGTAACAAGTTCAACTTGGCTTTTTTCGCAATATCCACTTACACTTATCTTTCTGCGTGCATAAAGTGATACTATATATATGTAAATTATTTTTAAATGTTATGTCTACCGTTTAATTGTTTCCTCTAATATTTTCATTTTTTATTAATAAAAATAAGAAGGCTTTTGAGGTTACTTAATAATTTTAATTTTTAATGAAATCGCACACAACGGGTTTATTACTCATTTTGCATTTTTCATGTGAATTTATTCAATTTGAAAACAAATTAAGGACAAGAAATAGTCTGAATTCTATCAAGATCGGTGTGCAGTACAACAGAGAAACAGTAAATATGCGTTCAAACAATAGCAATATTGCACTTTCAACTACTCTGTCTTCTATTTTGTCCTCGTGTAAAAAACGTTAGTCCACTTAACCATATACCACATTTAAATTGACGGAAAAAACACAGAAACTGATTATTTTAAGCAAATACAAAAACTTAACTTGGTTTGAATTATTGCACGCCACATTAAACTACATTTAAGCTCAATTTGCGGTTCCTAAAATAGCAAAGTTAAGTATGTAACGATTAAGGACCAGTTTATTTACAGAAAGGTCAATAGTGTTTTAAAAGTTATGACATAAAATAACTTATTTTTATAATACTTAACTCCCCGTGCTTTGTTCTATGAAATGAAAAATAGGACCTAGACTCAGGTTCAAACAATTTGAATAAAAAAAATTGTACATATGTTTGAACGGAATCACGCGGTTTGTGATGAATTATGGTTCAATTGACAATCGGGACTTTGTTGCTCAAGACGAAGGTTAGCCTTTGTTTCTAAAACTGGTTCTATTAAATTCGCATCGACTCGCCTCTAGCCCACATTCAAGAACTTATGTACGTAAATTGTGTTGTCATAATCATTTATTTATTCAGAATATGTGTAGTAAAGAAAATTGTAATTAAATCAAAGAAAGGAAAAGGAATTCAAATCATTCCTCGACCCCTTTGAGGGTTGAGTTCATTTTACTCAATTGACTGGTAATGAGAACGGAAACCCAATAACATGGGATATAGTATTTTTGTTACGGTAGTAACAGTGTTTTCTATTTCTTTCTATACTATACGTGTATGTACAGTCAGGCCACCTTGCGGTGTTTCAGTTACAGAAAGATTTCATTGTTTCTAGCAACGAGACAAACGCTTCATTTTAACGTTAAACTAGCTTCTTCAATTAGGAAACAGTGAGTTGTGTAAACAACGTTATTATACTAGCTGTTGCTCCCGACTTTGCCTGTGTGGTTTATAAAAAAGTAAAAATCCGTGTTAGTCATTACTAACATAGCTTTCTAATGGTGTAAGAATTTTTGAAATCGGTGGAGTAGTTTTTGAGTTATTGCAATACATAGAAAAACAAAAAATACTAATCTTTCCTCTTTATAACATTAGTATAGAAAAATTAATTAACATACCACTGGCGTACTTTTTCGAACAGACACATTTCATCATCGTGTCAATGTTCAAACGACTATATTTGGATGGTGAAACACTAACAGTATCCACGATTGTACCTACGTTTCCTGATTACGTAGCACACAGGCTGGATTATTAAAATTAAATTTAAGTCTATAATAAATTATAACACAGTGTGATTGACGTATTAAATATAGACACATGACGTTAAAAATAATTAACCTCCATGTCATTAGAATGCATTTAATAATTGCATTGAGAACTAGTTTTGTTTTAAATATTTGACCTGGATAGACTTAGTTAATCATTTGGCACTAGGCCTTTTGCTTATGTAAAGTACCTTTCACCTTTAATGTTTGTAAATTAAACAATTTAAAAATATTACAAGTGTTGCAGATTACATGAATATTAATAAGTTTTATAAGTTTAGTTTAATAAGTTACAAACTATTATTAATAGGCCTAATGTAAGTACCCTTACTCCTTACCGCCCTTTTCTAATAAGGAGATGATAGGAAGGGGAAGTTGATTTGACAGTGGAGGAGATGCATAGGAAAGGGAAATATACTCTTCATGTGCGTCTCCTCCTCCGTCGGATAAGGGTAGGCAACGCATCTGCAACTGCGGATGTCTATGGGCAGCGGTAGCTTTGCCATTTTGGCGGATTCGGGTGGTCGGTGCTCGTTTGCCACCTTATGTTATAAAAGAAATAGTCCTTGCATTTAATGTTAATAGAACTTAAGAACTTACAATTAAGCAGTTATAGTTAGTAAATATTTTTTCTATTTCTTCTTATTCTAACCATTTAAATCTACTATAAAATACCTATCTTAAAATTAATAGTAGATATATATTTGAAAGTTTAAATGTACTAAACGAAGTGTACTACTTAAAATAAAGGTCATATTAATTATCTAAAAAAATGACAGTATACGTGCATTACTTGTTAACTTCTCATAAATAGTATTTCGATAAAACTAGGCAGATATTGTGGTTTGACATTTGCTAAGGTCCTGTTACGCACCATCCTTTTCATTTATTAACTACGAAATAGGATCTCAATTCACAGGTACGTTTTTCATTCTTAGGTTGGAGGTAATAAAGGTTATAATTGTATAGCAACTCACCAAATGATCAAGGTGGCAGTCAACTGCGTTCTGTATCGCGTCGCAGTCAGCTAGCACGTGGTCAGTGACACTGGGGAAGGCATCTAGTTCAACTCCGTGACGCCCTTTGATCACCTGCCATACCGTTGCTAACACACCTCGCTTCAATCTAGAAAATAAAAAAAGTATCAATAAAATACTGTTTCTCAGGGTTGGACACGCGATTTGCCAAATACCATAACTGCATTGGGAGATTTAAACTTATATTAACTGAGATATGACTATACCTTACCTTGGAGTGATAATGTAAATATTATCGTTGAAAGACACTGCCTTAATGGCGATCACATTATCTTTGATATATTTACCGCCATGGGCCCAAAAGTCTACCCCGTGTTCACACTCGCAATGTAAAGGACCTCCGCTCCATGCTACATTCTTAGGATGTCCTCCCACATTATACACACTACACAAAATCAATAAGAAAATCTGATCATGATAATAAACCATTTCGAAAATAGGTTGTTACACTTGTATGTTTTGTTTGTAATTAATCGAATTGTCCTCTTCGATATGAATCATAAAAAAATTTGCAAGTGATGTTACTGAGAAATGTTATAAAAAGTGCTTGCGTTTTCAACGATTCAATAATTTCAATTGTCTCTGTCTTCTTCAAGGAGATTGAGGGAATGACAATATAGTTGCGACACAGGTGCTACGACACTGGAATCATCGTAACTTTGTTACTTGATTGCATTTACAGTTTTTTATGTTTATACTTTTGTTTCCCTTTTGCTATAAACGACTAATTAGTTTAACAAAGTCATAAAACATGAACAAAAAATTAAATGGTTAAAATCGTTTTACGGTTTTTTCCTTACGATCCTTTTATTACCAAAACACTGTTGTTTTTCTTAATTATAAGTAGAAGAAAAAGAATGAGATAAGATATTTTTGCAGCTACGATAGTATTAACAATAGGTTGATTATTGTTACCAATTCTTAAATATACTTCAGTCAAGTTTCCTATTTCAATCAATCCAATCTCAATCGCAAATCGAGTCTCGTATAGTTTTAATTACTGTTTTCTGTGCCCGCATTCATTACGTGAAGTTACATAATAAATACATATATAGCTAAGGTGAAATGGTAATAAATCAATGAGATGATAATTCCGTTCCGGACTAGTTGGTGCGCAACGCGAGACTTCCTATCCGTGGGTTCGGCTTGGGTTTCCTGCCACACACAGAATAACACAATATCATTCTAATCGACAAAAAGACACAATCGACTGTGCCCTGGGAACCGCATTCGATTTGCTTTGTGGTATTTAGTACGCGACTGTACACATATTACTGAGTACACCTTACACATGTTTTAGTACAGTTAGTACCTGTAGCTGACAGGCAGAAGTGTCGTAATGATATTTTTAATGAAATTTTAAGTTATTATTTGCTAAATTATTATAGCATTTCCGGTTTCTTTGTAGATACGTTTTTTCACTTGAAAAAGGTGAAAAACCAAGGAAAATAGACGTAATTATTGAGGTCGTAAACTAAATCAAAATATGTTAGTTACTACTAAGATTAGAACTTTAGTGTGCAATAAATAAAAATAATTACAATCGGCGCATATTGACAGGTTAACACGCGTGAGGTCTGAAACGAACCTTGAAAAGATATTGATTGCAGCCTCAACTATATTTGGAACATAATATAAATAGTATGGCTACCTTATTATAATTCTATTTGCCTTTTAAATGGTTATCAGGATATTGTTTAACTATATGCTTCTGAAGTGATTTTGCCGTGACAAGGTTACTTTGTATTTAATATACTGGCAAAACATAATTCAGATACAATAAAAGTTGTAACCTTTATTATTTTCACGCTACTAAGTAGTCTTTGTAACTAATATTATAAATTTTATTAACAATTCATGTCAATACGAAAACCGCAAATTACTGTATCCATTGCCGTAGCGGCCGCTTAATGGGTCTAAAAATTACAGCTATCAGATTCGGCAATAGGATCTGATAGGGTGACCATCTGTTTTTGTCATTTTTAAATAACGGCTAGTGTTTATTACGAATTGTGAAATAAGACAATTATAGATATCGAGGCGATGTTAATCCCGATAAAAAATTCTTAGTGTGTTTTTAAAAGAACGAGACAGAACATTGTTAATCTCATCGTAGCTAAATGTAGCCTTCTTATAACACCAGCATAATGGTTAGAAGTAAGTTTGCAAAGTTAGGTTATAGGTCCAAATATCAGGTTTTTCTTAAACCATTCTAGTATGAGCTTGTTTTAAATTTACTCGGAATTAATAATAGAAAAATGTATGAAAGTTGAATAAACAATGTTTTCTTTCAATATGGACACATGAGCGATGAATATCTGTGTTATTTAACCCTATAGTGACTTAAATATTTTTGAACTATGTACTAAACTTCTAAAGTTGTCGATGTATGTTAAAGTCAATAAATAAATTTCCAAAAAAAAATTTACTAGCTGAACAAAATATGTGCACTACATTTGATTTAATAAAGCGCTCAATATATTGCGCTAATTATATACATCCTTCAAGGCTATTGATTTTATTTTAATTCAATGTGACGAAAAATCTAAAAATAGAATTAAGTATGTTTCTATGTAAGCAGCTGCAATAAAATGTGCAAGTTTAATTTTAATTGCTACGAGGTGTTTGTCGAGACCCTGAGATGTCAAATGTAGATATAATCATTTGTTTCGCCGGCGCTTGCATGTGCATGGTGCAGGGTTGGTGCCACGCCTTTAGGATGGACCACTTTTACTTTCAAGCTGGTCGTGTGGAGAGGGGGCGGGTAAATTTGGCGCGCTCGGCCGCTTGTTATTTCAGTAGTGTTTGCGGGCGCCAGACATTCGCGCCTTCTTGTGTTTGTTCGTATACGTGACCCCACACGCCGGAGGACATTCGATAATTTACAGGTATATACTAAATATATAAAATAATACATTGATAACTAAATTTGGGATTTTTAAAACGCTGCTCAAGTCTGGGTGTGCCTTAATAATTTATGGGAATAAAACGCGGTTTGGATGTGTCTTAATGTATGTAATTAAGTTTTTATTATTAAAAAGTTTTGACTTCACGTATGGTTATTTTACCTTAAAAGGTTTTGCTCTTGAAGTAGTTGAAAATTGGTATCATATTGCAAAGTTTTAAGCCAATCTTAAAAGTGAAGGATAAACGAGCACTACAATATTGTTATATATCCTGAAATGTAAAGCAACTTTTACCGTATTTATTTATTTATAAATCATTATCAAAGAACACCAAAATCTTATTCAGGCAAAATAAGAAGGTCATTATTCAGTAAGCTGCATTAAGCTTTTGGCACACAATCAACTTAAAAAGCTAACTCGCTTAGAACTCGGAAGTTAAAGGCTATTCGGATTTGTAAGCTCAAAAATGAAGCTTTGTCATATGAAGGTAATATTTGTTTATGAGATAAAACGATTAAAGTAAACATTTGGATACATGATAAATGTATTTACTTAGTTCTATAAAAATAGCTAGCTGTTCCGATGCGGCTTCATCCGTATGGAATTATGAAAATTTTATTTTATTGTTTACATTTGTCAAATTATCAATAGCAAATGTCAAACTGACATAACATGACAAACCTTGGCAATTATGGTCTCTTTCCTACATTAGGGTTATCATCTAAAATATTTACACCATAAGTTAAATGGAGTGAAAATATACAGCCTAAAGCGTGACGTAAGTGTAGGGTTTTTTATTGAAAAAAAAAATATTCAAAAACATGTTGTAGTTGCTGACATCTTAGGCAACAAAGAAGTGTGTTTACGCTTTATTATAATAGTAATAAATAATGGAACGCTTACAACAAATGTGGGATTAGTCCTATTTACTTAAAGGTGTTATTGGATGTTTTAATTTAAATTGAGCTTATTTCTTGCAAATTAAAGTTAAAAAAAACTGCTCGTAATTACCATGAGAGGATAAATTTAGAAACAATAGCTGCAAACGACTTCCGAAAGGGATGTGGTTTTACGAAACTGACTCACAGCCATGATTTGAAAGTCCGCATTCTTGCTGTACTTAGTATAACACTCGTCAACTTGTCAAGATATTTCCCAACTTGAGCATTGTGACCTTTAAATTACTTAGATATTGTTTATCTAAACGACCTCCGGTCTTATTCACGACATGACTTTATTAAGAATTAAAGGACATTATAGGTTTTGAAGTTATCATTGACTGTTTTGATTAAGAAGTCGTACTACATCGTTTAACTTTGCACTCTTTGTCTTTCTGCTTGACTCCTCAAGTCGATAGTGATAAAGAAAACAATCAACAAACGAGTTGTCTAATGTAGAACTTTTTTTTAATCCCAAACAAGTCTAAACAATGTAAGAGGTCCCATTTGAAAGTAAGTTAAGAAATAGGTTGTCTTGTAATTACTCCACATAAATCGTCTTTAAAATAACATGAATAAAATTCATTTGAAACAAAGTTATCACTTCATTGTTATTTAAAAAGTGAAAAAAAACGATGTATCTAGATAACAAGATGTGGTGAGTTTTCTGGCGTAGCAAATGACGATACCAGTGTAAAGAAAAGTAAAATCCTTGAAGAATCCAACTGTCAAATCAAAGATAATATTCGCCATCGAATAATGCTGCGTAAACAATAGTTCATTGTCTAATAATTTGCCAGTAGTGTATTTACAAACATGAAGGAACAATGGGCGGGTAACAAGGGGAGGAAGTTGTTCTAAAGCTATGAACACATCGCACTTTATAATAGTTATTACGTTATACACTGTTTAGCATTATTAATAACACGCACTGTGATAATAATCGATGTATCAATTACATAATTGTGTACACGTCTTCGAGGACAAATTTATGGATTAAAATTAAATAGAAATCCGGTATTTTTCTTGTTATTGTAGTTTTCTAGTCTTTCGCACTGATATATAAGTGATAGCACTAACATACTTGGTCATATATTTTTCCCCTCGGCACAAAATTATCTCGACATACTTAAATATAGTAAAGTATTCTGTTTATAATATGTGAGAAGTATATCTGCATGAGTAAATTACAGAGTATTTTATAATAAACTAGCTTTCGCGCGCGACTCCGTTCGCGTTGAATTATAAAAAATTGTGTACCCTATGTGTTCTTTCAGACTATCCTCTACGTCTATGCCAAATTTCATCGAGATCCGTTCAGCCTCCTCTCAGCCGTTTAGGCTACAAACTCTAACAAACATTCATCCATCCATCTAAACTTTCGCATTTATAGTATTAGTAAGAAGTAAGATTAAATATTGTCAGTTTTCTTTCAGCTTGTTATTGTCAGAAGGATAAAAATATAAAATGCAATGTTTGACATAGTACACCATAAATAATAATTTTACAAATGTTAAAAGTAAAAGTGTTTAATTTTTAATTTCGCGGTTAGATAAGGTAATTAGTTATAAGGTATTTTAATTATATACTTATGTTGTATTAGGTAATTAAACGAGGTAAATTAATTATTATAATTATTTAAATAAAATTATTAGTCGAATTTCGGAATATTTTGAACAATAAAATGTTATACATGGGCTATAGCATTCATAACAAATTATGCGTAGGAAATGAATCATATAGAAATACTTCCTGTAAACTTTTCAGTTACAAAAGTTTCTTAATTAATGAAAGAAATGGATTGAGTATGACAAAATACCTACAGCGATATATACTATGCATACATTTAACCAATATAATATCACTAACATAAAATTATTCTGTTAAATATAACTCTAAAATGACCCTGTTATTATGAAATCTATGAACTTGAAATTGCAAGAATCATTTCAGATCTAATATATCAGATACTGCATTAAGCTTGTAAACGCCTCTGGTTATTCGGTAATATCGTCCGGTTATTGGATAAATTTTAAATTAATAACCTTTCATTACTTGTCTGCTCATGTCGATCAATACTCGACAGTTTCACACAGACGCAGTACAGTGAGGTAAACAGTAGGACAAAGTAGTATCGCTGATGAGTACAGAGGAGTACTTTTCGACAGTGCACGGTTTACTAAGAAAACCAGTGCTGGAATACATCTGAAGAAATGTTAATCCACTCCAATGAGGCAACACCTTTCCAGATGGAATAAAGCACTTGATTCGATCACTAACTGTAGCTGTACTGCATAGAGAATGCTGTCATAGAGAATCTGACTGTTCTACCTCACTATTCTATCCTCGTGTAAAACCAACATGACGAATGACCTGCGGCGACTAGACTGGATTCAGTTGAATGCATACAATTTGTAAACATATTAAATCATTTTGCTGACCGTAACTTGGGTTGCCGTCTCACCTTAATTGTTACGAGAAGAATGTTTGCTCAGTCTATTATAACACACTATTAGACGATTGACTAAATAAGATGATTTATTGGGTGCCAGTACAGTTTTAAAAACCAATATAACTTTTTGTTTTTTTTTTCAATTTTTTACATAACACAATAACAATAGAAACAATAACTTATACATAGCTTGAAATAAACCTGATAAAAAAATTGATTAAACCTTTAATTTCATAACTAAAGTTTGGTAGAAAGTAGAATGGGAAATGTGAACTTACTACATGTATCATCACCGCACGGTAATACCGACTAATTAGGTTTCGTAATGTAGAAAAGTGAAAAGAGAGTAGAAATTGAAACTTAAAGACTTTTCTCATACTTCTTAGAAATATAAGAGTCGACTAAGTAACAAAGTTAACAATGTAAGTTTACATACCTTGTCACGATTGATCGAATAATAAAAAGAAAATTTTCTCACAACAGCTGGGAACAAGACTAATGCGTTGCCATCATAATTTTCTAGGTATATTCATGTCAGCTTAGTTCTTGTTAGTAAAACTTTTCTATAGTTATTTGATTAGATAAAAGTTCTTACTTATGAAATTTCTTTTTACATTTCATAAATCAACAGAATTATTGAAAGTTTTTGAATACTCTTAGAATTACATGTACTTTCTTATAAGTCGGCCTTTTTTTTTTGTTATTTTTTTATGGAAATACCCTAATTGTCAAAAAAGTACAAACTTTTTTGCATAGGTTACTGAAATTGAACTACTTCAGACTCTGCTGTGTTTTTGTTTTAAATTTCAATTTCGGTATTTCCTCAACTTCTTTTAAGGACAATACTTTTTCTAAACGAAAATCTGTAAGTTTATTAAAAAGTGTGTTACATTGTCGTATTATAAAACGTAGTGACGAGGTACATTTGCGACGTATTGCCAAAGGCAACAAAAAATAAAATCGGTCGAGGGCACACCACAGCTATGTGACTCTAAATACCAACGAATCTCACACTACGCTAAAGTTCCTACAGCAGTTTAACTATACTTTTATTCAATAGCCTAACTAGCCCTATTCCGCGACTTCGTTTAAATATATTTTGGCAGTGGAATTTCGAGGTTAGAAACAAGTTCATGAACCGTATTCAGATCGCTTTGTCGATGATTCACAAAAAGTTTTTTGAGAATTGAAACCAATTTGTTTTGTGATTTTTACTTTATCTTTCTTTCATTTAGTACATCGAGAGTTAAGTATTGTTTATGCGGTCTCTATCAATGAATTGTGTGGCTTCTCACTCCATATATCTTAAAGATTAAAAGACCTTGACACGCACTGGAATGTGTATTAGTTACTACTCATTCTTTTTATTGAAGTCATAACACGTTGTATCGGATAAAGTAATTGTTAAGTTACCTCATGTAACATTGGTGCGAACAAAATGAATGTCACGAGGTTAGTATCGGAACAGTGAAAGTGTTTTCGAGTTTCACCGCAGCGGACAACGGCAGTGCGTGTGTTCCGATCTCATTGTCGATGTGTTTCACGTATTACGCGCTTACTTAAAAACCAGATTCACTTTCGATCTCTACGTTACTGTCCAGGGAAATGTCTAAAACTTGTTACGCGAAAGCGAGTGACGATACAAACGGTACCAAATGATAATAAACTTTGTTGTTCATTAATATGTACGCCACGATATGCTATTTCTACTATTAAAAAGACGCCTAAAAACTTTTTGATTCAACAAACATACTTATGTATGTAATATTTAAGTACGGGTTAAATTGTAATAAATAATTACAGTTGAAAAAAAAATAAACTTTTGATATTTCACTGAAGGTTAAATTTTAATAGTTCCTGAAGACAGTAGTTAAGTTTGTTACTACCTTGAAAAAAACATAAATTAACAGTTCGTTATATGAATAACATTTCACGTCTTAGTAATAATAAAATATGCTTATTAAACTATGTCTAAGTTCACAAAATAAAAACCTATTCAAAAGTTATTTATAAATAAAAATTGATTAATGACCTTTTCATATTTACCTCAAAAACGATTTTGAGTAAAATTTTTTGTAAACTAGTGTAAAAATATTATACAGATTATAAAAAGCGTAGGTGCAATGTTAAAGAATAAATTTAATAGGTTTATAAATAATTACGAAAGTTTATGCGAAGGAATGTTGCTCGTGGTCGGCGGTACCCAACAATGGCTAGTATCCTGCAATCTAAACGTTCTAAAACTAAACACGCTTAATAAATATAATAACATGGTTCGTTGGGTTTTCTGTTTAACTT
Organism: Papilio polytes; assembly: GCF_000836215.1. Classification (NCBI taxonomy): domain Eukaryota; kingdom Metazoa; phylum Arthropoda; class Insecta; order Lepidoptera; family Papilionidae; genus Papilio; species Papilio polytes. Next base: position 3,531,086 of record NW_013527137.1, read on the forward strand.
CTTTACGGTATTTATACATAGTCAATATCAGTATAGCCGTTTGTTTAATCGTTACTTAAAGAAGGTAATTGCGGCTGTTTAAAATTATTTTATTAAAATAAACTCCCAAACGGTGACTATTACACATTTAAGCCGTGAAAAAGACTACGAATTTTAAGTACATAGAATAATTTATTGTTATTTTTAAATGATTATGTGTCACAGAAAACTGTTCGTAATAAATGACTACCAATACCATTAACATTTGAATATGTCATTGTTTGGCGATTGCCGACAAAGTACCATAGAGATAAAAATCTATATGTGAAACAATACTAATCTATGGCTGTCTAAACATGTGAGAATACCATACGTTTTGTTAACACAACTTGTAACTATTATGATTGATCTACTATTCTTTATTTATTTATGCACAATGATTTTCTACTACAAAGTTAACGCCAGTTTTATATGATACCTAAAGGTTTAGTCTTATTACTGTTTAAAAGTTCCAATACAGATGGCGCTCGTAGTACGAGATTTTAATATCTTACAGAATTTAATTTATAAATTAAAGACTATAGTATAAATACTATCATTTACTGTGTATTGTATGAAAGAGCTATTGTAATTGACAATGCTAGTAATTATTCATTTCGTAAGCTCGTGCAAGAAAGTCTTTGAAATAATTTCGTAGCTTTAAAGTAATTTACTGATCACTCAAGATAGACGGACAACTAGACTTACTATCGATGTAATTACGAAACAAGGAATCTAATTGAGTCCCTTACAAGGGTTTAGTATTTTTAATTAAAAATGAAAAATATGTAATAAATGTAGCACCGCCGGCTGCAGAATCCGATGACTTAAGCAACCAATGCTTGCAGAGTCCGGAATCTCCTCACCATGCGTGCGGTTTCTAAAATAACTGCCCTTTGAAGCCCCTAACCAAACTCTCTAGCGAGAGCTTCTTGAGATGTCGGTTGAAGCTCTTCTCTATTAGCCCAAGCACCGAAACGACTATCGGAGTAATAATAATTACTCTGATTGTTAAGACTTCTAGTACAACTGTTTCTTTTTATAATATAAGGTGGTGAACATGGCCACATGGTGGTGGTCGGTGGATTCAGCAACCTGAATCCATCGAAATGGAAAGCGACCACTGCCCTTAAACATCCGCAATCGCAGATGCGTTGCCTACCCTTAATTGAAGGAGGAGGAGACGCACATAAAGAGGACATCTCCCCTTTCTATGCATCTCTTAAAGTTTATTCTTTTAGTTTAAGAATGTTTTTAATAGTTAACTAAATAATTAATTATACATGTAATAGAAGGTTTAATGTAACCAATTAATCGCAGTGTAGGCCACTAGACCTTGCGCGCTTTTGTCTTTTACGCACCGTGACTTTTGACAGGATAGTAGAGCGTGGTATTTTGAAAGTGAACCTGTCTTGAACTCTGTTATTAATTTAGTGAACCATACTATACTGTTTTGTATAGTTTTAGTAACTGAATACCCGAAACAAATACGTCTATTGATAATTCTATGCAATTTTTGATTTGTTGAATTACAGATTTTGGTAAATTAAAAGATTGTTATAACTATTTAAAACTATAATAATATAACAGTAATGTTTTATAGTTTAGTTTAATTATACAAGAATTCTTACGTAACCTTTTGTAAGAATAAAGATTTTCACGTAAACAACTTATAACTTAAGTTATAATAAAAATAAAGCTATCATTACGTAGTATACGGATGTTTACTATCACAATTTAATTAAAGTTATTTTTTAAAAAGACTCGTTGTATCTCTATTTCATATAAACATGCAAATGCCTAAATCGTGTACTAATACTATTATTACTAATAATATTATACTATGCTTAAAAACAATGAGAAAGTTCTTCGCGAAATCAAATTATTCATTTATAACATTCATGAAACCTTGAAATTTCAAGCAACAATGATATCAGTTCATAATTGAGCGTATTCTCATATTATTTTATCTTTTCATCATAAAGTCACACAATGGTATACACCAAATATTATTAAAGCGCAGTGTTGAAATTACGTCAATGTTATAGTTACGACTGAAGGTCCTTCAAGAAGCGTACATTCCTTTTTCTTTAAGATCGACATCACATGCAGTTCCTCTGGTCTTATGTCTATTGGAGTCGATGGACACTTCGGACCGCGTCGGCACTGTTGTCTAAAAATATAACCTTTTAAAAGTAAACACTATTGTATATACTCAAAAAAGATGCTACTTACAATCAAAATTGACTTATTATCAGAATTTATTCCAGGAAATACAGCTGGCAAATTGTTAATTAAATGGCTTTATTAACCTATGCTGGTGTTAAGCTTGTCGAATCTTAATACGCATGTTTCTAAATCAATTATTAAATTATGACGGTAGTTTGATTTTAACTACATGCGTTACAAAGTGTTAAGTAATGTAAATACATGCAAAGTTTGCGTGTTACCGTTAATGTGCGGATGATGTTCGAATTCAATATGCACTGAACTTAACAGTCGAATCAATTATAATAACGATAATTGGCAAATTAATCGTACAATAAAAATTAATATAATTATCAATTTCTATAAGAACAGTGGGTACCTATTAACAGTAGAAACCAAAGAGTATGCTTACGTAGATGTGCTAGGATCACGTAAATCTCCAATCTGTTCTCTGCCTACCCCTTTGTGTTTCGGTTGTGAGTAAAGTTGTAAGTGGATAACTAGAAATACTTTCTTATCTTATTAAAGTTTCTTCTCATCCTGCCCTTATAAGAAATAGACATTTCGCCTAATAGTATTTTTATAAGTTTTTAAGCGTTTAAACCCTAAGCAAAAATCTAATAAATTCGCACAGTTTTATTTAACCTTCCATTAAATTTGCATATTCTATTTTACGAAACAGGTATTTTTATACAATAAATCGATTATATACGGTTATCTAAATTCGCGTGTTATTTAACTTCCCATAATAATCAGTGATTGTGTTGCGTTGTCCTTGTTGAAATGTAATCGTGCGCCCACATTCCGTTTAACTTAGGGTCTGTTACTTTTTTGTAAACTAAGTTAGAATTTATTTTATTGTATTCTAGTTCCTTTTCGGTGGCAGTTATTGATACTCTAATCTCTCTCTCATAGTCCGATTACACTTTATTCCAACGTGACGTCACAAATATATAGATGTCAATTAATTTGTCATTTGTTTAAAAACGAATAGCCTTGCGCAAGTTTGCCGATCACTTCCCAAATATTAACACAGTCCCATCCTTCGTCTGATTACGTGTGACGTCATGAGGACATCGGTTAAATTTTGTACACAAATTATTGTGTACAAAATTGAACCTGACCGAAACTGATGTAGCCCCACATTAGTGGGGCTACATCAGTTTCGGTAACGTACATAAATAATAGCATACAAATTAAATGTCAAGCGATGTGGTTAGTTAGAAAACTTATTTCAGCGTAATGTCGGATAGACGTGATTTATCTGTCAGCCGGAAGTGACATTTGAATTACTTTGGACTGTTCTCAGAAAAAGCTTAAAATAACGCGTACAAAATATGAATAGTCATCATTTAGTACATAAATTAACACTAATATTTACACGAAATGTATGCTTTTGCTGCTATATTTTACACCAAGACATAGATAAACGTGGACTACTACGTGGAACGTGAAACGATTTCTATTCACGTACAATAACAACAAACTTGAGTTCAATGACGTCACAACAGCGTGCTTAACTGTACAGTCTACAAAAAAACTATGTTGGGAAATAATACAACAAGTCTATAACGAATAGTTTAACTTTGTTGCTCGCTGTAGAAACAAGGGCGTAAGCGGGAAGGTAAGACGCATCGGGGCGGGTGAGATTTATAATTCACCCTAAATGTATTTGATGATTGCACGTTTCGATATTTTTAAAAGTTCAAGGTTATTTTTTTTATTTTACTTATTTCTTAACAATTACAATTACTATAAAAATATTTGATATATGCTTCTATTAAATCGAGACGCGCTATTTCGGAAAATCAGTGTTTTAATAATAAATAACATATTCATGATATTGATTGATTTATTACTAAATTTTATTTATTTCATACACAATATTAAAGAATGAATTGCACTTGTCCTTGACTTATAAAGTAACCTTGGTCGTGATAATTGTAAGAGGTCATTGCCATATTCTTTGTGACTATTAATTCGTCGGAGACAAAAGTTAAAGTGCACTTAAAAGTCACGCTAAATTTTATTTAAATTAATCTAGACCTCGTAAAAAATAAAAAGACTTGTTTCCGTTTAAATTAAAGCAAAACGATAATAATTTTACAGTAACTGATAAAAGCAAGGACGTTTTTTTAAAGACAGTCCCTTTCCTTTTTCCGTTCATAAAATAGATCAGGATTTAAAAAAAGTAAAGAAAATGTAAAGGTCAAAACCGTGAATTGACACTTGTATTGGCACAATTAATGATGTCTCTGTCTTCTGAAAGGGAAAATGAGGGATGATGATATTCTGAGTAGTGACCCACAATGTCATTTAAAGTAACATCCTTTAACAGTGTTATATTTCTTTAACAGGCACGTCATGGCGTCGAGGATACTGTTGCTAAGCGTGTGGGTTGCTGCCGCTAGTGGAGCGCTTGAAGTGGTTAACCAATGGAACCATCTTCAGTTCGACTTTCCCCCGGACCCAGTGCTGCTAGAGAAGTTCCAGCCTGAGAACACGGTGCCCACTGGCTTGGAGATAGGCTGGGACCGGCTCTATATCGGTATACCGAGGCTACGGGCTGGTGTGCCCGCTACTCTAGCCTGGGTACCCCGTAGCCTACCGCCCGGTGTTAGCCCTGTTTTACAGGTAAGCTGATGATTTATAGAATGTTGTGTAGAAAAATAAGAATGTAATTTTTTATTTAAACAATTGACGATTCGATTGCAAACAATCTACTTCGGCCGGATCTATTATCTGAAAATCCCGTATGAATTTAATGGAATTTTGCACTCTGATTTCGACCACACACATCGTTTTTTATAAAATAAAGATATGGATAAATAAAAATGTAAGTTAGAAAATAAGTTGTGACAGAAACTTGAACACAAGACAGAACTTGGACTGTCAGACCTTAACCGATTAAAATGTCGAATTGAGGTAAAATGGTTCCATAAACATAACTTCATTAAAATGAAACAGAATCATGCAAACAAAATGTTAATTACTGTCTATTATAAAACAATTTAACCAATGAAAGCGAGAAATGTACGTAAGTAGATCTTGTGTAACATATTTTTATAGATTAACTAACATCCACAAGGATATTGCCAAAAGCGGAATACTGACGAAATTAATGCCTTTAACTATGTGTCAAAATTCTAGTAACATGTCAAAGATACAGATCTAACTGTACAGCATTTCCACTTATATAAACATTTTATAAATACAATGTTAAAATTATACTGCGATTAAATTTTTACTCTGTAAAGTGTTGAGGAAAATTACAGAAATTGTTTTTTTTAGTTTTATTTGAATTAATTTAAGTTTAATTTGATATTTTATATATAATATAATTTGATTAAAACTCATATTGTGATTTTTAAAGAACGGGTCAAAAGATTTTTTTTACAAAAAATTAAAAACTTTAGAAGTATTGAAAATCTACCCTAGTACCTACTACTGCAACTACTGCTAATGAGGTTCTCTACCTTCACAAAGCTTTTTATGCATCCGTTTAGAATCATCCTGTATAGTTATATAGTCGGTAACAACAAAGTGGATTAGTGAAAGTGTCAAATAAATACGTTACGCAATATATATATTTAATTTGGTCCATTAGATAATCTAAAACAGCTATACATCATGTGACAGGTGTAATAAATTATATATTATGCAAATTAAAAGCGTTCTATAATAAAATATATATTATTTAATATAATATTGTTACGTTTAGACATATCACGGCAATAATATAATATATGTTATGTAATATATCAATCTTAAGTTACCTTAAAAACTAAGTCTTTTCAATATATTTGCGAAATAAAAATTTATAGTGTACAAATTAAATAGCATGATATAATCTTGTACCTCCTTTCTACATCATATAGATTTATCTTATATCCTTCTTTAAACAGATTATTTAGATAGCTGCATATTTGTCATGTTTGTGAAAATAGACTCTCAAATCCTCGTAACTTGACATGTACTAATTACTAAAATTACTTGTAACAAAATGCTATATGCTTCGAACATGATACTTATTAGTTCATGTAATCGATCACCTATCGCCTAGTTGTATCAATCAATTCTTTTATTGCTCTCATTAATATCAACACATTCTAGTTTTTTTTTTTGTAGGCAACTCAATCTTTTCTGGTTTACGTAGTCGTTTTTAACTGGCTGAATGTAATTTTAAATTTAATAACTATGTTTATACTTTCAAGGCAGCCACATACCATATTTTGCTCGTAAAAAATACTATTTAAAAACTGAAAACTGTCGCAATTTGAATTCATTGACTAGTAATATTGAAAAACGTAAGCAAAAAACAAATAAATTAACTGTTAATGTGGAAAACCAAAAATTCCATGCACATAAACCAGGAATTTGTTTATATTTGAATTTCTTAAATTTAATTTTTAACTTTCAACTATCTCTATAGATCATTACGACTATTGAAATAGTGTAAAAACCAGGACGAGTCGGTGACATGTAAATGTAGCTTGTGAATTAAAAAACGAAGTTTATTTGATATTTATGTGAGGTCCATATTGTGGTCTTTGGTAATGAAATTCGCAGTCACGAGAAAGCGTGAAGGGCGGCCACGATCCACGATATACGAACTAACGCCTGTAGCACACTATTCTATTCTATTCTATTTCTTGTTTATGGCTCTCCCACAGCGGATTGGGCCAGTGTCTGTAGCACACTGAGACACGAAAACAATTTTACTCCATGTTATAATCGTGTGGTTAATCTGTTAAGCTATCCGACGTAACGAACCGAATCCTTTCCACTTTCATACTTCGCTTCACTATTGTTGGCAATGTGCTCCGGCGTAAGAACAGTTGGCCTTGATGAGACGAACTCTGTGGCCGTTGACAGTTGAGAAGTGATATACTCGTATTTTGTAATAGTCACCTGGGTGTTACTTACGCACTTTATTTCACAACACTCTTGATGATATTAGCAAATCGCTAATTGTAACGGCTAAAAAAATAAATAACTAGTATAGTGTTGTAGTATCTGTAATACTTTTAACTTAGTTATTATAGAAGATAATTAAACTAATTTACGAATATTTCTTGATATCATTTCTGCTAAGCTAAAGTTTTGCGATGGAATATTGTTCATAACAAAAGTTTGAACGTAAGCCTCATTGTTTGGTAAACCGCCTTCTTAACCAAGAGGCCACTGGCGATTAAAAATGAAAATGTTGAATTTTCCGGTAAGCAACCGTTTTAAAAATATATGATGTTATGCAATTTAATAACAAATGGCTGTTTCGGTGACATTTATACAGTAGTTGTTTTCAAACCGGTTGCAGTTATTCATGGAACTAGTTATAAGTAAAGGGTTTGTTCTAATTTGTGTTCAAGACCACCGTGTTGTTGGCCAGTTAGAACGTAGTTTGATTTAAAAACAAACCATAAAATGTTAACTTCAAAATACGATGTTGTTTAGGAATTAGGTTACTCATGAAATGTGTCATAAAATATAATAATATAGCGATAAAATTAGGTACTAAACAATTGTTACCGGCAAAATCAAATTTGTGGTGTGTAAATAACCCCATTATTAGCGTTAAACTAAACCGGTCCAGTCTTATGTTGTGCGTTTCATAATGAATATAATGAGTATTACTAAGATTATAGTTAGTGAGTAGTAAGAAACCTCGCTACAAAGATAAGCTCCTTTGTCTTTAATGCAAAAAAGGAAATTTTATTCAAAAGAAACGATCAGATACACTTATTTGTACTTAAAAATAAACAAATGAATGCTAAGTGTACCTGAATTCACAAGACTTATAAATAATTAATTTAAATTCCTTCCACTGAGCCCTTTGTCCTCGAGACAGATCGACGGGTTCGACAAAAGACAACGCTTGAATAAGTAAATAAAACAACTACAGGAATTTTAATGTTGCCTTCGAAATAAAGCACAACAGATTAAGATAGAATAGATTTATATTCCAACAATGCGCGTACCTACACATCGGTTTACAAATGTATAGGTCAATAAGTATGTCAGAATGAATCGAAGCTTTAGACAAAACAATACTTTACAGTAAAACAGTGGTAGAGCCCGCTTTAATATCTTCGCATGAATGAGTCGGCTCGCCCGGTGTGGAAGTGTGTCTGATGAGGGTGGTGCCGGAGGCCCAATTTTAGTCCCTTTCCCGTTCCACCCTTTTCTTATAAGGAAATGATTGGATGGGAAAGTGGATTCGACGGTGGAGGAGACGCATAGAAAGGGGGTCCTCTTTATGTGCGTCTTCTCCTCCGTCGATTTAGGATAGGCAACGTATCTGCAATTGCGGATGTCTATGGGCAGCGATCGCTTCGCCATTTTGGTATTTTTTGGTGGCCGCTTGCTCGTTTGCCATCTTATTGTATAAAAAAACAAAGATTTTAAAGTGTATTACCTGAAAAGTATAATTATGCACTAATTACGTACTATGAAGTGTTAAATGTTCAAAGATGCGAAATCATCTAACAGTAACTAGGCTTTTATGTTGAAAAGTTTCCATGTATTACATATTGCATATCGAGAAGGTAATATGTCTCATAATTTGGTCAAGATTTTCTTAACAAAGTTTTCATTGTCAGGCCTATCCGGACTGGTCGTGGCACACTGCGGGGCGCGGTGACATCAACTGCACGGGTCTGGTGTCGGTATACCGCACCCGCGCAGACCGCTGCAACCGTCTCTGGGTCCTCGATTCCGGCGTCTTCACCAGTCTTGATGACTTCCGCCGCGTCTGTCCACCCAAGATACTTATCTTTGATATGGCTACTGATCGTCTGGTAAGTTATTATTTTAATTCTTCTGTACCTTTTTTGCCATTGTTTTGTTGTTCTTGATTTTAAAATCGTTCTGTCAAATGTAACTTTAGTAGTCACGCTTAAATATTGATTTTGATCGATACATATAGCGCTTTTCATTATGTGTTTTAAATATCGCTACGTTTTGTTTTGATATTGGTTAAGTAGAGATATGAATCGATCTCGCAATGACCTAAATTTGAATATAGTGGCATACTAGCAGTAGTGATAGTTACTAAACATAGCAACAGACATTTTTGAATCGCAAAATCAGTCTTGTTCTTATCAAGAAAATGCTAATTTTTGTTAAAATAACGTTGTATTTCAAAATTAAGTCAATCTGTCTACTCGTATCTTTATAGCATTGTGTAGACGTGGACGGGAATTATATTACGAAGGTAAAATAATTTCATTATAAGGTTAATATCATCTTCACTTGCAAAATATGTTTGCGAATATTACAGTTAAGTTTGTAGGTTAATTGCAAAACATGAGGTTAATTAACATCAAGTTGCCTGTTCAGGTTTAATGTTATTTCAAGTTGTTGCAAATTTACTTAATATAAAATAGTACTTAACATCAAGTTTAAAAATTTATTGATAAATACCAATTGTACCAAATGTATCCTTGAGTTTTTAAATATTTTTGATCAAAGTTTTCAATCTTTAGCTTTTCAAGTTTATATCCAAATCGAGTTAAATATATGGGAATTTCTAATCAAGATTGAATTATTGTGGAGCGAGACAAATTTATAAGCTTGCATTGTTTTCTTAATGCGTACCCGCCAGCGATTTGTCTCGACCTATGTCGGTCATGGTAATAAGAGGCAAGTTATGTTTAACTGCATTTTTACATGTTCAATGAAATTGTCAACGTGCGAAATACTCGTTCGGATCAAGGAACTTTCATTGAGATATGTGTGATTTAAAAAGAAATTAACTATTATTTGTAAATCAGTAATGTTTAAATACATACTAAACTACTATTAGTGAAATTAATGAAATTTAAAAATATAGAGAAAAGAAAAAATATAGCCTATGTTACTCACAGATAAATTATCTTTCTAACGGTGAAAAAAATTTTAAAATCTGCCCAGTAGTTTTTGAGCCTAGTCATTACAATCAAAGAAAGTTTTCCTCTTTGTAATATAGTATAGATTGCTGGAGATGGAAATCCGACAGAAATATTTTTTTTGACAGCGATACCCTTTTAAATTAGAGTCTAATGTTATTCGAATGTAATGCTAATTGCATAATGTTAGGCGGTAGTTTTTTTTTTAATTTCAGTTCAAGTTCAAATTCAGGGTCACCGCCTAGATTTGATCTAGCTTCCGTAACAGTTGTAGAATTCCTTTCATCGAATTAAAATACAATTAAACAATTTATGACCTTGTTATTTAGATCTAGGATATAAGATAAGCTGTTTAATGCAGATTATATTTATAGCGTTTTTGTAATACATTGACCTTGTAGGAAGGTGATAGTTTTCGACTTCGTTTTTTATATTTTATTGCAATAAACACAAACAAGTGCACAAGTCTTGTATTATAAGATATCGTTATCATTGTTTTTTGTATATAAAGAGAGGAATCGCAATGTGTTATATTGGAGTATTTAAATAAAGAATCTCTCTCCTAAATCTAATTTACATTTAAGAAAGAATTGATAATTATACGCATATGATAATTCTACCAGTTTTTTTTTAATTGATTTATCGTTGTCTTTCCAATGGATGTAGTTTAACTTTTCATATTTTCTTGTCTTTCTGACACAATTGTTTTGAATCTTTGACATATTTAAAATTTGGAATATGGTTTATGTGTAGCATGAGGCTGATTTTCTGTCACATTAGAGCTTCGATAGTCTTATCTTAATTTATTATTTTAAAAGATCTCTTACCTCATGTTAAAAGTGTATTTTGTAACACTTTCATTAGTCGAAGTAAATTCTCACGGTATTACTATATTTCTTGACAGTTGTTATTGATTATAACTATTAATTTGAAGGTTAAATATATAAATTGCTTACTTGTAACAAGAATCGCTGCAATATAAACTCGTGCAGCAATTTAAATCTGTCATTTGGATTAATGTAATGTATTTACATCACTAATGTTCTTATTTAAATTAAACTGTTCTCTGATATTCTTTCTATCTTTAATTAAACCGATAACGTATGATTTTGTAACATTTTTAATTATTATAATTTATATGAGTGAATATACTAAACCATTTTTGGACGGTGTGTTGTTGAATAATGTTGAAATCGTAAACATGTTTTTATTCAAGATTAAAAAACTTAAAAAGGTTAATAATCTTTACACAACTGAAGTTGATCAGAAATTATAAAAACAAATATTATGAGTAGAAATATTTTTGAACACTTTTATTGAAGTGACAGCGAAGGTTGTGAAGGTGACAGCGAATATGTAATTATTTTTTAATACTTTTAAATATAAACTTAATTTGTTGTACAAGTATAATATAAAAAGTGATTGTATAATTGACAAGACAAAAGGTAACCAATAAGACATACTAATGATCAATTTATAACGAACATTCGTTACTTGGGGCGATACAGTAAACGGTTGCGATAGAGTTTGTAATATTGATTCGATTATAGATAACTTTATACACAATTGTTAAGTTAAGCTGTCACGTTGCCTCATTGCTTGTAGATTTAGATTCAGATTATTCTTATTCTTTTTATTAGTTAAGTGTTTTGAATAGTATGATTTAACGTTGGTGTTATTTTTATACTGTTTTATAGGAATAGAATATATATACTACTCGCACTATTCTGTTTCGATTGAGAGCTTAAGTAATTCCTTACACGGTGTTCATATAACTTTTTATTAATATTGTGAGAATTGAGATATAAAGTTAAGATTATGTATGAAAAAATACAGCCAAAAAACAGTTTACCTAAAATCCTTGATATTAATAAGTTAGTATAGTTCGTTTATGATTTAGAGTTTTGATCGCCATTATTGTGCTAAAAGAATTAAAAGTATAAACAAGCTACTTTTTAAATATATTATGAGAAACATACGGACATTCACAATATTACCTGGCGCCTATCAAAAGTTTCCTTGGAACGGCACAAAATACCGTTTACTTTTTTTAACAAAAGTAATTCGCAAAATGGAAGGTTATCATTGTGTCAGAGGTCGCCTTATATCGTTGTGAGAATTGGGCTATCTGTATTGAATTAAGAAAAATATAATTCCACAATTAAAGGTATATATTTTTTTTTCTTGACAATCGTTTTATCTATGTGGATAGTGTGTTTGTTTTATTATCTATCGTTGCTTAACCATTGTTTAGATTGGAATGAAAACAAAAGTTTTAATTATATGAAACTTTTTGTTAGATTTCTTAAATATGTACAGTAAGATGTTAAAGCATATGTTGTCGATATCAAGATTTACTTTATAAATTAATGGTTAAGTTAAAGGCCTGCTGGGTACTCGGTTTCGTGGTTAAATTCCTTAACACTGGAATTAACAAAGCTTTAAGCTGTGTGAAGATGATAAATGGTATTATAAGCTATCAAAAACTTTATATAAGCTATGGCCTATTGTGCTAGAACCATGATAATATTTATTATGTAATGTCTATGTTCATTGAATTTCATCGTTGAGTTTTTACATTATCTTTACATATTTGGTAAGGCGCTTAGTAAGCAGCATAATTGTACATTTATTACTTCTAGTTCTGATACTAGTTTTTACACGCAGTCAAACTCATTCAATTGTAACATTAAAGGAAATATACAATCATAAACTTATCAAGCACGAGTAAATTATGTACTGCCAAATATCTTTTGTGTTTAAGTTATTGATTTTTGTATCACTTTCAAATAATTTATGTTAACAGTCTAATTGCGGAAATCTAACTAATATTATAAATGCGAAAGTTTAGATGGATGGACGTTTATTAGAGTTTGTAGTTTAAACGTCTGAACGGATCTTGATGAAATTTGGCATAGACATAGAGGACAGTCTGAAGGAACACATAGGCTACTCACTTTTAGTTTTTTTAATTACACGCGAACGGAGGTGCGGACAAATGCTAGTTGGTCATAATATGAAAAGTGTCTTTTTAACGAATGAGGTGACTGTCGCATGTGATATATATGTGCGGCAACCCTAATTCGAACTTGTTACTTTTAATTACCAGAAAAACATAAACAAATTATTGTGTATGTTAATAAGTTAATGACACCTCAATACCGCAAATATAAAGGAATAGACAAATTCGGAAATAAATATACATCGTATTTGTCACATAGGTAAGTATACTTTCGCAATATATGAGCGAGATTCCTTTAGTGTAGCAATCTCATATATTCCCTGATGCCTTGAGTCCGGAAGCTGATTAAACGAGTAAAGAAATTTATGCAAATTTACTGTCGTAAGAAACTAGTTGCGAAGTATTGGAATCGTTTATACTTAAGGAAAAAACGAGATTAATTTTGTCATTATTGTTCTTTTAAGAATATCAAAATAACATTTTATACTGTTTTCCCATTGATTATTAAAATCATTTTGAACTTTTCCTTGCAATTATTAAATAATTCGATTAAGTCATAAACAAGCGCTGTATTTATATTTTCTCTGGTTGGTAAATCGGAATGTAAAAAACAGTTGTTCCAGTCGTCGGTATTACCTTTACGGATAAGGAAAGACATTGGAATTCTTACTTTTTTAATCTGTTTCCGAGAGCTGCAAAAACTGAAGAAAGCTTTAATTAGTAATTATAAGACTGTTGTGAAGTTATTTAATGGACTGGTTACGCACATCTAAACACATGTACTGTCGCATTTTATGTAGCGCGGGAAAACAAGTTTGCTCTAGGCTGTTGGGGACGCTAACAGTAATGTTGTTATAAGTATACGGGATAGAAATCGCTTGCTAGTTGAAAGAAAATAAGTTGAAAGGAAAGAATTAACACACTACCAATTATAATAATATAACATCATATGTCTTGTAATAAATCAATAACAGAGAAGTAACATAGTTGAGTTGAACATGACACGTGCCACATGTTACGTCGGTAAGAAATATAAAGATAATAAT
>NW_013527137.1:3545220-3573265 GCF_000836215.1 Papilio polytes
TATAAGTTCTATGGCAGCTAAAAGTGGCGAGGTCATTCTCTATAACATTGGAAAGGGTGCGGTTTGCTTTTGCAATGTTCGTACTCAGTGCGCCATTATCATTGAATGAAACTGCCTCAGAACTGTAACATGGCGGTCGTTCGAATTTTAAATTGTACGATGGATGTCATTTTGTTTGCAATGCACTTTTTTTGTACATAAGTTTAGTGTACATTCTTTCCAAATATTCACTACACTTGATGTTAATATCAGTCACTGTAGTCGAACGAGATGTTAAAATGTCAGCATCAAGGGCTATAAACTAAAACCCCGAGATAGATAGGAAAAAATTATCTGACTAGGCTCTGGTTCACCCGCGGCTGTAGTGCCTCTGATGATGATGATGATGATGATGATGATGATGATGATGGTGATGATGATGATGACTTGATTTTATTAGAGTTTTTACTTACGAGATTGCAATACGAGATACAAATTATAATATAAGTGGTGGTTGTTTTCAGGTGCGCAGCGTGTATTTCCCACGGGAGTTGCTTCGGCCGAGCTCTTTGCTGACCAACCTAGTGCTGGACGACACGCGCGCCCCCAACCCGCACCTCGCGGCTACTTGCGACCACATCTTCGCCTACATCAGCGACACTGTTACCCCAGGTCATTTACACATTCTACGTATCTCAAATACAAAGATTCTGTGAGCCGGCTCAGTGTTTAGATCATTCCAATTATTTAATGAGACTGTACTTTTGGCTTTTAATATTAATAAAAAGCTTTATATGTCTCAATATTAGATGTAAAAAACGATAATAGTGCTCTCTTGTAAACATAACCACGTGTGAAGTTATCTTTGATAAAAAATACAAAGTTATATTTGCCAATTTTGTATAGCAAAAATTAGCAGCTTTACGATAAAATGCAAATGTTTACTTAATATATCGTTGCTTCATAAATACATATGTGGTAAAGCTGAGAGGTATGTTCGCAATATCGTCCTAATGATACGTTGTGTACGTTATTCATACTCGTACTGTTAGGCTTTAATGTTCTTGTACCTTGATGAATCACATTATAATGCGTAAACGCAGATTTTTTGGGAGTTTAACTTTTATATATAAAAATCTGATGACTTAACACAAGCTCCACTGTCTTATAACATCTATAATATTGGATATTATTGTTCAACATTAGTAGAGTCTGCAGTGACCAGGCTCTAGTAGACTAGTGCTAGAGAACAAGAGAAGGCAGTAGTTACCTAAAACTATTCCGAGCAAAGTGACGCAAGACTTTTATATCGAAAGAGATTACTTAAACCATTTTAATATGAACATAAAAAGTTTCTCATATATATCCAGATACGCATTCATATATTTGATAAGGTTTATACGAAATTGATTTATATTTATTACTTGAGACCTCACCAATTTACTTATTAACCCGAACCTTTTAAGGCGCCGCAATATTCGCCTGAAACTTGAGGTGATGTTGGTAAATATATTTAAATAACGAAGTTAATTAAAATGCTAATGAAACTTAAGTCTACATAAAAATTATTTAAATAATTATAAAACAGAGAAGTCAATTATTAAATAATTTTATTTACTTAATAAAGATTTCAAAATATCTGCTAAAATTGTTGCAGTAGTCGAAATAATCGTTTAGTAATCTTATTTAAAAGGCGCAGCAAAATAGCAACTATAAAAAATAGAGAAACTGCATACATGGTTAACAAAAGTAATAAAATGCCGTAGACATAGCTGGAATACCTCATACCAGTTTATCGTACGTGTTGCCAATTAGAACACACCTAACAACACATCTGTAGGCCTGAACTATCCAATACTTCTTAATGTGACATCTAAACCAACCAACTAATCACTACATTTTACAAGCAAGAACAACTTATATGTACGAGTACGAAAATATCACTAATAAATCATTTAATTGTCAAATTAAATTTAGAAAATGATTTGGTCAACAGTTAACTTATTAAAACTTTCGTAAGACATTATACTATATAAATTATAACACGGCTAAACTCACGTGATAACATTAGGTGTAGGCACCGACAGTTTCGAACCCGTTGGGGGTCCTTCTTCAACCGGCCGTGTTATAATTTATATGGTCAACAGTTAATAAGTTAAACACTCTTTATTCTTGCTTCTACGATGTTAAACTTCTCGCTTAGGTTGTTTATTCCGATATTTTATTTTTCTATCTTGTTGTCTCTTAATTTTAATTTTATTATATCTTAAAGTAAAACTGTGTTCTAAATCGATTAATTCAGACTTTTGAATATATATTAAGGTTAGAATTTAGAGAGGTTTATCTAAAACGTAAAATACGGCACCAATATAGTGTTGTACAATCTTACTTCTACTAATCTTATCTTATTAATATAATAAATGTGAAAGTTTAGAATGGATGGATGGATGTTTTTTAGAGTTTGTAGCCTAAACGGTTGAAGGGATATCGATGTAATTTGACATAGATGCAGGTTATAATCTGAAAGAACACATAGGATACTCAGTTTTTTTTAATCCTACGCGAAAGGAGTCGTGGGCGAAAGCGAGTAAGTATATAAAATGGATAACTTATGAACATTATACATTCTAAACTACTTGCTGTAGTGGGAAATGTCTTAATTTCCGATAAGTATACAACAATGATGTGCTTTGAGTAATTTTCTGATAAATAGGTTGTAAGTACGTTAATATGTTATGTACTGAATGTATACTGACATCGTAATTTGCGAGCCACTGGTGCGTTTCCATTTTCACCTTTTTACGCGCAAACTTGAACGAAACATGATACAAATGATTTAGTTTTTATGCAATATGTCCGACTTTAGATTCGTGGTTTGACAATAGTGAATCTATAATTAATAATGAAATAAAACATAAAGATTAGTATTTTTGAATGTATTGAAATAACTTAAAAACTACTTAGGCAATTTTATAAATTCTTTCACCATTAAAAAGCTACCATTGGCTAACATAGGTTATATTTTTTTAATTTTACGCGAACGAAGTCGCGTGCAACAGCTTTTTAATAACAAGCTAAGATTCCCTTTGTCCTTCCTTAATGGCTGGCAACGTATATTCAGCTCATCTAAATGTTCTCCAATACACGATCATGGGCAATAGTCACTTAATTTTAGATAAGCTAAGGTTTACCGAATAGTTAATTCGTTATAGAGTACGATTGGAATGAAGTTGTTGGAACACTAACCTATTTTATATATGTATACATTTTACTTATTTTAGTATTGATTGCTACATTTGTAATACATTAACCGCAATACAACTCTAGAAAACCGCATCATTATTTACTACTTCTACTTGAATGGAATATAAATACTTTATTTATACTGCAACTGTATGTTTACAAAATCTTAATTAAACTACCTTCAATGTTATTTTCTTTTAAACGAATTAAAGGATAGTTTTTTTTACCAAACGTATAATTAATTAACTGTAAAAAAGATAGGATGTTTTGAACCCTTCCAAAATTTTAATACAATACTACTTATAAAAATTGCGGTGGCTGACATTGGAAATATTAATATAACTTGATTCGTACTATAAATATAAACAACTCTTAAGTGGATTCAACAGATTACATTTGGAGTTTCTAGTCTAGGCAAGGTGATAAGATTTTTGTACTTTATTGTGGAAAGGCTTCACGGTTTTAGTCTATGCTGTACTCTGGTACTCCAGAATAATGTGATTCAGGGTCCTTGTGCGAATAATACGCCGCAGACTTCACTGTTTACTTATATCCAGTTTAATTAGTTAATTAAGTGCGTATTGTTTCGTATAAACAAAAAATCATAAAAACCGATCTAACTTCGCTCTATTGAACAAAACAACTTCATACGGTTTAAAAAATTGCATAAATCAGCAATTAACATATATTGTACATCTTCATACGGAAAATGTAGTGAAGTGTGCTATTTTATTGGTATCAATCCACTTTTTACAGTTTTATTTCTTTTGTAATTAATGTAATATTATACAATACGAGTAGTGAAGTACATCATCTGAATAATTAGAACTAATTGTTCACTTGTCTTATGCCTTCTACACACTCAGTTTTAACGTTTAAAGGCAAAGGACTTAATAGTTCTTACTTTCTTAGATTTATCTGAACGTTCGCACTGTACAGAAACTGAACGTGTGTAGCAGGCTTTATATCACAATCAATTTATCGCAAATATTACAATATTTAGCTGGGACTCCACCGATTGCGGCTTTCTATTTAATTGACCGTGTTTCTCAACTTATATCCTTTATCTGATTTAGCAAATAAATTGGTAATCCGCCTGTTATATTTATCATGAAATATGATATGTATATTTTACTTTACGAAAGAATTTAGAGCATCTATAAACGTTTAACAAAAAGTTGCGGTAACTCCCCTGTTAATTGGAAAAATGTTGCTTACCTTGTCAAATTTCTATGAAACTAAACGCATGGAAAATAAGAATTTATTTTTCCTTGATTACTGGTAAATGGTTACTGAACATCCGCCCCTATTATTATATTAATAGATTAATACAACATACATAATTGTGGTCATTTATTATTTAAAAATACAATGATTTGCGGTATTGAATATTGCTTGAATGGGAACATAATCTTTTTTTTCATTTTGTTAATGTTTGTTGAAATAGTATTCAGAACATTTTAGTTTGCTGTAAAGACTAGGTTCGGGTATCATGTACTATTTAATTTAAATATCGGTTAAAATATTCACATAATAAAGTATGTATTTGATTAACCACAATATAAAATTTATTAGGATTTCCGTCGTATAAATACGAGTACATATCTTACTTTAATATCATTAGGCAAGCCTAATCGACTATCGACTGTGAGGCCTACTACCGTTAATGAGAAAATCAGATGCATTTAAAAGTTTATTCCCGTGAGAAGTTATTAGATATCAGATAACAATAGAACAGTAGTCAATTGTACATATGAAGTAATTGATTATGCGATTCAATTGTCCGTATTACACAAACATAATTGTGTTATTTGTGTCGATATAAGGTTTATCTCTTGATCAATTTTTAACACGCGAATCAACAAACAAACGGATTTCTTGTTTGCCGATTTCTTTCGTCAACTGCGAATGTGCACGTTCACACATTGCAAAGAAACTTATGAAGATTTTTTACATATTTCTAAAGCAATAAATATCCTAAATTTAAATACTGTTTTCTTTATCATATCTAAGCACAATAAGGACATTACCTTCAGCTTCTTTACATATTTCTTAACGCATAACGTAACTGATTGTCATATTCACATAATAGTTGGAAAGCCTTAGGTATTGTATGGCCTCTAAAATAATTGTTATGTTCTTGACACGAATTATTATCGCGGGTAAGTTGATTGTAGTTCGCGAGAGCGGCTGTTCACAGTTAACTTTCTTCATATGACGTAAGAGCGGTTGTAAACCAATTAAATTAACCTGAGATTCCGAGAAATGTTTTTTTTTATGTAACAAGATCGTAGAGTATTGCGTAAATGCGATGTTTTCATTCAATTATTTTCCTAAATTTTCTAAATCAGGAACACTTCCTCTCTCATTCTAGTATCAAAGTATGTAGCTGAAGTGATTAGTACTAGTTTACACTGATTTATATTCTTGTTTACAGGTATCATCGTGTACGACAGCCGTCGCGACAACGCATGGCGAGTAACCCACGCGTCAATGTATCCCGACCCTAACCTCGGTGAGATAGACATCACCGGCGAGAAGTTCACTCTAATGGACGGTGTCGTGGGCCTGGCGCATTCCCCCGCACAGGGACTTCTTTACTACCAACCACTCGCTACCGATAGGTGAGAAAAACAAGGAACGGTTATGAGAAACGTGTTATGTATTCAAAATTTAAAGTAGATAAGATATTTAACAAAGCGGAACAGTTCAATATATGAAGAATCTAGTCATTTTTTCAACATAATTTGAATGAAAATACAATGTTTTGGTAGTTTCTTTGATATTCTAGGTGTTTATGGTCGATTTTGTTTTATTTAACATAGGATAACTAGTAGAGGGCAACATCTATATAAAGAAAGGGAAACTATTGCAAATCGAATGATATGATAATTGAAAGCAGGGCTAGGGAAATTACATGATAAGATAATTTCTACACATTGCGCATGTTCACCGTAATGTACTTGGTTTGCATAAAAATGGGGACAGGAAAATTGATACTAGGTCAACAGTCATCATTTCAAACCTTCAGATAACTGAATAAAAGTAGATAAAAATATACCTTATTTTAGAACAATTGAAGTGACATAATTATCATTGAGACTGCATTCCTATAATGACATTGAAACTTGTCGGTTCCGGAAAAATATAACAATACCTACCATGTTAATCACTTTTGTTTAATTTCATTGTTACAAAATAAAGGTCGGACATAGGTACAACATATTGTGCTTACATATAATTCAGATGTTTATTTTATTAAGGCACCAGAGACAATTCCGTTGTTTTTTCATTGAATTCTTGAATACTTTCTAACTATTGTCATTAGCCTTAGATGTATTTATGCCCAAAGATATAATCAATAAAAGAAACTAATAAAATTAACTATGTCTATGTTTTCTGCAGATTATTTAGCGTGTCAACAGCGGTACTATCCGCGGGACCTCTGGCGGAGGGTGCGGATTTGCCAGTCAACCTCGTGGGTCGCAAATCCTCGCAGGGTCTCGGCGTTACCGTCGATCCTAGAGACGACACTATCATATTCAGCCCGATGACTGAAACTGCTATCGTCGCTTGGAATCCCATCACCAATTCTCACAGGTAAAAATAAACGAGTAGTTATTTTAAAGAGCGTTGGTGCTGCAAGTGCTTTTCGGACCGGAGTATAATTTAGAAATCCAGGTTCCTCCTTAATATCATCCAATGAGATTCTAAAAATGTATAGAGTAAGCATAGTTGTCAGTTCACATTTTTTCGCATAATCATCACTAACGCTATCTGTCGACAGCCTGGAAACCATATGTCAATTTAATTGTCAACAGGTGTTTTAATTGTTATTTAAATGTTTACATTTTATTCTGCTTACTTTATTTTAAAAAAATATAATAGTTGGACCTTATTATAATTTTTTAAAACATTTTATTACATGTCAATACAAGGACACGAGGTGGCGTACTAAACTTGATAACTGATATGTTACCTGTCAGATAAATTACCGGTAAAAAAAAATTGTTCACTATGCCTAGTCTATACATTTCTTTAAAGTCTTTATAATTGTCGTATATGTAGCCTGTTCTTTGCTTTTACATATCATGTGTTGTTCAGGTTGTTGGCGCAGGACGCAGAGAAACTGCAGTTCTGTGCGGAGGTGCGGTGGGCGGAGCGCGACAACGGCGCAGTATGGGCTCTTTCTTCGAGATTCCAGAAGTACTTCTTGCGAACTATCTCTAAACACGAGGTACAGACCAGGATTTTTATTTCCTACCCATTACGTAAAAATGCCAATTTATCATCACAATGTACGTCGAAAATTTGTCATAACAACAAACTGACGGGTTAAGTTGTAGCTTGTGTAAACTGCACAGTGCTCAATTTTGCTTACATTCGTAATTGTAATTAGTAATGTATTGTACATTTCGGCTGATCAGTTAAAATTGACGTCGTGCCTCGGATAATTCTCCATTGTATCCAATTCAATAATGGTTTTAGGAGGAAAATATATATTTACCAAAATCTTATTAATATGCATTGACCTAATTGAGTCTCAGAATTCATCCATACTCGTATTATGTTTACTTAAGAAAAGGGTAAATGATATCTATATTATGACAATAGAAACCCAATTAATACTTGTTTATTTTAATTGGCGGATTTCCGATGTAAAATCTATATTACAATGTGCAATGTAATGACTACTTTATCATTTACAAAGAGGTTATTAGTCTTTAGGGCTATACACACTGTGGACATCGTTGTGAACTTTTTAAACACTTGACAAATAAAATTAATGCGAGCATACTTAATGAATTAAGATTTTTGACTTGCAATATTCGTAGGCCTTGTCCAGAAGAAACTTATAGGAAAGTGAAAAAAAAAGTGTACACGTTTAAAAATATAGAGATGTATTAGAATTGTTCTTATCGTTAATATTTGTCTACCGTCATGGGTTATAAGCGTGATGCTTTTTATTTTACGGCATGTGAACCAACCCTAAATGCCAGTTATCGCTGAAGCCAACGAGGTCTCGGAAACTCCAATGTTATGTGAACTTGTATTCGTGACAACATTATATTATTGCAAAGCATCGCATTTCTGTACGTAGTTTTTATTATCATGACGTACGTAATGTATGTATACACATAAGTTAGCTATCATTTGTACTTACTTGTCCTTCCTCCAACTTCCAATTTGGAAGTTGGTGTTTAGTCTTGGTTTTCTATTTTTCGTGTTATTTTGTGTACCAATAACATAGATCATACCAACTTCATTTAAATCATTGCGATTATAGTCAACTATAAATAAATAAACGAAGCAATGATAACTAATTGAATTACAGGAATTACCAAAACAAATCATTAAACTGGACAAGTTAAAAACAGGATAAAGTCAAAATATATTTATGATTATGTGACATTATAAATATATATAATTGTAATATAAATGTATTTTTACAGATTAACATCAGGATAGTGCGTGTGGTGGACGGCGCCTACGTGAGTCTACAGCCGCATGTGCTGCGACGCGCTGCCACGCACTTCAACGCCACGCAATACTGAGCCAACAATTACACAGGGTCGTTTTAACCAAATCAGACGCTTACTAAATTCACTCTGGCACCCCTAAAGTAGTATGCCCAAATCCTATTTAAACGACCCTGCATTTTAAATGTTTTAAAAACCATATGCCACACTCAAATTCATTTAACGTTTACCTAAATACTTGCATTTAGAGTAAGTAATAAAATCTACACTAAGAGGTAGTCCCGCTTAAAGACTCTGAATGCAGCAGTTAGTGTAACACTAAATCTACAATTTACTGTATAATTTAATTGAATGACAATGAGTGCGGCAGTTATACTTAACTTTATTTTCTATAATTTTCATATAATCACGTCCGTGCATCGGGGTAGACAGAGATTTGATCCTAACGCCTACAAAATAGAAAGTAATAAAACGAATAACAGCTTAATTTCTTTTCAGTTTTAGTACACAACTTGATATTTGTCTATACAATTAACTATAACATTACAGTACTAAATCAAAAAACTAAGATCTCGATAAAAGAGGCTTTGCTATTCTCTGCCTACCCCATTTGTATTCTTATATGTCATCTCATTTCGTGTTTAAGAATTAATTATTTATTTTTTATTGCTTCATTTAACAAGTTTTGGAAAATTGTATCGTATTGTTTTACTTTCATGACCAACCACACTCAGTCTTGTTACTAAGGCAGTCCGTTAGTGTATCTATAGTACACAAAAGCAACAGTAATTGGCTGCTTAGGGATGACTTAAGAATCCTTTAGTATGGCAGTCAGTTTATTTTAGTTTACACTTCCAATTGTAAAACAATGTGTAACAAAATGTAACTGTCATGCTTGTTTCGGTACTTAGTGCTTGTATTCTCGCTTGATTGGTTTTAGGTTAGTTTCGTTTGACGTGGTTTTAGTCATACATATAAAATGTGATGCATGCTTATTTAATAATAATTTATACCTAATAAATAATCTTTATTATGATCAAGGCTATAATCCTTTACAGATCCAAACATTTTTTTTTTCCAATTAAGTCAATTTTATTTTTCGGTAACGTGTTCTAAAACATCGTCTGTTAACATATTTAGCCATAAATATAACAAAATGTAACAGGAAGCCAGTAATTAAAATGTGAAATAGATATAGATAATAATAAAATTATATTATGCCAGGTTTATACAAAATGTCTTGAAAAACGGCAGCTTGCGGATAATGTCGAATTATTAAGTTATTAAAATAATTTCAATAAACATGCGATTATTTTATTTTTAAATAATGTACCTTGATGTTGGTTACCATGACAATTGAGTGCGTAGGGTTTGTATTTTATAAGTTACCTATTTCTAGAAGAATTTATTTTTAACCAGTGAGTATGTACTAAAGGAAATTAAAGATTCTGTATTGCTTCTACTGAATGTAAAATTACAATGTATACTTGATTTTTTTTATTTTTTATACTTATTTCGTAATAAGCTTTGTAAATAGTTACCCTACAATATTGCTATTGATTTATTATATAGATACATAATGAATGTAATGGCAATTAAAATGTTAGCTCTCAATAGTACTTATAGTTATACACTAGGTGAAATGTATATCGATTCTTCATATGAATAAAATGTTGTAAAACCGTGAAATTATATTTTTATTAACTTCTCGCTTACCCCGTGACTACGTCGGCGTGGAAGTAAAAAAACAATAGCCTATGTGTTCTTCCAGACTATCTTCTACATCTATGCCATATACAGAGACCTGTTCAGCAGTTTAGGCTACAAACTCGAACAAACATCCATCTATTCATCTAAACTTTCGCATTTATAATATCAGTAAGATTTACTTTCTTGAAAAAAAAAAAACTGGTCGTCAGCCCTTACAAACTGGAACTGCAAAAGTCATATTTTACAGAAGATCCATACTGGCGATTATTATTCAATAATGTAAGTTGAGGACAACTAAAACTAAAATCTTTATTACGATCTTAATCTTGACGATTTGAAAGATTTATAGACGATAAATTTTGCACGAAACCTTATGCAAGAACTTATAAAGGAAAAAAGATATACATATATTAATTTAATGTTTTTAAAGCATAATTTCCTATTTACGTCGTACGCATACGGTACGTAAAGGATTCTTGAGATTAACAATGAAAAAATAGCGTCTTCCTTATTGTTTCCCTACATATAATATTGTCACAACTTTGTCCGTTTCTTTTAAAAAAAAAAACAAACTGTGTCTATGCACAATTACAGACTGTAATGTCTCTGTTGTAAATTTCATCCAGATTCGTTCGGCCGTTACGAGGTAGGTAACAATCATCTGTCCGAGCTGGCAATGTTTAATTATTAGTAACTAACTAAATATTAATATTACTGCGTGTTCATCATTACCCAGTGCAAATATTATGAGCGATGTTTACCTGCAAGACGCGACTCGCACATCGTGAGGTCGTGACTTAGCAAACATGTGGTGTTCCACTATGACGTCATTATCCCAAGATAGAATTCCCGATCAAATATCTCTTAAGAATAACGTCATATGGTATTAGTGTGAAGTAAATACAAGCTAAGATTGCGTAGATGATCTCTTATGGCTATTGGCTTAATGCTGTTAGTTCGTTAGCTTTTTCACAATAATTCCAAGTAAAGCTAACACGGGGATCCCCGCTGTACGATATTCTAAGCGGCTTAAAAATTATACTTTCAGTTAGTGATAGATTAAATTAAAACTTAAGGATGCTCTCTTATAGAACTTACTTAATAAATCCTGGGGATGTATTGTCTTTGTTTATTTTATGTAAGTAATTTAGCGCCTAACATAATTTAATATAATCATAAAATTATGATCATCCCTAATTTTAGTCGTGATTGTACGTGCAATTCATTGCATGAAATATTTCTGAGAATACGTTAGTAATTGGCTCAATCAGAATTGTCCTTTGTAATAGAATCGACTCATGTGTTCATGATGCAAAATTGCATTGCGAATTTGTTTAACCACAAAAAAATGTTTTTTTTATTTTTAACCTATATCTACTTATATGGTATTGGATTATCTGTGCTAACACATAAATATTTACTGTTATTTTAGAAAATTACAGACAATAACTTCGCTATTTAGATCTTACTAATCTTATAAATGTAATAGTTTATATGTATGTATGTATGGATGGATGGATTAATATTTGTTAGACTTTGTAGCCTCAACGGCTGAATGGATCTCGATGAAATTAGGCATAGCCGTAGAGGATACTCTGGAAAAACACAAAGGCTACTCACTATTATTTTTTCTTAATCCCACGCGGACGGAGTCGCGGGCGAAAGCTAGTTGTTTAATATAATATTAAGTACCTTTACAGAGATCGTGATTATATGTTAAGTATTTTATTATTTAAGACAAATATATAGTCAAACGATGTGCTGTTGTTGTAATATTAATTAATTATCTCTATTGTTTATTCAAATACATTGTTATTATAAATATTTGCTTTAAATCTAACGTCATCCTGACAAAGTCTTGTAGCTTTTCATGCCAATAAGTGTTAAAACATCATTAACATGGTCATTAAAATTCTTATGATAGAGCTTTATTACTATAAAAAGCTTAATCAATTTTGCGTAAGCGCTAATAAGCTACTGGACCTACATAAATTGCTTTTTAGTACTTTCGAAATAAAATTAATTGTGTTAAGATACAAAATGACATTATAGAAAAGTAATTCAGAATGTGATTATTAAAAGCACAAATGCATATTTAATAGGTTATAATTTGTGCTATCACTTAATTTTTTATACAATAAAAAGGCGAAATAACCTTTCTGACAGGTACTATAGTATAGAAATAATGTCGAAAGTTAGGCATGAAACAAATTGGTTATTCGGGTTAACTATGCATCCTGTGATTGTCAATTGTTTCGCTACGCTATCGATCGATTTTTTTAGCAGTCATTGACTTTGTCAGTTTGTTGTTTACTAATCTTGTGTTTAGTATAGTGACATGAAAATTAACAATTTGTGATTTTTGTACGCAGATTCATATTGAAGTGAAGCTATCTGTGTCTCGTAATTAATTGTTAATAATTGAAATGAAATATGAAAATGAAAATTTTATTTCTTTAAAAGTATTCAATATTATCTTAAATATTATCTCTTACTTTTTAATAACAATATAAGATCTCTTACTTTTTAATAACAATATAAGCAATTGTCTAATCTTCTTTTGTATTTAATTACATTAGCCATTAGCCTCGGCTACGCGCATTTTCTGACTTGTGTTTATACATGAGTGACCAGGACTTCTTAGCCTTGGAAGACTTTTTATTTGAATAAGCAGGGAATTCAGATAATAGAGGGAGAATTCATTAAGAAGATGACAAGTAGATCGCATTTTTCATTTGTTTCTTTCGGGAAGAGCATTCCTACATCTGCTTGTTTTAATTGTAGTTAATTTTTCTATTGTTCTGTTTATATTTTAATGTTGTTATTTCTTAAATGCCTGATCGACTGCAATAATCGCGGTTTTTGTTTGTTTCTTTATTGTAGATTAAGTTATTTAGGTCGTTCAAAACATTATAATTGGTTATCGTGATCGTACCGTCCAGGTTAAATGTTTATATTTAATTATATCTGA
The DNA here is from genome assembly GCF_000836215.1 of Papilio polytes. Lineage (NCBI taxonomy): Eukaryota > Metazoa > Arthropoda > Insecta > Lepidoptera > Papilionidae > Papilio > Papilio polytes. The sequence continues at coordinate 3,558,604 of NW_013527137.1, forward strand.
TTATTGTTCAGATAATATTTAACTAAAATATTGAGTTATTAACTTAATGCTTCACTACTCCTTATAATTTAATAATACCATTGCAATTTTCGATTTATAATAGACACACTGTTATGTTTTGTTTAAAATATCGGATACTATAATTATCTTACGCTTTTCAACAATAGGATACTATTTTACATAGAGGTTGTTTTCTAATTATTATGAATTAAATAGAGATATCTTTAGAATACATTTAAAAATGAAAAGTCTACACTTTTAGACTGTTTAAGTAAGCATTAACCTACTCTGAGTTTGGAAGATGTTTTAGGTATTTTAAAAAGGGACAATGTAGATATATTAAATATATATCGCATATCCTGAATCTGTCCTATGCAATGCAATTGTCTCGTCTTTAAATATATACAGTTAGTTCAAAGATTCAAATATGTCAACAAACCATTATCAATGTTTTTATAAACGTTTTTGTTGTTATAACGGATTTTATCTAAAATGTTCAAAAGAAATGAAAAGATAAAACAAGAAAGTGCAAAGGTGCAAAAACTGTAGAAAATTGAGTGACTATCACCAAATAGTGAACGTTGGCCTGGTTATGTATTTACTTTATTTAACTATCCAAAAAGGTTGTTACAAATCGCTCTGTTGCAGATAACACTTCTGTTTTCCTAAAAGAATGGCACTACGATGTGTGTAGTAATTTCTATTAGCTATTAACAGACTACCAGTTCCTTACACTGTTAGACATTTACGTTAGTGATGGTTATGAATTTAAAACAAATTATACGAATTCTTATTTTACAAAGATCAGAATCGTTTTTGAAACCGGTCACAATATTTATTAGTAATGCTCGTTTGAACTTCCTAAACGCTTAATTTAATAAAAAATGATTATTATTCATAAATAAACGACCCAGTGGTTCGGTGCCGTTGGAAATATGATTTCAATGTCGTGAGAGGTCGATTTCCAACAAGGTTTTTTTAGATTTTATTTGGACTTTGAAATTTTGATAGTTGAAAAAAAAATGTCATGTAATTTTCATATTTAGTAGTCGTGACCTGTCTTGATTTTCAACTCAAAAGGAAGCATTAAAAATCTTAGCATTTTTCCTTTATTTCAAACTGTCCCAACATGAAAAATAGCGTCTACATTAAATGGCATTAACAAATGTAAACTTCAAACATAAGGATTTCGAGAATACAGTGTACGTGTTGTGGTCAAGTAACAATTTATGATGATGTTTGTACCTTCAAGTTGTTAAAGGAAGATGTTACTTCGGGTTCGGGTCAGCCAAATACCGGTGTTATTTAATAAGCTCGGAGTGTTTCGCAACAGTACACGCTCGCATCTCGCGTATCGCGCACGCTGTTCCAATCATATTTAAGTTCCCGCAAAAAAAATCACGGCCCGATTTAAACTGAAAAACGGCAGTTTTAATTACTACATCGCTGACTATTTGAGGTATGTATGGTGTCTTGTTTAAACACTTAATTATGAATTTGTTTTTTCTCATTAGTTTTGTTTACTTCATGATTTTAATTGAAAACAAGTTTATAATCAAAATAAATAAAACGATTTACTCAATGAAAAGTTTTTATTAGTAGTAGTAATGAATGATTTAACAAGATCTAATCTCCCCTTATAGTTCGAGAGTCCCTCGGTGTAGATACATACTCGTATATTAGTTGACAATCTTACTTCTTACTAATATTATAAATTCAAAGTTTAAATGGTTAGATGGATGGATGTTTTTTTAGAGTTTGTAGCCTAAACGACTGAAGTGATCTCGATGCAATTTGGCATAGATGTAGTTTGGAAGAACACATAGGCTACTTGCTTTTGTTTTTTTTACCGCGCGGACGGAGTCGCGGGCGAAACCTAGCGTTAAAATAAATCAGTAATACTAAATTCTATCGACCAGTAGCTATGACCCATGACTTTGATGCATTTTTATTATAGTAATTGATTCCGTGAATAACAGATATATCTTCACTTATGAACACGTGTTAAAATAATTGTGGTCAAAGGATTGGACATTACCAAGGTGGCCGGTATTTATTACGTATCTATATTTCCCACACAGTTTGTTTTTTTTTTATATTTCCATATCTGGAAGTATAATGAACAATCAAACCGTTAAAGTAATACAAATTATGTAACATGATTTTTACATTTTTTAAAATGTTATGTTATTTTTACTTCTTGCTTATTCAGGCCGATCGGCCCAACGGGAAACAGTCAAAACGCCAATAGTCTAACGGTTAATCGATGACACAAACGTAGGTTCAAACCCGTCATTAGACGTCAATATAGTAAACCATATTTTAACGTAAGCTTTAAACTTAACTAGAATGATTACGAGAAATATAAAAAAATATATGCAAAAAATTATAAGGAAATAACTCGAAATATTTTGTGCACATTAATATTAGGATTTGCAGTTAGAATAAATTAGTACAAAGAGTCATAATTACAAGATATTAATTTAATTAAAAAAAATTGATAGCTATCGTTTAAGCATGTATATTTCTCGGTATTAATAAAAAACTTTACATATTTCAAATCAAAATTAATCCGATTATTACATTTAAAAAACAAGTATCAATCAAAAGCATTGTAATTGCCGTCTTTGAATTAAAGGTTATGTCTGCATATAAAACGATAACTTTACGAAAAAATATTATAAGATAACATGAATTTGACGAATTGCAAATAGGTTTATAGAAATTAGAACAATACTCAATTGTAGGTTCGAAATTACGATATGAATAGAAACAGATTCTTCCATGGCGGGATCAAACCCTCTCCTGTAGATAACAGGTTCATTATTTAGCCACTGCGCTACCGACACTATCTCGAAGCTCATGACTATTAAGAGAAGATTTTATTTATCCGATTTTGTTTAATTTATGTCCATTTTGATTTTTAAAAAATATTTCCGGTAGTTCACTGTTGAATAATCAATTTTATTTTAAACATACAAATAATATCTTGATTTCAAAAACTCTAGGTTTTTCCGTTTAAATTGTGAACGCAAATTATGTATTGTTTTATTTTTTGTAGTAATGGTCGATGTTAACTTACATTTTTCGCTAGTTACTTATTCAAGCACGTGCGTTTATTTCATACTAGCTGTTGGTCGCGACTTCGTCGGTGCGATATTTAAAAAATGATAAAAAACATAGCCTATGTTTCTGATTACGCTGCTTTTTAATGGTGTAAGATTTTTTTTTAAATCAGCCCAGTAGTTTTTGAGTTATTGCGATATATACAAAAATACAAATCTTTTCTTTTAATAATAGTAGTATAGATTAGAAATGCAAAGATGCTCACCGTGCATTTTGTTCCCGATTTTCCTCATATGACACCGACGATGTCACCTTGAAACCAACAAAGATACAATGTACTGGTGAAACAATACTATACTATACTATACTAATACTGTACCAAATGAAGACCTAAACTTTGTGCTTTTACATTAATCAAGTCTTTATTACTCAAGTCAAATTATATAAATTACCTATTTTTATATTACTAAACTTAATTTTACCTCACTATATTGACAAAATGGACATTTGTCACTATTTAATTTGTATCTTTCATTTCGGACTTTCAATTAGTGTATAGAGCCTTTAGCTATCTACCTATTCTAAAATTTACGAATCGGAATCCGTGTCCTTTAGAAGATCCTTCATTGATGCAACATAACAATATAAATATAAATATTCAAGTTTATAGAAAGATGACGTAACTGGCAACCAGTTTAAAACCCGTTGTTAACTTGCTAATCGTTTTTTACATCGATTGTGAAGAAGAATCATCTTTTTTGTTGCTATATTCTGACAGTGGCGTTTTTCTATATATTTATTTTTAATACTCTTCCGATTTTTGTCTATTTACTTTTACGGTACTTGTGATTGCTATTTGGAGTTCAAAAATGTGCAAAAACAAAAATGTTCCGTCTGTATTTTCAATGGTACAAGTGATTAACGGTATAAGTTGCTTTTTAATGTAACTTAGCTCACGTTACAATAAGGTTACAAAACTTTGTAACTATTTATTTAACAAATACAAACACAAAAAATTGAAACTTATTTGAAAAACTTCGTCACCATCTCGCTATACGTCCCCACCGAGGGGCTCGGAGCCTACCATAAGTAAAGGTGACTAGGCCTTACTCAACCATGCTTGCCAAGTGCGTTTTGACTTCACACATATCTTTGAATTTCTTCGCCGATATGTGCAGGTTGCACCACGATGTTTTCCTTCACCATAAGAACGACGGGTAAATTATGTACATATGAAAATTCGATAAATCGAAAATCACATTGGTACATGGCGGGATACGAACCCAAGTGCTTAAAAAAGTTAGCCACCGACACTCTTATAATGTTCTAATTCAACAATTAGGAAAACTAGTGTTAACTTTAATAACAAAAATTAGTAATTTCTTTATTTAAGATTTAATAATAGCTTCCCCTTAACGTATGTTAAAAATTGGAGCTTCTTTATTTTATACATTATTTTTAATTGTTATATTATGTAATACATAGTGCTATTACGGTATGTAAATAAACGATAAAAAGCAATTAACAATGATAACAAAGAAATAATCGCATGTGGAATTCACTCTTCGTCATTATAAATCTGTTTGTGTTCAAATAATAATGTCATTTGATAGTTACTTTACATGTTAGTTCACACGGTTTTATTTATTAATGTATTTGAAATATATAACGTGTTACAGTGAATGATCATATTGTGCTCCACGCCGATGCTTTTACAACTTTACGTGACTTCAAACAGGTAATTTCCATAAAATTTATAACTTTTTAATGACTGGTTTACCGATGTTTCAAAATTGTTCTCTATTTTAAAATGCTAACTCAAGTTTTTGTACTGTTTGTATTATGACGGTAGATTTGCATTTTTCGGTTATAAAATATTAATACCCTTTTTCAAATGCTAGTAATAAAAATATCGTTTAAAAGAAACCAACGAACAGAGAATAATTCAGTGTGATCGGAGAAATTTTACAATAACTTCCCATGGTTTTACTTTCCAATCTTATGGTTAGTTAGGGGCCGTTAAAATTATTGCTGGTACAGTTACGGAATTACGATTGGCTTGATTATAACTGTTTAGTTCATACTTTCTTTTCAATTGATTTCTACGTTTTTAATACGCAATTTAATGCGTTCAGAAAATGTCTTCGAGATTTTCTTTCAACATGATGATAATTAATTTTTTCCAACGATTTATTATGATTGGTTAATATTGTATCGATCCTATAAAACCAAATGTAATTAAAGATAATAAGAAAGTAACCTATAATCAGCGGTTATCGATATCGGATACTTTTGGTTTATATGCAATTCATAAATTTGCTTCTAATATACTGAATAAAATCCGAAGTAACAGTTTATATTACAATTAGAAAAAGTAAAATAACTTCACTTACTATGCCATTTCCTTATTTTAAATCTGGTGAAATCCTTTAAAACTGCAACGATACAAATTATATTCCATCACAAAACAAATCTTTTTATTACTTATTTACGTAAACAACTTTAAAAAAACTGGAGTGTTTTTAAATGTTTATGTTTAAATATTTATCTTTATAGTTACGGTAGTTGCAGATTTAGTTTGTTTCTGATATTACAGAAACCATCGACCGTCCCGCCGCGGTAATTAACAAAATATTAGATGTCAGCTGGAATGACAACTAACGCCATCTCGTGACATTTAGTGACACTTTAATTTGTAAGACATTTAATTAAAATTCCTTTGCATTTTTTACCGTGTGAATAAAATTAATTTATATTTGATTGAGATAAAACTAAAATTGAGTTGGCGATGCAATTTATCTAATTATCACCAAATGAGCGTGATGATATTAAAGTGTATCGTGGAGAGGATGTAGGTGACTGAAGGTGTTCGTAAGAAAAAAAATAATAACTAAGACTACAACTGACATCTCTTTTACATGGATAAATCTTACGGGTGAGCGCGTTACCAGTTAATTAGGTTACGTTTGGGTACTTCTGGTAATTGGTTTTACTTTAATATACGAATTTGTATACGTTTTACATTTTACTGACTGATACTATACCTTAAGAGATCTCTAGACAGTAAAGTTTAGGATAGATGAAGAGAAAATAGTGTCAATGGAGAATCGGAATCTAAGTGAACGTTCCAACATCCGGAGATGACAAGATTTGGAACCAATCGGACGAAAATTTAAAAGTGGAATGTAATTCTTTCATTTGTTTTATAGTTGATTACTTGAAACTAGTAATATACACATATTACTAGTTTCAAGTTCAATGTTACGTTTTGTGGTAACGAAACGGTTAACCGGCCAAGATCGAGGTAATTACATCACAATAGCTCGATAATGGCGGTTTAGATAACAAAAACTGAGATGTTTCTCGGCTAAGTCACGATCCGCCGTAAGAATAAACAACAGCGATAGTTTTCCTTATAAATTATTCTGTCGCATTAAAAAAGAACCCTTTCACGCCTTCACTGTTTAGTCTAACAAGATCTATCACAGTGAAGGGAGTTTCTATATCAATTTATTTAATGTGGTGTTAATAGTTTATCTGTGCAATAATTTAACTAATTTAATACTTATCAAGTGTCAATACGTATAAGCAATTCGTTAGGCAGTTCGTTAAAATTAATATACAATATTAAAAATCCGCGATAATGGTTTGACAAAAAACTTTGGAACAAAATCCTGATCCGCGAATCATTTTTGGATTCCATTTAGTGAACTATCAGTGCTTTGATCTATGTTTTAGGTATTATTAGAAATTTAAAACGAAATAAAAACCATTTAAGTTGATTTGCCTTCAAAATAATGACTGAATTATCGAATATTAACGAAATTATTCGTTGCGTTGGTTACATCCTTTGATTATAGAAAATAATGTTATTGTATGCAGAAAACGATTTATGCAATAGCAATTAATGGGCCGATACACGATATAATTATTGCCAGATCCGAATTACATTATTATCAATTGCATAAAAACTACGAGAAGTAAATTGTAGCATCATTATAATAGTTATACGTGTGTCAGTGAGTTTTCACTGCTGAATTACTCCTACGGAATATTTTTTTTAAAGATTAGATAATAATCTAATCTTTATGTGGAGAGTCGATGGGGACATAAACCAGAAAGTGTTAAGATTGAATGTGGATGGATACAAAGGTAAAGGAAGACCGAAGAAAGTATGGATAGATTGTGTGAAAGAGGACATGCTTAAGAAAGGAGTGGATTCAGATATGACGGCTGATAGAGATGTATGGAAGAGCAGCACATACTGTGTCGACCCTCCGTAAGGGATAAGGGCAAGTGGATGATGATGATAATAATCTAGACTAAGTATTGACAATGAAAATTTACCTTCACTGTAGCAGTAATGACGCGGAGATACTAGACCTTAGCATAGTATACCGAAAGTTTATGACTTTTAATCAAAATGAACTAAAAATAAAACTAGAATTAGTCGTATATTATTTAATCATTGATGATTATAATGGTGTTTATGAAATTTTTCCTCACATATATCTCATTATGAATTCAGTCGTAAATTATGTTATTCTATTCATTTGTTATCGAAACGACGTTTTTTATTCGCGTGCTATTAGATTTGAATGCCGTGTGCCTAATTTTCATAACAAGGAAAAAAAAGTTTCTAAATGAAGCAACTTTTTGAAGACAATACTGGTTTTAACATAAGTAGCATCCTAGAAGAGAATCCTACTCCCCCTTTTTTACTTTAAAAATAATATAAAACCGCCCAAGCGAGCCTAACATCGGGTTTATACTGCATTTGGGCGAAATTTTTGGTCAAAAACTGTAAAACTCACTAATGTCATAATTTAAAGCCTTTAACGGATATGCCTTTTATATTCTGGCCGACTTCTTCAGATCTGAGGCAAGCTAGACTACAAACGTGTCTAAAATTATCGATAGATATGTCAAAAGACATGTCGTAAAATTGCTATTCCTCGCTAAGCTAAAAGAATTAGCCAAGTCCTGCCTCATAGACAAATCATCTCGTATTTAAATTACCGTAAGTGGTTCAATGACATCACTCGATTTTGCTTTGACAATATTTAAGTGTGAACTATTAAGCAAGAGGTTAATGCCTTTGTAAGGTGGGGACAGTTGTCATTAAGAAAATATTGATTCTTTAGTCAGTTTTTTGGCGAAAGCCAATTAGTACACGCGTGTATCGCACGTGGAACGTTCCACAAAACTTTTTTTTAGTTTTTTTAAACGCGTCCAATGTTTTCGTTTTTTCTGCCAATCACGTGCGATTGAGTTATTATTGTAATATAATATTAAAAGTGCGGCGTTTTTTATACATTGAAATCCTGTTTAACTGGTTTTGAAGATTAAAACGCTTAATTATTTTAAGTGTTTCTCTAAATTACGGTATTTTTGTAATTGCAGCTTACATTCTTGATAACATTACATTTCAAATTAGTGTAAAACAGGTTTATCTTAATGAATACCGAAAGGAATTACAAATAAGAGAAATGTTTTAAATACTTTACTATCATTAACTAGTGATTGTCCTCAACTTCTTTCGAAATTACAAACAAAAAACTTTAATTTACTGGCTGATAGAAGAAATTTCTTTCAGCGAAAGTATTCGAGAATTTTCTAATTAATCGCAAAAAAAATTGTGAAAAAAATATTTTTAAATATCTAATGTAGGTACTTAACAAGTATTTTATACATATTGGTAGATGTGCAAATTACTGCGGCATTAGAAAATTAATACAAAAATAACTGTAAGTAACTTGTGTGAAATACAAAAAGAAGGTGCAAATTGAATTAGTGTCAGTCGATAAGTGTTTCATACAAGATGTTGCCTCCAACAGTGGAACAATACAGAATTTGTGGTGAACTGCTTGGTCGATATGGTAATTTTTTTTCTGAATCTTGATCTAAACTATTAATTTATTACTGTTTAAAACTGATTATGATATTTTCATGAGCACAAAACTATCAGTTATATACAATTTACGAAGTTTCATCAAATTCTTTTTTAGAAACCTTTAATATAATATATCTACTTTAACTTGAATTTTGTAAGATTCGCAGAAATACTAATTACCTAGATACAATTTAAATATTTCGAGTACTTTATCTGGTGAAATTATCAATTCAAATTATATGCTAATTAATGATGACAATAGCTTCAATTTATTTATAAGATAGCATTTCGGCTCAAGCATTTTACTCTTTGTAATGGCTATAACTTAAGTAGTATGGTATTTTATTGTCAAATAAAAATTCAAAATATTTTTATAGTTTTATAAAATTACTGCAATTTTTTATGTAAGTGTTTTATAATATTTAACTAGAAACATTCTTTATAATATACCTTTCCATCAATTACAAAGATGGTATTAATAGTTTCCTTAAACTAAAGTATTAATTAACTAAATAGACATTTAATGACTCTGTCAGTAATAAATGAAGGTTAAAATATGAACATTACAAAGTCGTGTCCTTAAATGAAACTTAGGCAGAGAATATTGATATTTACATACAACGCTGTATCGATACTAATGTAGTTAAGGGCATTGACTACCGCTCACGAGATCGTCGCTTCGATTCCCATCTTTCGATGTCATGATGAACACCTAAGCACAAGTCCCGAACGCATTTTAAACTCACTGGAAATACCTATAATTTTCAAATGTTACTTCTAACTATATTATTATTATAAGTACGAAAGTTTACATGCATGGTTGGATGCTCGTTAGAGTTTGCAGCCTAATCTGCTGAACGGATGTAGAGGAACGGCAAGGACTCATAGGCCTGCATTTTTGTTTTATTTTTTTTAATTCCTCGCGAACGGAATCGCGGGCGAAATCTAGTATTGCATAAATACAAAGAAATTTTATATAATTTCAGATCCATTAACATTGCAAGCTCACAAGTGGGAGATGGGTCTCGGCATTGAAAGATTCTTCCTGTTGTCGTACTGCATTGCATGCTGCTGGCAAGGTCTGCACGGGCAGAATCAATTGAGAGTTGTTAGACAATGGGCTGAGATGGACTTCGTTTACCCTAGCGAGGAGGCCAAACAAAGAGCAGCTCGGGAAAATTATTACGTCCGAGGTAACTCGGTACCCATTGATGTCGAAGTTCATCATAGAAAAGGTAAGCATTTTGATTGTTTCCAAAATTAAAAAAAAGTGTACCATAATATGTCATAACATATTCATATTAACAATGGATTAAATAATCATAACTAAAATAAAATTAAACAGAACTAAAATGAAATCAGTATTAAAAAATAAATTAAACATATATCACCAATAGATGTAATAAATAATATTTAGAAAGTGTAAAATAAAAGTAATAGTTGTTTATATAAGTGTAAACATGTTTGAGGTAAAAAAAGAGAAATCACAGTATTTATGAAATTGATTGAAGCTCTCAGGATAATGTTTCCAAATAGATATGGCAGTAATATATTAAGCAAACGCCTGCTCATATACATGCATAAAATTAAAATAATTTAAGCCTATAAATACATCTAGGTAATAAAGATGCTAGCGGGCCTATCTCGGATGGTTTTAATTTATTTGAAAATATAATTTTTGCACAATAATCTAACTTAAATTAATGCATGAGACGGATAATGCAATTATTTACAAAGTTAGACTTATTAACATTTTAAAATGTTTAAATAATTCTAAATATAGATTTAAGATAAAATTGTAACATAAAATTAGAGGATCTCGTCTAGACATTTAAATGTTAGACAGAGATTTTATTGTTACATTGGCGAATACTCCAAATTAATTTATCTCTAAGTTCTTTGTGGAAATGTAATTTGGGGATAAAGTTGAGGATGAATATTTAAAAAACAATTCCATTAAAAAAACCCCTTTCCAATATCATAATGTACATGCATCTGTAAGTACCTTTTTTGGGTTTAAAACTAGGAGATTAAAAAATATAATAAACAAATCATTTCTTAAATGTCTGGTTTAAAATGAATCCTGCACGCGGACGAATCGCGGGCGTCAGCTAATAGTTAATATATTCCATATGCATCAGTAGTGTCGCAAGAGGCAGCATAGAAATAGTGTGTAAATATGTGAGTCAGATGTAGACGGATCGATTGTTCCTGACCTGGAAAATTATAGACATTAACTAACTCCATTCATTAATGTAGATGATGCGACAAATACGAGATTCACTTCCATTGTTGATTGGAAAGAAGGCTTGTGCATAGATAAATCTAAGATAATTGATTACTATTGCATTTATATGAGATGAATGAAGGATGATACATTAAAGGATAACTATCTACTCACCAGCTGATCCTTTTATACAGACTTACGTCATAACCGAAATGTATATTAAAATTAAGCAAGCATTAAATTGCTCGATTTTTAAATTATGTAGTGAAATTGGTTACCATTATTGGAAATTATTTATAGGCGTAGATTTAAAAAAAAATTAAGTAGCCTATGTGTTTTTCCAGACTATCCTCTATATCTTTGCCAAATGTCATAAAGATACGTTCAGCAGTTTAGGCTAGAAACTCTAACAAATATCCATAAATCTAAACATTCGCATTTATAATATTAGAAATATTTGTGATTATGATTATACTTAAGCACTACTTTGTTGTTAGGATCCCAAAAGTCTCGCATCTTTGTATCAATACCGCGCTTCGACGCTGGCCGACCGGTGACGTTCGGCGTGGTGGAAGAGGACGGCCGCATTCGAGGCTACCCCGACTACTCCTGGCACGACAACCAAGGCTACAACTGCGATGGCATGACCTCCGTTTTCAGAGTTGCAGTAAGCACATCCTCATTTATAAGTAAAGCATTATGCACGGTTTATACTTGGCAAGTAACGCTCAATAACTGGAGCAATCAACCGGAAAGGGGTAAATACTAAATGGCGCTAGTATCCATACAATTTATGTCTACCCGTCGCAATTGTCTAACTGTACTAGCCAAGTGTGAACCGGACATAAACATTAAGTGTTCTCCGGGCATATTGTCTTTTGGTCTAAATTCAACATGAAATATTTTCAATTTTGGAATGTTAGGAGAACATCGTTAATTCTTTTCCTGAAAAGTATTCGATGGTACAGTCTATTTCCATAAATGATTTTCAGTAATACACATAATTGATGACATGTTCTAAAGTAGTGAAATCTTAAAAACTACTGACTGTTATATTCATAAACGTTATATAATACTATCAGTGTACAGATGACCTGTAATAACACTGCATGTTTATTTATATAAACTTATAATCTCTCCAATAATAATTCTAGATATTCATGTATTATGAGATCAATTCACTATGAAATTATTAATAAATGTAATTGATTACATTTCAGATAGACGAATGCGATCGTCTTTGGGTAATGGATACGGGTAAAATAGGAGAAGAACAGAGATGTCCGCCGCAGATTCTTGCATTCAATTTAAGCACCGACGAGCTAATCTACAGGCATAAAGTTGTCAACACGAGTTATACATCTGAATCACTATTTATTACACCGGTCAGTAAACATGTACAATAATCATCACCAGCTCACTATAAGTCCCCACTGGGGGTTCGCAGCCTATCCTAAATAAGGGATGACTAGGCCATAGTCAACCACGCTGGCTCAGTGCGGGTTGGTTAACTTAACACATATTTGAATTTTTTGTCTATGTGTACAGGTTGTATCACGATGTTTTCCTTCATCGTAAGATCGTCGGTTTATAATGTACATATGAAATTCGAAAAACACATTGGTACATGGCCGAATTTGAACCCAATACCTGTAGATTACAAGTCAAGTGCTTAAACCACTGAGCCACCGACGCTCAATTTACTGCTACTAAAGTGGCTTGCCTGATTAATTAAACCTGGTATTCTCTCTGTATAATAATAATCTTATGAAACTAGTATTAAACGATTATAACAGTCGATAATATTAGGAGTGTATCACACTTTTATTTGACAAAAAATTGGGCAATCCACTACACTTATGTCTCGCGTTATATGGTAAACATACTTATTTGGATTTACCAATGACCATGACGCAGTGACTTGATAAACGTTTAAAACAATCAACTGAGCTTTAAAATATTATTAAACATAATAAGACTTCAAGGTAGACAATGTTGAAAGGAGTATAAAAATCGTGGAAAAACCCCAAACAGATTTCAGGTGGTCAAGGGTAAAGGCAAAATTTATGAATATCCGAACGGCATATGTAGGGCACAACGGCAATACGCAGACAATCTATAAAATGTTATTCTAGCAAGTTCTAAATTTATTTAAAAAAAATAGAGGCCAGAAAAGCACTAAAAAGCTACCACAGAACATTTATACATCAGATGGTTTGCAAAGGTCACTTTGTTCCGCAAACTTCTAAATCTACTTTTATATAAATTTCCAGGTCGTGGATGTGAGAAAGAAGGGCGACAGTTGTGCGGATACGTTTGTATACGTAGCAGATGTCTCTGGCTTCGGCATCCTCGTGCTGGACGTCGCCAACGACCGCACTTGGCGAGTCAAGCACCGGCTTTGCTATCCATTCCCCTCGCATGGCACATTCACCATAGAGAGTAAGTATTTGTTCAACCTTTTAACAATTTATTAACTAATAATATGTAAAGGGTAAATTAACAGTAATCAACGAATATAGCACAAATATTTAAATTATAAGGTGCATCTTTTTAATTACGATTAAGGAAAACTCAAACAAATGCAAGAATAATTCTATTATTACTAATAATGTCATAATAACTTCATTTTATAAATCAGATATTTAACTTAAGAATTAAATTCTTAAAACTTAAAACCTTTTTGCTAGAGATTAAACAAAAATAAGAGAACTACATTTACTATGCTACAAATAAACATGAAAGAAAAAACATATGTATGAAGTATGGAGTTTAGTAAAGACAGACTTCTGGACAACATACCTGTCTTTTAACGTGTCGAATACTCTGTAGTATTAAAAACTGATAATATTAGATACATTTTGTATCTTTTAGATGAGTCTTTCGAGTTGATGGACGGTGTGCTGGGCATGGCGCTATCCCCGCTGCGGCCGGACGGCGAGCGCTACTTGTACTTCCACGCGCTCGCTGCCACCACAGAGAACGTGGTCAGCACCAGCCTGCTCAGGAATGACTCCTTCATTAAGAACAGTAATGCACCAGCAAATTCTATGAATGTAAGTACGCAGATGAAAAATAAAATCAAGGCATTTACTTACTTAGTGAACTTTGAAACATGTAGCTATGTTTGTATACCTGAATCAATGCACAACCCTTACTTAGACAAACTACAATTAACGTTAATACTTGTAAATTCTTAAATGTTTTTTGTTTAACATTAGTAATCCTTTTTTTACCAATATCACTTAAACTCTTCATAAGATTTTGTTTGATACTTAACGTGCCTCTGTTTATTTAAGTTTAGCTTTCATTTGGAACGAAGGTTCATTAATTGTGTATCAAATGCCTAAAAAGTTACTAGAGCATACACCAGGTACTTTAACAAGGTTTACTAACATTTTAATGTTTTCCTTGTTAACAGCCTTTCCCGGAGGAGCGACCAAATCAGTCAGCAGCTCAAGCTATGGACCGCAACG
>NW_013527137.1:3574142-3592587 GCF_000836215.1 Papilio polytes
CCTAAGTCAAGGGTGCCACTTTTTAAGTCCAACGGTGGCAGGTGGCCGCATTTCCCTTTTTTTGCGATACAAATATTAACTCTATCTAGTCCCACTATGTAGGTATGTATATTACCTGTATTAACACTAGTTGTTGCTCGCGACTTCGCCCGCGTGAAATTAAAAAATAACAAATAATATAGCATATGTTTCTTACTGATAACGTAACTTTTGAATGGTGAAATCGAGCCAGTAGTTTACATACAAAAATACAAATCTTTCCTCTTTCCTCCCTTTCCTCTCTATAATAAGATGTATAGATATACCTCTCTGTCTTTCGGCGGAGGGGAACTGGCTGGTCCCACAAATCCTGTGAGCTTGAGGAAAGACTGCCGGTCATCAGAGTAGCATCCTTTAGGCTCCTGCCACGCCAGGATTTTATTCATCCATCTAGGTTTTATGAACTCCCCGTAACCTTGCGAAGCGCAATAAAGAACTATAAAGAATACAAAAAAAATAATAACGTATTAATATTAATGTGTCTCTAATAACACATGTTTGTACGATTTCGGAACAGTATTTAGTAACTCTTATATAAAAACGTAAATTTACTCTCCGATAAAAGAACATCAATTTAGTGCTTGTTTAAATTTATTCATACAATTAATTCACAACACTATTATTTATATTAACACAAACATATAATTTTAATTGTAATAGTCAAGAGCAGCAGTAATTTAATGTAATTTATATCTAAGTTACTCGTAATATTCATTTAATGCATTACTATACGTATAATTACTTCAAAAATGTAGTAGTATCAATGAATTTAAAAACTGGTTGTTAATTGCGCACAATGTATGCTGCGTAAAACAAAAAAAAAACATCAATCAACATACTCTGTTGCAGAAACAGCGTCTTAGTTCCAGGAGGATGACTCCAAGCTTCCAACGATTTAGTTTCTTTGTAGATTTGTATGCAGAGCTTGTAAATGTGTGCTGAGAGATCTAAGCCTTCCATACAATCGAAGAGTCGAGCTAGGCCTGCCGCTCGGACGCGGCTTGTTTGTTGAAACGCCAACCCTGACCCCTTCATCAGTTGCGCCTGACATTCGGGTGTTAGCTCACAGGCGCCTTCTGATTGAGTCGTCTGAGTTTCCATTGCTGATATTAGTAACTGCATTGTGCACGCGTCTGTGGAAACAGTTTTCATCAATAGACAATTTGATTTTCAAATTTGGAATGGGACACAAAAAAAATGTAAAACAAGTTGTGGGGGGGAGGGTCAAATTTTGGAAGAGAGAAAATGAGTACTCACTTTCTTGTTGCTTTCGTTTTATTCTTTGCAACTTCAGTTAAAAAAAAATTGCTAATAGCTTTCAGATACTATTAATTTCTAAGTTTCTAATAGAACTAATCAAATACGTTGTATGATGCAAGCATATAGTCTAGAAATAAATTGTGTACACAGAAAGTATTTATCTACCGTTCGAATATTACGTTATTATCGATGTATACGGTTATTATAGGGGCTATCTTGCGCAAGTGTTATTACTATCATAAATGCACCAGCAATGGACAATTCGTGATACTCTTAATTTTCACGTTCGATTGTATTATGCAAATACAAAGAAAACTGCATTCTATAATACCACTTGTACATAACGTGACTAGGATAAATGACAATACTACACAACAGTACGCTTACAGGCATGTTATACTTCTAAGTCTATGTATTCTCTAGCCATAAACTAAATTTTACATTTGAATACTCTATGAATAAATATCATATATTCATGTTATCCACATTAAGTAGCTACTGTATTTTGTAATTGTAAAGATCTTGCATTTAAATTACGCAGCATCAAGTTTTGAAATTTAAACAAACCGAGCATGTCGATTTAGCATTTTAATGGGTATTTTGCTTAACGATGTTCACTTTGCGGTTAATTTTGTGCGAAATTATATACAAGTTATATTTGTAGTCTAGTGCTATACTAAATAGGCTTCTAGAACTTACTTTAGGTATAATAACCATATGTATTTTTATGAAAAATCCGGAAAAACAAAAGAACATACATAGACGTCCCAATGGCCAATATCATAAAATACTACAAGCCGCTCCTCGGACATCTGAGTAGGTTTTATATATTTTCTGACTAAATAAACTGAAAAAACTTTAAGGATAACTAGCTTTCGCCCGCGATGTCCGCGTAGAATTAAAAAAAAAGAATAATGAGTAGCCTATGTGTTCTTCCAGACTATTCTTTTTATCTATGCCAAATTTCATCGAGATCCATTCAGCAGTTTAGGCTACAAACTCTGACAAACATCCATCCATCTAAATTTTCACATTTATGATATAAGTAAAAAGTAAGTTGATGAAAATTTAGTCGAGTGAACGGCTGCCGCATGTCAACTTCTTAGTTTATAATATTAACAGGATACTATACCGGCTGCTTTTCTAGTAGGCATCTTAGTTCTGGCCTCCTGCACGTACTGCTCGAAGCCGAACCTGTACGGCTTCTGCGTGCCCACCGTGCCCAGCGTCAGCGGTTCCATTAGCGATGATAGCACATCCATGTTCTCTATTATTGCTTTTACCACTAAAAAATTGGAAATTCTTCGTAGAAAGAAACAGCATTGGAGTTCTAGGGTTTCGTATTGAGAGTTTGTGAGAGGTTTTATTAATTGCAACATTGTTACAGCCAGAATACATTAAAGATTATTGAACGACGTTGTTAAAAAAAGTATCAATTTTAATATATGTATAAACTCAGCACGAGGAGAGCTTGTATTAAACGAATTGTCTTACTCGAAGAAGAATATTTTGCTTTTATTTCCAAACAGGAGAAATATCAAATATAACGAAGTTTTTGTTTATGTGAAATCATTCCGAAATAATGCAAACTTCACCGCAATGGTAATTAGTGCTCAAAAGAAATTTCCCGCTTGCATTTCTCACGACTGACCGAACAAACTCAAATAAGCTAAAAATAATGATGTATTTTTTAACGCATAAGTTTGCAGTAATAAGCTGGCACAGCAACTATTACATATCAATGATTGTTGAATAAAAAATCTTGACCGTTAATTGAGTGTTAAAAATTAATTGCATAAACTTTTTTTTTGTTACATCACAAATGAAGATTTGTTTGCAATTTGTTGTATATCCACATATATTTTTGACCGACTTCCCAAAAGGAGGTACTCAATTCGTCTGTATGTTTTTTTTTATGATGTGCGTTAACTAATAAATGTCTGGCATTGGTTATTCTACCTAATAGGATTAAGTTAAATGATTTTATAACATTTATTGCACAATATTCTTGTGGTACATGGTTTGTGACCTGGTTTGGATTGTAAATCAAGTTTGCGAAGCGCATATTGCCGAATGCTAGGTAACTGTACGTGAACAGATCTTTAATCGTTATCCTGCCTTTCTCTAGCCGACAAAAGAATTTCGTGTAAGTATCGCAACGTCAGCAACGCAATTGTTTCACGGGTCAATATCAGAGTACGCTGCATGCTAATGCACATGGCAGTTACACATTTTTGTTACATTCTGAAAGTAAATGATTGTTGCATATTTTATTGTCGTGTATTTTACAACGATTTAAATGAATTCATTTGTTTCTTCTATTCTTCTTGCTTATATTCAGCAGTACTTAATTATTTGTTTATCAATGTTACCGGAACTATGGATATTTACGCCGTAACTAATCAAAACCAATAAATGAGACTACTTTCTAGTTACAAACTTTCTACGTCATCATTTTGTTTTAGTTTTAGTAATCCCTTTGATGCCCATTCACGGTTTATAATTACAGTAGAATTAAAAATTCATATTTGCAAATACTATGATTAAATGGAGTATCTTATTGTGTATCTTTTATTACCTTACCTTGTATTTAAAAATAAAATTCAAAGTGGTTATTTCGGAAAATGTCTAAATTGTTAACTTAGTAACCTTCAATGATGAAAGCGATAGTACCTACGTGTTTAGAAGGAGCGAAATCACTTTGGATTAAGAAGTAAGAAATTTTAATTTAATTGTAAATTAACATGTAACATTACCATATTCATAATCTTTACTGCGATACGAAAATTTACTCATATCAGTATTATTTCGGATTCTATCCATCTTCCTCGTAATGTTCTGCAGGTTTTCTCTCAGCTTCGGCGGCACTGATTTGTCCAGTTCATTGATTGTGTATTCTAATTGGCCTGAATCAATCAAAGTATTCAAGAAATTTTCACAATACTATATTGCGATAATAATTCGTTAGGCTCTAATTATAGTAATAAGCGGGGAAAATGCTTTCTTTAAAGTTTTATTTAAAACTAAATAATAAAATAAAAAACATGTAATTAAAATATTCTAAGATGACATTAATAAATATAGTCTGTTAGTTAGTAAACAAATTGGAGTAAATCTAACTGAAAAATAAGGCGTAAAGTAATAAAACAATTACATTATTACATTACCTCTAGCGACCCCTAAAGCGATAAACCATTCCGGATCTTTCGATGGCTTCTTTTCATAGTATTCCAATAGTTTGTCCAACGTAATAGATATCCGATAGACTTTAGGAATATTGTAGATAAAGTCTTGTGTATCAAAGTATGGATAAATAGCCTTAACTACAGTTATAAAAGCTGTTAGGAACACAATCTGTTTCACGTACATATTGAAAGAAACTGCGGGTAATTTAACGTGGTAGACGTCGTTATAACAAACCACACGTTGACCGCTGATTGGCTCAATATATTGGTGGAAACCAATAAAAATGCAACCAGTAGCTTTTACAGCGAAATTAGGTTAAGTCGTAGGTACTGATTAACTTTTGATTGCCACAAATTCACGAGCCATGTTTTTGAAGATCGTCCTCATCTTTGTTCTTCATTTTTCCGTTAAGTGGATTTTTAAAGTTGGCACAAACTGTAGTTCCTCTTGAGGTCCTGATGTTACTGAAAAAAAAGGATGTATTTCATAAGTCCCTTGGTTCTTTTTTTAAAAATGGAACTTATAGCGCCATAGGAATAACTCTTGTCAAACTACTAACTACTACTAACTAACTAAATGACGCATATTTAATTTTGCAATTAACATGCTGATTATAAAACCTTTAGATATGTGAAAATTATGGTAAAATAAAGTGTTAATAATGTTCACGTTGATTTAAAAGTTTCATTAACAATAAAAGTATATCTTAATCTATGGAAGATATTTTCGCAAGTGTTTCGTGTACATTTTATAGTACTATGTTTAGCCGAATTATAATTACTACGTTCAAATGTTCTGATGCTAATAAAAGATTTCATTGCCTAGCATTAGCCTTGTTTTCTTGCATAAGCACATCGGGGCTTATGATGCTAACGCTAGTTTCACACGAGGGTAGAATAGTACTATTATCATTTGTATACAAAGGCCGAGGCAGAACAGTAATATTTTGACTACTGCAACGTGTACTGTTGTACTCTCGTGTGAAGCTAGCATTACATTCATTATGTGCAATGCTATTCATTGTAACATTAAGTTTCATGATAGTGATTTATATTGCTCCTCCTAATCCGATGTTGTTTATACTAATATTATAAAGAGAAAAGGCTTGTATTTTTGTATGTATGGAAATACTTAAAATACTAGGCTGATTTTAAAAATTTCTTCACTGTTAGATAGGTAATTTATCTGTGAGTAACATAGGCTACATTTTTTAATTTCATGCGGACGAAGTCGCGAGCAACAGCTAGTATATAATAAATCCATTACCTAATATGTAATAAATCATTATAACTTGCGATTAATATATTAATAGCGATAAGTTTACTATTTTACGTCCTCGTTTGCAATCAATGGGCATAAAGAGAAAGTACATTATTAGACGGATCACAGTTATTTAATTAAATGTTACTTAGATAAAAAAAAACTTACTATATCTAGCTGCAAAATGATCTGACAGGTTTTATTTTTTAATTTGTGTTTAAAACTACTGCGTTTAATCAATATTGCACACAAACGAATAGACAAAATTGAAATAAAAGTAACATACTCTTCCCTTGTACTGAAGACTGTTGTCAAACTTGTCTGACCTCATAATAAAAGAAGTATTAAAAAAGTCCATGCATTTTTGATACATACTTGCACCTTGTTGTATACAGCTGTAGTAATAAAAATCTCTTTGTTCTTAGAATAGGCTCTGATTCCTTTTCATTTCGAGTTCTAATTCTCACTTGAGCGACTAAATAATTAAGGTGCGCCTGGAATGAAGATTGAATTCTTTAGATAGATATAGTCATGACTAGTACACGGTTACTCTATCACGACTTTAACAAATATGGACTGATTTAAATTAACAAATTCTCTTAAAAACATGCGAGTTTTTGATTATGTATACGCGTTTAAGCAGTGGAAATTAATTATATACTGAATATAAGAATAATAGTTATAAGAGGTCGTTCGTTTGTTTATTAAGTTATAATTGAAAGTAAGATGTTTCAGCTGTGCTTTTAAGCATCATACTTGAATAACTCAAAATCCTTTTACAAAACGACCTTCATCCTAACTGATTAAGAGTGTACAAAAAACGTATTACAAAACACATTCGTTAGTTAGCATTTATAAAGTGGACTTCGCACAATTGAAAGTTAGATCAACTGGGTGCTTGATATTTAACTATATGGAGGCTATCTTTACATCGCACGTGATATCGTAATGGTCATAAGAGGGGCCGGATGGTGTAAAGCGGCTCGCTTGCTTTACCGTCAGATCAAATCGTAAACAGTGCTGACCACACGTGAGCAGCGAAAGTGTTAACATAGATGATTTGTAAATAAAATGAAAACAAAAGGACTTATTGATATTTAGGATGTTAACTGACTAGTGTATTATAAAATTTTAAATATTTAACGTGTGAAAACTAGTGTAGTGTTTACAAAGCGATGGCGGTTTCGCATCAGTGGTTCGTACAATGGTCCCCGCCTTCTGTGATCTTTGCGGATATTTCAAGACAATACGAGCACGTGAATTCGAACTGGAATCATCATAATCACTATGGTCGCATTGCCTACAATCCTCTGGACGCACAAGTTGCGGTACTAAATAACTATCGTGAAAATCAGATACAACAGCAGAGAGCGAACAGCGTGAAGAAATACGATAGACAACGTTCATTAAACGTTACCGGTAAGATTGCTCTCATATTAGTCAAGCTTTATTTCTATTACAAATTCGAGAATAATGATTACAGCTTGTAAGGAACAAATGTAATAAGTCGCTAAGTGGATTTGAACCCAAGATGATACGCTTTGAAGCCACAAATAAAGTATTAAACTGCTACGTAGACGTTTCAAGAGAATATTGTTACACTTTTACAATGTTTAGGAAACTAACTAGTATAGTTAAATTGAATACATGCCTCTTATTTGCGATATTATCTATAACTAGCTTTCGCCATGACTCCGTCCGCATGGAATTTAAAAAAGAAAAACGAGTAGCCTTTGCGTTTTTTTTACAATATGCTCTACATCTATGCCTTTAGGCTGCAAACTTTAACAAACATCTATCCATCTATCCAAACATTAGCATTTATAATATTAGCAAAATATTTCACTTCTCACATTTTATGAAGCAACTGCAAGCTCAAAATTCAATTCTTTATAAATTAGTTGTTTTTCATCTAACTATAACAGTTTGGATTTAATCAAATGACTGCAAAAAATGTGATGTTTATTTTTAAAAACCAAACATAATACAAGAAGGAAATCTGTTTCGTTCTTTTTTAGTTAACAAAAACATTTGATTTAGGAAAACTCTTGTAAGCTTAACATTTTTTACAATCACTGAGTTTATCTCTCATTCAACTAACAACTTAGATAGTTTTTTACGCGGAACAAAGTTTACTATTGGCTATTATTTAATTTGGCTTTGTATGTTCTGAGCAAGCGATTATTAAAATCCATTTTAATTAGAAAGTAAGTTATAAAATTATAAGATCAATACAAAATTTATTCATGCTGCGTCTTACAACTTCGTGAAATTACGTGTGAACACAACAATGAATAGTTTTCACTACTTTAGTAAGCAATTCGGTAATATCGTATTGAAATTTCCGAGAAATAATTAACTTTCTAAGCGCCTCTGAGATGTGAACGCGGATAATATAAATTTCTCTTTACCTTATAAATATTTTAATTCCAATTCAATTATTGAAATAACGAATTACTCTGTTTTATTATTACTTCTTTTATATTGAATTGTACCGTACATATGTTAACACTTTTTCGTACATTTGTGCATGATAATAATCGATACCGAAGTTTTAACGACATAGGCATAGTTGTAGAGTCAGCGTGAACCGCCGTACTGCACTAGAGAAAGCGACGCCGAATAAGGTTGCTGGCATACTGACGAAATTTTATTAACTAATTCAATATTGTAGAAATAAAAGCTGAACCCATTGTTGTTAGTCGTAGAATAAACATTACGAATTTGAACGAAATGTTTACGATCGCGCGAAACGGTAAATCATAATCTCTACCTATCCTTCTCGGGTACGGGCATGAATCATGTCAATCATTTTCTTATTTCTGTGAAAAATTATAATGCTCAATACTTAATTTAAGAACAAAATCTCTTGGTGTAACCTCAACTTAACATTTGAATCAGCGCTCGTGCGGAAGCAATAAAGCGAAAACCCGTGTTAATGGTATAAACATGGTTATAGCTTAAAGTCTATTGTGTTCTCTGTAATACATTTAGGCTAACGGACTAAAGCTAACTTGGTATAAGACAATATGAAATCGTAATATTTATTATGAACATGATATTACGGAACTTGTTACCTTTACCGGACTAAATGGACAGGTAAAATTTAAAAATTATCATATGACCAATGATAGTCCTTCAAATCAAGGTAAATTTAAAACAGTGGCCACAAAAAATCAAAATTTTTAATAAACAATATTTTTCGGTCGCACTTGCAAAAGAGTAGGTAACCTTGTACATATATATTGCAAACACAGTTAAGCATAAAACATGAACTTAATACAATGTTACAAATTGCTTTTATCTTGTAAGTAAAAAATATTTTGAGGATTTTTCTATACGTTTTCCGTATAGTAATAGTTCAGGACAGTTTTTTTCTGAAGGAAATAAATCGAAATCCCATTTTATAATAGAACTTGCTTTTGCACGATAACTATTTAAACTAATTTCTTTATCTAAACCCATCTAAAATAACAACTGTTTGACCGTGAGTTTGACTCGGCTACTTCTCAATACGGAGGTTATCAAGATTAAGAACCTTGTGAAATTTTCAAAAAGCTCAACCTGTTTTTGCAACACAAAAACGGCAACTATCAGCGGCTCAGTTAAAAGTAACCGAAATACGGAGCCAAAGTAGTTTTGGTAAATTTTTCTTTTCTTACTATGGCTTTTCACTGTTTAAATACTTGTATGTAATTGATATATTGTCATGTCTACAGAATTTTTTATAACTAGGACAGTTTAAGCAAATGAATAATTCATTCTTTTGTCCACAAATCAGATAAAGACAATAGTGTGAGGAAGACGATGCTATAACCTACTTATTTTATAGCAAAAAATTTCAAACAAAACAATGTAACGTTTACAATGACAATTTACTTGTCCCTTCTGATTACTTATATATCCTGAACGTCACGACAATCATTAGATAGTAATATTGTGTTGAGCAACACACGAGAACGCGAAACAGGTTGCCCGACTTTCACGATACTTCACATCACCTATTCTACACTTAAAACATCCAGTTCTATTAAAGTTTCATGACAAGTATCGATCAAAATGTGAAAAAGTATATATATACCTAGTTACTCGTAATAGCAAAAGCATAGAATGACTAGGCTTTTTAAGTACTATCCATCTTAGATCAAATCAAATTGACGAAGTATGATTACTGTAGATTTAACTAGAAATAAGTTTGACTGTAAAATATTTGGACAACGGTACAGCATAAACGACATACCGAATAGAGGGTGAAGTAACCATTTAAATTACGGATTATCAGGTAGATGAAAATTGCCTTCATCAGAGCTAGGCAATGTTTTAAAAACACTACTACTAACCTGTATCTTTGTATTGTATTTTTTAAAAATCTTCTACGAATAATATCACCAGAGGCTAATGAAACGACTCAAATTCAAACAACACTATCACGGACTCATCCCGAGAAGGTGGCAGACAGTGAATGTTTTGAATTCCGTACAATTCAGACACAATGTACCATGTTATTGAATTAAATACAAGCTTTCCAATGTTTATATAAAATATTTAAATCGGATGGGTATGGTAGTCATCGTGTGACGTCACTATTATCCTCAAATGTTATCATATCATGCAGCATATTAAGCATACACATTCATAAACGAACCGTCCAGTGAAACGGCAAACAATCAGTTGCAATTATACTGCCGGAGAGTCAAACGTTACAGTGTTTCGTGTGTACCTTGCCCGTAATTAAATTCTCCAAACGATAAAGACAATGTGTGAGTAGAAGTCAATGATAAGCTAGTAACATGAGAAGCTATAATAGTTATACAAGTTACATAGAGTGAGTCCCTTTACAATAAGCATCATAAACTACACGCGCTATATAAAATTAAAGAAAATTCCACTGTTAGTCACAGACTAAGTAAAATTACTAGGCATCAAGAGGCGTACGACGCTAGAGGAGCAAAGAACAATTAAAAATATAGCATACTGACAATTTGCAGATCGCAGTCGCCCCGCAGCGGTGACACTATGGCTGGCGATGCTAGGGCTCGCGCGGCCGCAGTCGGTGCCCGCGGATACCGATACGCCACCCTTCGGCACGCTCTACAAGTGGAAGACCATAGACTTTGAGTTCCCCAGCGTACAGCATAGACGCAGAGCACTCATCTCCAGGTATACTACAATACGTGAAATAATAAACTAACTTTTAGTCCAAGCTTACCTAAAACAATCAATAGTAATTTTAGGGCAATTCATTGTCTGAGATCTGAATTAAAAAACCAACCTCTTCTTAATTAAGTAATGTGATTTTAGTAGTACATAAGATTCATTTAATTTGGTCCTTGTGAAAGCTGCGTTTTCTGTCTTGTAAGAACAGTCTTCGCTTTTCAATACACCTGACAATGTATCTGCAAATCCTTCCTCTGCGAAAAAGACCGATGTAAAATAAACATAGTTAATCAAATTATAGTAAAATACGCGTAACATAAAATAATAAGTACCTGATTTAATAAAGATATTACACACGATTTCGTGTATGGTTCAGTAGTTTTAAATAGAGCAATTAAATCATCACACATAATATTGATCAATCAATCATAAAATGAAACCGTTACGCTGTGCTACAAACTACAATACTTTTAACCTTAATAATAATGCAGTTAGTTTTAAAAAATAGTATATTACCGTAGGCCCAGAACACCAAAACATTTATATATATATCCAAATATTTACCTTAGGCTTCTTTCTTTAAAAGACACATGCCGTAGTATGATTATAATTCTTGTCATGTTCTTTAAAAAAAAAAACAGATATATTGTTTTTGACATGCCAAAACCCATAGGTGTTCTGTAATAAAAACCTGCTCTTAATAGCTCGGATTCCTAGATAAAATAAGTAAATAAGATATATTTTCAGTGACATAAGAGGCAATTTCGTTGTGACCTAACTGTGTAGAGAGAAAGTCTACGCTTAGCGGTTTTGTTGAAACATATATAGGCTTCTAATTAGATTTGCAATTAAAAACTTGCTATGGTAATAAATCTACTGGACAGTAGATGGACCGTGCTTACTGCACTCGTAACATCCGCGTGATCTAAATATTACACTATGGAGTACTTTACTTTAAAAGTATACGATTTTAACTAAAGAATTATTTCTAATGACGACTAAATCATTAATCATAATACATTTTTAAAAATTTAGTAACAATATCATGTATAAATCATTAATTGGAAAATATACCACTTTCCTTAACTAAGCTGATAAAGCCTGCAATTGAAATGATGTTCTGGGCTCCTTATAAAGGACTCAGATTCATTAGAAATCAGAACCGGTTTGATAATTCTATGACTTGTATTTCAGATCATACATCCCGTCTAACGTGCTTCCCCTTGGTTTGGAGGTGTGGGGCTCGCGCGTGTGGGTAACGTTACCGAGCTGGCGCCGCGGCGTCCCCGCCACGCTCGCAACAGTCTCACGCGGCGGCGGCGTCACCTCCCCTGCCCTCAAGCCCTACCCTGACTGGAACTATCATCGAGCATTTAGTAAGTTTAATATTTACATAACTATGGTATTGGAAGTACATATCATGATAACTAAGTTTTCATTATATAAATTTCAGGTGATGACGTTAACTGTTTTGGCTTAACGTCGGTGTTTCGAGTGAGTGCGGACCAGTGCGGCAAACTGTGGGTTCTCGACTCAGGGCAGATTGACTCGCAGGACAGTCCCAAGCAAATATGTCCACCGAGCGTAGTCGTCTTCAACATGCAAACCGACTCCATGATAGCAAGATATCCGATCCCCGATGAATATGTCCTACAAGACTCATTGTTCTCTAACATAATTGTCGACAGTAGACAAGAAGATTGTTCAGATCTCCATCTATATATAGCCGATACCTGGAGATTTGGTTTACTCGTCTTCAGACATAGTGATCAAAAATTTTGGAGATTTTCTCACCACCTTTTCTATCCTGATCCATTGGCATCAAATTATACGCTGCACGATCTAAACTTCCAATGGGCTGACGGCATCTTTGGACTCGCTCTATCACCGATTAATAATGTTGAAGACAGGACACTGTATTTCCATTCCATGTCGAGCTACCGCGAGTTTTCAGTGACGACGGACGTTCTACGCCAGCCTGCGCGTGTGAATGACAGCGCTAATGCTTTTAAAATAGTTGGTGATAGCCGTGGACTGCTCGGACAGTCGTCAGCCTCCGCTATGGATAGAAACGGAGTCATGTTTTATGGGTTGGTATCAAAAGATAGTATCGGTTGCTGGGATTCTCAGAAGCCGTACAATAAGAAGACCATGGGAGTCGTGGCTATGAATACGGAAACGCTAGTGTTCCCCAATGATATAAAAATTGATCACGAGCAGCAGCAGAGTGTGTGGGTAATATCAAACCGGCTCCCGATGTTTCAAGATGGCAGTTTATCCGATGACGATTACAATTATAGAATAATGTACGTGGACACAACACAAGCCGTGCAAGGCACAATTTGTGACCCGCAACTGCAATTGCCTCCTTATTCTCCGCTTGTAACAAACGAATGGTTGCCATAATAATATGTATCTACTTAATTAGCTAGGAGTACCGTAATAGTGATATTTTAGTATTAAATTTTTTAAACAAACAAAAATACCGATGTTTATTTTTATACCATAAAATTTTAACGTATGACAAAATTCACACAAAAACACAAATTAGAATTATTTAAACAAAGTTTTTGGTAGAATAATAAAGATCCTCATTGATTTAGGGTAATAATACCAAGTATTAATACGAACGCCTATTAAAATGTGTTTAGCAAATTTTAAAAGAAAATAATCTTGCTACGGTAAACTGTAAGAAAATTATCTCCTTAAATTAATAATTATTGTAAAGTTAATTTACATCGGTCCTACGCAAATGTTTGAACCCTCATAGTCTAAACCTTTTAAGTTGAATAGCAAAACACAAACAAGTGAACGTAGTTATAAACAAAACGAACAGATGTTTCATTTTATAAAAACTTCAAGTCAATAAACTGAATAAGTACGATTCTATACATAAAGAGAGAAAATGTCTATGAACGACACTTGCTGATTAAATACAACTACAGGTTTACTTAAATTTATTAGTTTAAAACAAATACACATGTGTAAAATGCATATCAACTATATAGAGAAAAATAATATACTATTTCAAAGAATTATTCTGTGCAGTTGAAATGCTGGTGGATCTACATTTTGCATTCAAAATTAAATATAAAACATAAAAAAAATTGGCGTCCTTTTGTGTACATAACGTGACAAGGCTAAGTAAGGTGGTTCACAACAAATGTAAATTAATTTAATGTTGAGCCATGAAAATAGCGACTTTCAAATTCTTTCGAATTGTCAAAATCATTAACCATGAATGTACACATAATGTATTTACTTAATTGTAAAAGTCAAAGTTTAACAATAACTAGCACAGTTAATCCACCAACTGATAACTCTCAAATGTTCATCATACGTTGCGAACATTGGCTTTTACCGTGTATCTGGAATTACCAAGTAAAATTACGCGCAAATCGAAGGTTAAGACTACGATAAGGGGTAAATTTTACGTCTAAGCATCTTGAAGTTTGAAACTAACAAGTTATTATTACATATTGCATAATGTATGGACAACCCTTGGGGCGATAGTTGGCCCTTCACAGGAACAGCATTAAAATGAATTATTTGTCCAATGTATGAATTTAGAGAATTGCCCGGTACAATACCTTGACCACACAGAAGACAGGCATGAGCAGGCAGACAAGACAAGCAAGTTGGCGCACTAATTTTGGTCGTCCATATCTATCTATCTATCATTAGTCATATCAGGCAACACAACCTTATTGATTATTCCACATTACACATAATCCATCTATCTCTTTCTAAGCGAAACAAATGGAGCCTGTGCTCTCTAGGAAGCGCAGTAGCTGAGTGTAGTGGGACACCGGTGCCTTTCACGGGAAATCCCGGATACCCGCTAGTAGTACTAGAGGATGGCCACCGAGAGCGTTTTAGTGATTATAACCCCACATAACCCTGTCCCACCCCGAAGATAAGGTATCTTTATTAAGATATCCACGTAGAAAAAAAGTCAAAGTAAACGATAAAATGTTAAAAACAAGTTGATATTTACCATATTGTAACGTATTTTCCTTAACAAAAAGTTATCACATCAACAAAATACCACATTAGATTAAATATTTGAAATATATAGGTACAATATTTAAAACCGGTTGCATAAATTCTGGTTCGCAGCAGGTCGATGTTACATTACGTAGTGGGAACGCGCTGTGGGCAGACGCGACCGATCATTTTACGCAAAACAATTTTATTAAGGTAAATGTTATCTCATATGAAAAATTTAATAATAGTAGGTACCTTCTTACATACCTTCTTGGTAAATCTAATATTCTCTTCGTATCGTTATAATTTGAATATAGAATATTTTCCAAATATTAGTGCTGTCAAATATTTTTACGTCTATTTTATATTTTATTTTTTATTGTATATGTACATAGTTTTTTTCTTTCCTTTATTTTCTTTAGTTTCGAACTTAGTAACTGGCTTCAGACAGTGTTTTAAACAATTTTTTACCTTCGAATAATATAAATAAACAAATAACAAAAGGTAAAACTAAAAAATAAACAAGTTATAAAAAGCAACGTTCTTTAGAAATTTAAAATCACGTCGCTAATAACACTTATTTCTGCTGCACATATTGGCGATGTCAATCTTCTTAAATTACCCTTAGATAATCAGAGAATATTATATTACCATTATTAATGACTGATCTGACACAATTTTTTAATCACGTTATATACTTTCGACAATGTTATTTGAAAAACCAAAAAGCCCACACTA
Source organism: Papilio polytes (assembly GCF_000836215.1). Classification (NCBI taxonomy): domain Eukaryota; kingdom Metazoa; phylum Arthropoda; class Insecta; order Lepidoptera; family Papilionidae; genus Papilio; species Papilio polytes. The sequence goes on from NW_013527137.1 coordinate 3,589,770, forward strand.
ATTTTCTACAAAGTACTTGAATTATATGGAAACGGTATGTTCCCTTTTACCATATAAAATTATTTTCTATCGCTTAGGTGCAATAATTAATGCGTTCTCTACAAATTGTACTAATATTATAAATGAGAATATTTAGATGGATGGATGGATGGATGTTAGAGTTTGCAGCCAAAACGGCTGAACGGACCACGATGAAATTTGGCGTAGACGTAGAAGATAATCTGGAAAAAAGTATAGGCTATTTTTTTAATCCACGCATAATATCATATCGAATGTTCGGTTCTGGCTCATATTATGAACTTTCGGTCAAGAAAAAAAAATAAAAAAACAACGTACAGACGAATTGAGTACCTCCTTCTTTTGGGAAGTCGGTCAAAAATAACACCCCAATTAACGTAAACTATGCATTCTGCAAATGAATTGTCAATTGACATTCATTTGCTCTAATAAAATCTTTTTTTTTATTGTTTTAATTATCGCAAGTTATACGGATATTCTTAAAAAAATACTGATTTGTCATAACGAACAGTTAGTTCATTGACGGATAATACTAGTGGTTTTGAATGTGGACAAGGACATTGCGTGCGTGCGTTAGCCAAAGGCGGAGATTCTGAGCTAAATAAATGTATCTAATAATTTTATGTATGCCCTTGTCTAAATAAATGTAATGTACACTTGATGGTCAAAATTCTTGTATAACGTAGCTTGTATGGTAGAGCAAGTTCTTAATTACTATTTTAAAAATGTCTTGCTGGAATTATGTTTACTGTAGTTTTAAGAATCCTGATTCTAAGATTTTTTTCTATTTGAAACAAATGAGTTTTATGTAACTTGACAAAACTATCTCAAAATTTGGTATTGCGTAAAAAAAATCTTGGCCAAATATGAGGTGACAAGTTGTGGCTTGGTTTTTGAATGTTGCCACAAAACTCGCTTGAAAGTTTCGTAACATTTTTAAATTTTTAAAAATTTCGTAATAGTTTTACATAAATTAAAATTTACGGACGCTTTCATTTATTGGTAAAATCAGTATTAACTTGGTATAGACTTCTTATACCAATCTACAAGAAGGGATTATTAATGGTCACTTAATAACCCTTAAAACTTGCAGATTTATCCTCGTTTCATTTAATGTTGAAAATAATTATAAAACTATGGGTATTTTAATAGTTTTCCGATTGAACTTTACATAGTTTTTAAGCGTTCTATTTCTAATTAACTGTTCTGATCGTTTTGAACTTGACTGTATCCTTTACCAATCATTTCTTAGCCTCCGTAACGAACAAAAGGTATTAACTTAAAAAATCGTATTTAACGTATTGCATAAACACGAAAACGCCCAATTTACATCAACTAATTACTTGAATACCGCGATTCTTTTATCAAACATCTTTTTATCTGACAGCTGTTTGTTTTTAATAGACTACAGGAAGCTCTATTATATAAATTGAATGTTGCGGATATGATTCTTGTTCAAGGCGTGGTTTGAGTTACGAAACCACATTACATTTTAAGATTGTTTTGTAGCGTTAAAGAGACAGTAAAAGATCAAAATTGTATAACAAACAAATAACATCTAAAATATTGACAAAATACTGAAAACTTTTTTTATATAATTCATAAACCGAGCTAAAATATAGTAAATACTTGGGTATTGGAAACCACTGATGAACATTTAAATTAGTTTAAAGTAACTTTACAATATAATCTTTTGAATGTTTGAAAACATTTCGTACCAAAATAATAAGGAAATGAGATCCGAAGAGGCAGTATATGCGTTATACTGAAAGCATTACATAAGTAAATGTGGGAGTAAGTAAATATTATGTAATATTAATTTACAGATGAGAATATTATGCCTGATACTATGTATCGGGCTGGCGGCTGCATACAGACATCATACTCACAATAGAGCGCTGAATACTCTGTACAGATGGAAACAAATCGATTTTGCATATCCCAGTGACCAGGAGAAACAGCAAGCGATAGCTAACGGGTAATATGTTTGCATTGATACATACTTAAGCATGTTTACAGCTGGTCTGTTTATCTTCACACATTTTTACATCAGTACAAAGTAATAAGTACTGTTGGAAATAATTCTGTTTGATACAGAGAGGAAATAACATTTTTTTTCTCGTAAACCAGTAATTCATAATTAATTAAAAAGATGTCTTTTATAACGATTGACTTTCTTACAGACAGTTTAACCAGACCAACGTAATACCGCTCGGTATAGAACGATGGCGAAACCGGATCTTTCTCAGTACTCCTGCTTGGAAAAAGGGGGTACCGGTGACATTATCAACGTTGCCCACATCAGCGGGCGAGGCCTCGCCGCAACTCACACCATACCCCAGCTGGGATTGGCATAACGCGGGTAATGACACGACTTACTTCAACTATCACTTATAGACATAAAATTATATTTAATTAATAATTTGTAACGTATTACTATCAATTTTTATTTTTACTGCTTATTCAAAGAGCAAATTGTTACATTTCAGGTAACTGTACTGGATTTACGTCAGTATTCCGAATGAGTGTAGACCACTGCGGTGTGATGTGGGTGTTGGACTCAGGACAAGTGGAGGCCTTTGAGGCGCCACGTCAGCTCTGCCCACCGACATTATTTGCCATTGACTTAGACACAGACACTGTTATTGGCAAATATCCTATCCCGAAAGAATTCGTCCTCCAAAACTCGCTGATCACAAACCTTGTCGTGGACTCGAGAGACTCCCAGTGTAGAGATCTGCATGTTTACATCGCCGATGCTTGGCGTTTTGGACTCATCGTGTTTAGAAATTCCGATTCA
>NW_013527137.1:3592660-3638848 GCF_000836215.1 Papilio polytes
TACTACCACGCTATGTCTAGCTCTCTAGAATTTGTGGTCAGTACATCTGTGTTGCGGGATCCCTCTCGTGTCAACAACGCGGTGGACGAGTTCAAACTGCTCGGTGAAAGCCGAGGTCCAGGCGGTCAGGTCTCTGCAGCAGCAATCGATCGAAATGGAATTATGTTCTTCAACCTAATATCACAAGACAGTATTGGATGTTGGAATACCTACACTGAGTATGAAAGCAGAAATTGGGATATAGTAGCTAGTAGCAATGAAATATTAGTGTTTCCCAACGATTTACGAATTGACCACGAAGTACCTCAATTTGCATGGATAATATCAAACCGGTTACCAATGTATCAATTTAATTTGATAGACCCGAATCAATACAACTATCGTGTTCTCTACTTAGATCCTTTAGAAGCTGTTGAGAATACTGTTTGTCAGCCTCGATTATATAGCTTTTAAGACATGTAACATAAAACGTATATATCAAAAATACCTATAATGAAGTTTGGATTTGAATGTTAATCTAGTAGAATTAATTAACAACTTTGATAATATATAATGTTTTTAAATGTTGAACAATTTTTACTTTCCATTATAATATTCATACATTCATTGACTCTGATGACCTGATTGATTTGGATTTTGATCATCTCGTTTGTTTTCAGCATTAGTTTTGTTTTCTTCTTTAGGAATAGAATTTTGCGATAGCCTCTTTTCCTTATTTGCAACAACGTATTCAAAACTTTCTTCCGGTTCGACTTTCATAGTAATACTGATACCTGATTTGCTAGTTTGTATTTCAGCTTCATTATGAGAACTGTTCGCATTATCTTTCCAAACTTTCGTTCCTGCGGAGGATATATTACTCAATTCATAGTTATCTTTATTTTCTCTCTTACTTATATTCATAAATTGACTATATTGTACAGAATCTAAGGACATCACGTCTCTACTGCCGACTCCTTTATTTTCAGTTTTATCCGCCATTTTATTTAATTCAGGCGTTGAATGTTGTATTATATCAGAATTCTTCTTCATAAATATTTGGGGATAATTTGTTAAATATGACGCCACTTTTCCTTTGCTACTACCCACTAAATGAGACGGTTCAGTTAGTTCGGCAGTACTATGAAGAGGCGGTGTATTATTTTCTAACATCGCAGGAAAACTGTCAAGATATTTCGATGAAGTTGTGCCGTCATTTTTTAAATAATAAGCGATTCGTAGAGACATTGTTATGAACTGTTCTAATATGCGATCCGTGTCTCTTGGAATGATCAATTCACTAGCCAAATAGTCTTCGAAATTGGCGAGATCAGAAACTGTCCTGTTTGATGAGACTGATAAAGGGCGCATTGTATTGCACACGTATGACGGCTCTGGTATGGTTTCAATATTTTTAAGATGAGCTGTAGCTTGAGGAATATCTTCAAACGTAAGACGTGTTGGAGAATGAGGTTTGATTATTTGGGGTCTTTCTTCATATCTATAAATAACCATAAATAAATACATTCTAAAAACTAAATAATAAGCATAGACTAATTTTAAATGCAAGAAATCAGTCCATCAACAATTTTTATATTAATATAAATGTAGTAAAAATATCTTATAAGGTCTAAAAAATCGCTCGCATTATTAACTTACAGTCCAGCTATTATTTTCCGTCGTAATTGGTCTTCGTCAAACAAAGACTTAGTGCGTCTTCTCCGTACAGCTAGTTCTAGACCCAGATCTCTGTCAACAGACGGCACCACTGCTGGGAATGTTTTGAATGCTACCGTCATCTTCAACGCGTGGTAGTAACTGTAATGTTAGTAAAGTGATCATCAAATTTCGCATCGGAGCTGGATCTTAATTGTAACGAATGTATATTATAGTTATCACTAAAACATCTCTCATTATCACTGTACTCAAAAGCGAATAATTGAGTATTAATAAAATCTAAAGAACAATTATTTCCAAAGACAAATGTATCTATGGATTAAATCTTACCTCAAAACAAGGATCCACATATAAAAAGCAGGTGCGATGGACATTATCTTAGTTATGAGGAACCTGACACAGGCCGGCCGGCCGGGGCCCAGCAGCACGCAGGTCCCTAGCCCCAACGCCAAGCTCATCAGCTCACACAACAGCTTTCTTACCGCAGCCAGCAGCAACCATGGTAAAACCAATGTCGGTCGTTCCTCCTAAATGTTCAAAGAAATTCAGTCCTAGTCACAGGTTCTATTCTTTTACTTAACGAAAAACCAAAATAACGTTCTATATTGTATGGTGATAGTATACACATCACCACCGAAGGGCACGCTTGTTAAAGGTTACGTCAAAAATCTTTTTATTTGATTAGTATCTTAATAAATTATATCAACCGATGTAAAGGATCGTCTCGTGGTAATCAAATATCAAAGTTTTAGAATAACGCCTGTTTAAATTAATGAAGCAAAATAACTGAACAGGAGATTGCGTTTGTACGAACGATAAAGTAAAATTATCGCTTAGATGAAATTTTGCTCTGCGTTGATTAAACTCAGCGGCTACTGTATAGTGACTAACCAAAAATACAGGATACATCAACACTATGTAGACCGCGAGGTAGACGTAGAGAGTGAAGCACTCTACCAGCATCACTCCGGACACCATGGTCCGCAGCACGCGCTGCACTGGCTTCGACAGCTGCGGCGGCATCTTCATTTGCCATACCTGAGGGAACAATGCGAAATCAGTTGCATGTAAAAGGTAAAACAAACATTTCTAATGTTTTGGCACAAGATTTAGTGTTCGATAAAATGGATGTCATAGTCTTGTATATCATACACTTGTCACCCATTGAAATATTATTCATATCTGGCTCGAAGGACCAACATGTACGATCGAAATTCGAAATTCGAAAATCGAAAGTCCTTCAATTATAACTGTAAAATTAAATTTATTTTTCGCAAATTTTACTTATAGGCACAATTTTAATGATATTCTAAAAAAGGCGGTATAGTCTAAACTTAAATTAAAGACTATATAAATGTTTCCTTGTTTACTAATGAATTTTAAACCATCTAAGGATAGCCTTCATAAAAATTTACTATGGTCTATGAAACATCTTATAAAACACACTTAGCATAGAAAATGAACACCTAAAGCTACAAATAACGATTAAATTAGTGACGGCTCCAGAAATCGAATTCAGGTTGCACGGCTGTTATAATACATAGGGTGAACGGCCGGTATCTACTATGCCATCGTGCGTCTTGTTGATATATTAATGTTGATACGTGACCATATAGCTTTTAGGAGTTTTTATTACTTATAGGTAATATTAGAATCCAGTTATAATATTAAGACAATACTAAAATCGATGGAAAATAAATTACATCCAACCGTAATCTTCTAAGAAATATGTATAAACGGGAACATAATTTCATCTACACGTGTGATAGTAAATTATAAAACATAAAGTTAACCATATTGCATAACACGATACTAAGAACGTTTTAATTTTAGCAAACAATAACACTCTGTTTCAAACAAGTCTGCATTGTAGTTAATTTAGACCGAGTACCGGTGTTACGGATGGTTTATCTTTCGTCGATGCACCTGTATGAGATTTGAATTCACTTTGAACAGCGTTGCGTCGAAGATGGTTCGCACAAGCCCCATCAAAGTCCACAAGCAGACTTCCGCTTGTAAGTTCATGCCAACATACGACAAGATGTTAAACATAATTACAAGTTGATGATTCACATGTCCAAGGTACAGTTAAAATCTAAATTACGTTCATTTTAAAATTCTTTTCATAATGTTTAGAAGTAATTGTTTTTTGCATTTCATCTTGTTATGTTTTAACGGAAATATTGTGTTTACTTTAAACTGTCATTTTAATTTTGGCATTTGTCTGTCAAGATAATTCACATAAATAAAAATGGATAAAAACACAAAAGACCCCAAACGTGAAAAAAGTATTAAAAACTGTAAGTAATGAGTTAAAAAAAAATGTTAAATTGTAAGCAATAGTATTCATTAGTACAATGACACTACATATTCTCGGATATTACTGTTTTTTTTGTTTTACGGGAAAACATAGTAAGTAGTATAATAATAAAAAATCCCAGTTGTAACCACGTACGCTTTGTTTATGACGTCACCCCAAAAAATTGCGATTATTATAAACTAAATAAAAATTAACACAATTAAAGTTCCTTAGATAAAATTTCCTGTTAGTGTTAATATTAAATCGATAAGGATAGAATGCTGCCAACCTAACCCACTATAATAGCAAACCGGTAGGTAATTTTCAGTCGATCGCAAACATTTTGGGGAATCCCAATGGTAATATCTATCATCCGGTAATCCTAGTAATAATAAATAAAAGTCTTCATATAGAAGACATTTAACTTCGAAATTTAATTATTGACGATATTTCTCCAAATAAAGGCACATTAGTCTCTAAAATTGGGTACAGAATTTATTAATTCTTTGTCCAGAGATAAATGAAAAAACACTTTGTCGGGTAACAAGCCGTGCAAATAAATTGCACCGTACGATACGCCGCGACATGCGATCATCACACCACATCAGACTGACGTTTGCTGTCGAAAGAGTGTGTCGTGTGGCTGACCGCGCTCCCCAACTCAGTTTCCCGCGTCTTGTTTTATTCTCATACTACGCACTATTTATTTCTTTAAAAATAACTCTCACCGTGCTAATTTGTGTTCCAAATTGTGCATAGACTAACAGTGTTTATCACGGAAATACTGAGGTAATTATCAAATTGTTTGTTAAAAAAATGTACGAAACTTTTTTATTATGCTACGATTATAGTGTTTAGTTTATCTGTGCGATAGACCTTGGAGCTGTTTCTGTATAATGTAGGTTGCGTCCTTACCTTGGACATCATGACCGCATGAGACGCGAGTTATTTTTGTTAATTCTGTAAACGCATCTCGTCATATCCCAGTATACTGATAAAATCGCATACACTTTAGACGCGTCCTTAAAAAATATAACGCACTATAATAATGCGTAGTAAGTAATAACAGAATTGGCGTATTTCTATTGGCAAAAACAGAGATATTAGAATGTGCGATGATTGATTCTGTATTTTAGCATATTCAAAACAGATAAACGGCAGATGAACACATTCATGATGTCTCTGGATTCGAGTCCAAGCTTGTATGTTCTAAGCCAGGATTAGACAGCAAAATAATTAGTGTGATACTGTTTTGTTCCAAAAAAAATACACTACTGTAGTTTGTTCTCAACTCCATGAAACTCAAACGCTCGATGGTTTTAACATGAATTTTCAGAAGGCACATTAAACTTTTCATTCAAAAGAAGCTGCGTTCTAAAGTCAAGTCTTTCACTGATAAGTTATTTGGGTTTCGAATTCTGTTCGTAAATTGTATATCGTAATATGTCTACATAACAAACAAACAAAAGTCTACATAGATAGGACAACATGAAGAAAGAAATTCACATAATTGATGATCATCATCAGTAAACCAATAATAGAATTTATTATTTATATATTTGGTCTAAGGCTGAGCATCTAAAGTCAATATTCAATGTGGGAGAGTCGGGCCCACGCATCTAACTGTAAACTATTAGCCAATTAAAACGTTCGTTGTTTTTTCTTTTTGTTTCTCGTGTGTTGTAACGATCTGACAATATAACGACACTTTCGAAATTTATACCTCGGTTGCTTTTTAGGTTAGGAAATTTGGTTGTTTCAACGTGACACGTGTTAACAAACCTTGCGGTATCCATGAAGAGATCAGTGACAAGCTCATTATAGACAGGTAGGGTGACTATTACGCACCGACAATACACGGAAAATTATTCAAATACGCTAAAATACCCAAGTATCATAAAATAAGCGAAACGCACTTGCAATTAAAGAGTAGTTTAGCAAGTTTGAATAGCAAAGATACGATATAATTGTCCAAAATTTATGTTCTGTTGATATCTTCAAATTTTCTGAAGAATTCTTTCTTTATATTTTGTTGAATGAAGCTGCCGTTAGATGTGAAATTACCGAACTAAAGTCTAATGTTATTTCACAATGGTAAATTTTATTTTTTTATAAAAAGAATGTCCTGATTTCTTCACAAAGTATGGTAAATCTACAGAGTCGCGTCATTATAATTAACAACGTTTCAATTCGCACGCATGTCTTTTGGCATCGCTTCTTTGTTGGCTACTCCCCTTATAGTGTAAACATATTGTTGACATACTCGTATTAAAGGACGATGGATAAGAGTACCGGAAATCTACAAGAATACGTATATACAAAGATGAAAGAAGATGTGAAATGTAGATAAAACTGTATTATAAACCGATATTTTCGTGTTCTTGCAAATTTGGTAATAAAGTGCACGATAAGCGAAGTTTTATTAGAGTTGGACTTTAATATACTTACTAATTAGAATCGAAAGACATAGATTTCATAATATATAATTATTTTTTTAATAAACAAAAAAGAGAAATCGAAATATTGCCATTTCTATATTTAATTCGCTAGTTAATTGAGATTAAAAATTTAAATCGCTTGTGTGACTAGATTATAGATAAATGTATGAATAAATTAGTGTACACTTTCACTCTATGATTTATAACAACGAATGCCATTTTAGGATCACTGGTCCAAACTTCATCTACGACTGTATTTGAATTTGGCCTACATTTTTATATTTATTAATGTCTAAGAAATGAAAGGAAAAGTTTCAACTACAAATAATATAAAAAATATATAAATCCTACTGGTATTAAGTGTATATATTGCTAAAATAAATTGGTGAAACGAAGACTTTCTAATTTCAATTAGGTAGTAATTATTGACACTAATCACAATGGATAACATTGAAATAAAAAAAATATCTTGAGTTGAAGGAAACATTTAAATATTATTTACAAATACATGTAAAACTAATTAATAAGAAAATTTTATATAGAAGCAATATATTGGTTTGACCTCTCACATTTCTTGACAATATTTCCTTAACGCTGATAAGATGCAAGTTTTACAAGGAAACTGTTGACATTACATATTGTTGCTTTAGATATTGATATGTGAATCGAAAATGTTAAAACTCAAACAATACGGTCACGACACGTTAATAATTGCTTATATTATAATGGTCAAGCACTATTTTTGATGTAACATTTCAGATTTTTAGGATTCAGGAAACCAAAAAAATCAATTATTACTAAACGCACATATACATATCAAATTTAACATAACAAATTCAAGTAAAAAAACATTTTATCAGATGTTCTTGACGTAGGTTTAAAAATGGAACTGTTTTTTTTTAAAAAAAAAAAAGCAAAGCAACAGCAATTGCTCGACGATACCGGTGTAGGTCGTATAACAGTGCTGGCCAGTGGTCCTTTTTGTTGATCTTGAGATACGTGAGAACACGACCATGTCAACTTCGCCTTGTACGGCATGACAAGGTGCGGTGCTCAAGTGATAATGGACGCATAGACCACCGTACGATTTCCCGAACTTTCTACATACCCACACAAGAAGTGTAGAAACTCATCCACAACATTGTTACCATTTAGGGATGTTCTCATTCAAGTTTTAGTTCGCTAACGTGAAAAGTTAACAAAGAAACTAGGTTAACGAAGACTAACGTTTCGATTTGTTCGTTAATTAACTAGTTTTGGAAGTGTATTAACACTTTTAGAAGGTCTGTTCATACTCTATTTGCTTTATTAAGCGTTGAACTGTAAAATGTCAGGTCGTAGACATTTTTACATAGTTTATTATCATACTTTGCCAGAATTTAAATATTGACATACAGCGCACTTGGAAAACGTCTGGCATTCACTTAGAATGTCTTGTTTGTCGGTAAAGTTAGGGAGTTAAGGTAACGCTGAATTAATAAATATCGAATAAACTTTCAAATATATTTCGCAAGGATTGAATTGCGTTTTTTGGAATACTGTATCATGCGTGCAACAATAACTTTATAATATGAGTCATTTGTAAGTTCATTGAAGGCTAAGCCCACATTTCGCGGTCCACCATTGCGTTGGTACTCGCTGCAACAATGACTCATCTCTTCGTTATTGGATTACACGCCGAATATACAAGCGTTGCTGATGTCATCTCTAATTATTAAAGTTTCTTTCTCGCCGTACACTAATGGTATCAATCAAGTATAATATATAATATAATCAAGTATAATAAACTGGCTGAAAACTCGTTTTAAAAAAAATCATACAAGTCTTCAATATTATCGTCAGCTATACATTATAGTCTAATATCTAAACGTTTTTGAAGAGTTGTCACTAACCACAAAGTTTATTGTTTTTTTTTTTATTAACTATAGCTTTAATTTCGATACGTAAAATCCATTAAGTATGAAATTTTATTGCGTGGTTTGTTTAGTATGTTTTATCTGTAACTTAAAGTTATCTCAACACATTAGCTTGCGGAAGTCCGTTTTAAGATTATATCTGGAATGCAATTTCACCTTTATTGGCGATGCGATCACCGATGAATGTTTTTAATTGGAATTTAAAGTGCTGCGCTCGCCGGTAAAGGAATTCTTCGTATTACTGCCTCTGTGTGTGTTCTTTATGTCAAAGTTATGATAACAGTGTTCAATGTAAAAGCGTGTTGATTAGAATAACCTGGCTCTACTACAATACTTTGTGAGTAAATAACAATTGTTGAACGAAACATAACTACTAAACACTGTTTTTTTCTATTTTTCTAGCGTATAATTTAATTTCCGTTAGATATACTTGTTTAACTTGTTACCGACAGCGCGGCAGCCAAAAATACAAAGTAAATCTTTTATTTGAACTCAAACATCTTTATTTAAACTTATTTACATATTAACAGTAATTGCAAAACGATATCGTGAACACGTCTTATTTTCTTGTGTCCTTTTCTTCTATTGTTTTTATCATATATTTTATAATAAGAAATAACGCAAACGTCTTGGTGGCCAGTATGCAACCTCTTTGGCTGTATTCGTACCTAATGCTTGTCAGGCAAAAAGGTTGTATTTTGCACTCAACAATACTTATGTAGTACTTATTGTCCAAAGTCCCCGAAGCAGGCCAGAGTGCGTCCACAATTCGTTAGATACAAATCTATTTAATTACATTTGTCTTGAATTAAATTATTGGATCAGTTAAAGTTTACGTGCGGAAATGTAAGTGCTTTGTCCTTTAATGCTTTCGTCTGTTCAAAATAATCTGTCGATCTCAACAACGGTTGGGACAGGATATCTCCTCGGCTATAAACTCGCTCGCCTTACGCTGTGTTGACATCACTCGAATGACTATAAATGGAGACGCGAGTCGCAAACGTAATACCGTGCGGTAAATTTTCAATGTCACTGCCATGTTTCTGCTTACGCCTTCGAGGTTATGTACGATTAAGTCATTCCTTGCTCATACTTGCCCTCACTATATAAATAGTAATATGTAGCAAGCTTCGTAGAAATAAAAAAAACATTCATTTGTTTATACGTTTAAAGTGAATGAAGCACTCTGATTTGATTTTATTTTCCCCTGTATTATTTATTTCCCCTATATTTGTCCCTTCTAAATATTATGCGAATGTTCCAGTATGTTCTATGCATGTTTGCAATGTTTTAGTCGTCATAAAAACAACGGTAGGCAACTTATCGTGTAAAGTTTATTGCAAATGCATGCGGAGTGTAAAGATGACGAAGTACTTTACTTCAAGTGACCTTCCAGTCTCCTTTCTTTTTAAACATTTTAGTCATGATACACATTCGAAGACATAATGGAAGAGTCAAGAATCAAACTCCATAGAAACGAATGGATATACTCCATACGGACCACTGAATGAAGACTGAAGTTCTTATTAGCCATCTCCGTTGTTTGTGGGAGCTTTAGTCCCGATTATTTAATCAGGTACCTATTTATTAAACATATATTTGAGGTAGATTTCAATATATACACAAAAGATACCGGGGAATGTAAGTTGTTTATAATTCAAACATTGTCTATTGAAAGAGCGCGGCTGGTGATGACGTCAGAATATGGTACTGACGACCTTTGTTGCTATTACGAAATTAAAATAAAATAATGTTATAAATGTTCAATTGAATTCAAAATGTAAATTACAACTATTTGAAATGTCGGTTTTGAGTTTCGACTGCCGTAAACTTGTATCGATACTTAGTGTTGTCTCTATTTTGCCAAAGACCAATAAGAGAAATGAAAGAGGAAATGAATCTTGTCGAATCCCATATTAAGGTTGAATTTGTCAATTGACATTGAATACCTGTTACTCATTGCATAACAGGTTACAAAAAACTTGTTATGTAATAAAAATTGACATATCATGCACTAAATTAATTAAGTGCCCTTATAAAATAGGCTAGTAGATGATACAATAATAAGTATTTAATTTTATTTTATTCATATTGATGGCCATTCTAGTTTGAATTTCTGCTTGAATTTTTAAATCAGAACTAGGAAACAATAAAATCTTTAAACCTTAAAATATTGAAGTTGTAACTATCCCAAAAAAATCTGTGAATGTATAAAATCTGGTACACTTTCGAAGCGAGTAGTGATCTTAATAGATGCATCGTAATTCAATATCTGTGGGATAGTTGATTGACTCAATGACGTCGAATGAATGACTGAACATCTGACGATCTGAGAGCGTAACGAAAGGAATGCCTGCACATCTGCTGCAATAGGAAGCATGCATGAGAATAGATACAGTGACCTAATGTTAACACATAATGTTAATATCCTTAAATTTGTATAAACTTTTGTAAGGCCCGAATCAAGCATGCTACCTCAGTTTTTCTTTAAAGACTGCTTTTTATACTAGTCTTTTTTTTAATAATGTAAGTCAAGGTTTTTTCCCCTCAACTCTTTTCGATGTGTGCGCAATTTCGGTTGCTTCATGTCATTAGATTTAGAAAAAAAACGAAAGTGGTAGAGAATCTCCAATGTATAAGCAAAGAGCATTTTAAGTAATGTTAGAAACACATGCAATAAAATGGAAAGTTAAATTTTGTTTATTCCAAGCAGATTGTAATGTGCAAATACTGCGTTGTATGATGCATTCAAAACGACCTTTTTAGTTTTCAATGAATCTATGGCTTAACGTAACGGCAATTTTTACTTGTTAACATAACATTTCGAAAGTATTTCTTGCTATTTTTTATATATATAACAACAAAAGTCATACTTATCATAAGTATAAGTTATAGAAAGATCCACATTACTATAAAAAAAAGAAAGGAAGAGTTAATTAAAAAGGCAACACTAAAATATAACATAGAGTCGATTTTCCGTTTCATAAGTTGTCAGTTTCATCTATTTAAATAATACTCTAGTTTACAAATGGGCTGGGTTCAATTATAAAACAGAAGCGATTGTAATTCTATACACACGGGCGAAGTTACGCAATATTGTAACAAAGGTGTAGCTCGACCCGAACGTACTGACCCAAGTAACGACGTTCTTGTATTGTTACAATACCACATACAGTTTAATTACATTAAGGGCCTGTCCCACCAAATTGTAAATTGTCTGATAATAATCCAAATTGTATAATATGTCATGGAAATATTGGATTTCGTTACCTTATCAGACAGTGACGTCGTTTTAAGCCATCTGATTATCAGCCAGTGGTGGGACAGGCCCTTATTGATATGCTCACAGCGTTTTGTTGACTGTACCTTTAATGAATACATTTGTTGTTGACTGTAAATCTACATGTTGACATTCCAGAACATTACTATGAGTATGATAATTATATGAAGTTAACCTACTGCCCTATTGAGTTATAAACATAAATATTCATAAAACGTGTATTTTCTCGATCTTGTAGTCACAATACTGTGATTGTTTTTTATGTAGGTGCTTACGCTATATATTATAACACAAATAGATATCCTATTATCGTTTCCTTGCCTTGCCCCCACTTTTTGTTCCTTTCATGTCATGCCACCGGAATGGCCTTATACTAATTTATCGTTTGATACAAACGTCTAAAAATGAAAGTGTAATTGAAATCTCACTTTCTATCTTTTATTTTAATCGCGAGTCATTAGAGTTAATGTATGTTCTTTTGTATACTTTATTCCGTTCCGCTTCAGTGGAAACGCACCTTTATTCTATACTTATTAGCGAGTTTATCAAGCAGAAATAATAATGCGACCACATTTTGTCGTATCATTTTCCTTCCAGAAAATATTGTTTGGTGAACTTTATATGGCATATTGTGTTACTTTCAGTCCGACCGGATAATGGCTTATAGTGGTAAGGTGTGGCTTTCACTAACCGAGGTTGTGCTTAAATTAATAGCTGTAGAAGGGGGAACTTTTAGATCGGGGCTGTAGGTAAATAGGACAGGTCAATGTCATGATGGCGATGGACGAAGGTTAGGCAATTTGGCATTGGCTGAAAGCCCTTTTGTATAGAATTTCAAAGTTTTTTCTTAGGTTAATAACTGGGTTTAATGTTCAGGCCATTTTCAGATTTGTTTTATGCCGAAATTTGAACGACTTACTATATCAGAACTTTTAGGATAGGTAGAGGTATAATTCGGTTTCGAAACAACAATTATTGGAGCGTAACTTCAGCACCCGGACGCTATTAGGGACTGTAAAAACAACAAACATTTCACAATCGTCTTACGTTATTATGATTGACTGAGCGACCGTATCGGTGATAGATCCAGAATTAGACGTATTAGCCAATACGGGTCGATTGCGGATCGAAGTGTGACGTCACTGCGACCTCCAGCGTTCTGGATTTAAGATGAATCATTCGCACGAAATATTTGTGCTGGAAAAAATACATACGCTCGTAACAAATGTTACTCAATATCAATGTTATTTCGAGACCTATTTCATTACACGGATCTTGTAAGAGATTAAACAAACACTAAACTATTTGAATAAAAAAATGAGATATGAATATTTAGGGACAATGATACAAAATCCTATAGATAGTTTTACGCTAAGATAGTGACTAGAGATATTTAAATATTTACTAGCTTTTGCCCGCGACTCTGTCAGGGTGGAATTAACAAAAAAACAAAATCAAATAGCCTATGTGTTCTTCCAGACTATCATCTGCATCTATGCCAAATTGCATCGAGATCCCTTCAGCCGTTTAGGCTACAAACTCTAACAAACATCCATCCGTCCATCTAAACTTTCGCATTTATAATATTAGTAAGATAACATGCTCTAGCGTATTGTCTCGACATATCCATGTTTAGTATTATCAGTGATCATAACGTTTTCTCCTTATTCGTGCCACCATACTTTAAACAAGTCGCTGCCACATGTGCTTTGAAGTCTACCATGTTTGTTCTCTGAATTGCGCTCCTTGTTATTACTTGAGTCAGCATCATCTTTTTGTGTCTGTCATACTACAAAGAGAAAAAACAGCAGACAATAAATTTTAAAGTAATACTACGACATATAAATCTCAACAGACGGCATACATTACACTGTGTAATCATTATAGTATTCTAGGTCATCAATACCCAACAATAATGATTTTTGACCGACTTCCCAAAAGAAGGAGATACTCAATTCGTCTGTATGTCTTTTTTTTATGTGTGTTACGTCATAACTCCGCCGCTAGTGGACCGATTTTGATAATTCTTTTTTTATCCGAAAGGTAATGCTTGCAGGTGGGCCCCATTTTTTTGTTTGATTTTTGGAGTCAAAGACTACGAGGTAGTTAAATAGTTTAGCTCAAAATCGCGCGACGAAATTTCGGGTCATTTTTTAAGAATACTAAAACTTGATTCAGTCGATAAAGGTGAGCTTTTGTTATGCGAAATATTTTTTTTTTATTTTAGTCATATTTTCTCCAATATTGATATCTCTTATATATATCCCTGAAATCTTAACCTTAATTAATGATAGTCTTGACATTTAAACAGTAAATATAATACAATTGTGCAAAAAAACATTCCATACATAACTATAATGACAAAACAGGTTTAACGAGAGAATAATCGCTTCCATCGCTAACTAGATAATGCTCGGGAGCCCCGCGTAAACTACGGAAGTCGTCCAATGTCAATTCACCCACGCACGCGCTAAACAACACACATTGCAGACAGACTAAAAAATATATAGTAAGAACTTCAAAGTACGTTTCAATTTTTTTTTGCAATAGACTTGGGTATTAGAAATGACAAGAAATACCGGATGAACCTCAAGCCAATGGCATGTAGCTTCCAAGTTACTTTGTTAGTTCTTTACTTCTTTTGTTTTTAACATTATTAAGCTATTGTCTCCCAACTCAACAAATCCTTTAGCACTATAGAAGTAGTTTCTATCCGCTTAAATTTAATATTTATACATTTGAGTTTATTAGATGCCATATTTAGCATCAACTACGTAATAAGATGTAGTTTTTATTTACAAAAACTAGTGTTTCATATCGATTGGCCAAAAGCAGAATTCGCGAATCATGACAATTTATCTACAAAACAGTTCATTCAACTCAAGTGTATATAAATCGAACATTTTGTCACGAAAATGAAAAAAACCGCTTCAGACCATTTAAATTTTAAATCGCCTAGCAATAAGATACCGTATACCAAGTAAAGACTCGTTCATAATTTATTTAGCAAATAATTTATTCGTGTTTTTTTGTTACAGAACGCCATGAGGCGGTAGAACCAAGACAAAAATAGTCAGTTGCCTACAAGTCACAGAGTAGAAAAGTCAGAATATCGAAATGGGGAGGCTGCAAAAATGCTGTTGCTGTGCCTCTACAAAAACTGGCACACTGATCACTGCGGTATTAGGCATCATTCTGTCCATCATCACAATAGTCCTCGTGTGGGTGGTGAACAGACATGAAATATCCTTCAGAACCTTCATATTTGCTGAGGAGTTTGATAAAAAGCTGGCAGCGTTAGACAGTAAGTTTTTTCGTTTTTTTTTTTTAATTAATCACGAGTGTAAAATAAACAATGTGTTGTTTAATTGTGACAACGTTGTTGATCATCTGTCCTTGACGTATTTACGTAATGGTAGTTCGTATTAGGATGAGTACACATACCATTACTGTATTGCAGTAGATAATATTGCGGTTAGAGTACAGTCATAATTCTCGCTAGAGACGCCATCAAATTAATGAATGAACTGTAGTTAGTCATCACCTTATCACGCCAATATAACATTATGAATACATCTAGATAACAATTCCTTTAGATCTCAATTTCTAATTGTAAAGTCGGCCAACATCTATTTTGAGAAGATCTCAATATCTACTAAAAATATAAAAATACCTAGTGTGCAATTAAAAATAAAATTTTCACACATACCTTTTTCTTGTCTTTTACAGTTCCGAGAATAATCCTGACAATCAATTTGTGCTTCACAATTTTGATTTGTTTCCTGCTTATCGTCGCAGTACATAAGGTAAAAATTTCTACGCCAAAAATAAAGAGAGAAGAGAATTTCTCTCAGCCTGTCTCAGATTAGATAGAGATATAAATGTAAGATTCTATTTTTTCTATTACATGCTGTCCTTAGAAGTCATTTTCGGTAAGATTTTTCATGTCTTCTAAAATAAATTTGCCGTCATTTACCTTGGCGTAATAAACAAGAGACTTGATAAATGAAGTTTTCAATGATTCCAATGAAGGATCTCTTACTGACTTAATCCTACAACCATGATTAGATAATTAATATTTTTTTGTATGTTTAGCGACGGTCATGGCTGATGCTGCCGTGGGTGGTGTTGGGTATCGTGCTGGCGATTGGTCTTCTCATCAGTGTTCTGCATACCGCCATCACGTACTACTTGGACGACCAGGACCACGTTATCCTCGCCACTTGCATACTCGTCGGCGGCCTCTTCTACTTGTGTAAGTTGCGCTGTTTCAGATTAACTCATTATAAATTAATTGAATTTTCAAATTTGCGACACAAAATTGTAAAATCATACTAATGTTAATATATGTTTAGATGGATGGATGAATGGATGTTTGTTAGAGTTTGTAGCCTAAACTTTCAATGGAATTTGGTATAGATGTAGAGGATAGTCTAGAAGAGCACATAGGCTACTCACATTTGTTTTTTTTAATACCACGCGGACGGATTCGCGGGCAAAAACTAGCTTAAATATTTGAAGAAAATTGAAATCGAAAGGCATACGCATGAGATTGATTTTGTAAATTCATAGTGTTGAATTCTTATTGTATTTAATGTTTTTATGTTTCAGGTCTGTACCTGTATTTATGGGCGGTTGTCTTCAGTCACTACCTGGACGTACGTGATGAGGAAGAACGTGGCAGATACACCAAAGCTCCCTACAAGCGATAGGAGCTCATCTAATATGTTTCAACTGATTTGATTTGTACATTTTTATTTAACTGTACAAATCTGATATTATTAATTTCTGCTGCCGAAACATGTGTAGAAAAAAACATTTTCTTATACATTCTGAAAACAGAGACAAACAGCATTATTTCATACATATGATCCGGCAGTGAAAATAGATGTAATTGTTTCTTTGACGACTGATCTAGCAATATAGTCACTCTACAGAGACTTAAACAACGATATAAAGTAACAAAAAGGAATAAGTACCTGTATTAGGTATTCAGGTAAACAATATCCACAATCATTTGCTGTACAACTTTTTTTCACATATCAACGAAATATAGTAATAAGTAAAAATACTTAAACTTTTGAGGAAGATACAAAAGATCTGAATAATTTTCTGAAAGATTGACAAACAAATCGTACATTTTTTATATGTGCCATTGTTGTTGTTTTTAGGTTATAAAGCACAAATTTAACATTAATATGTAATAAGATGTTTTTACTATTTCATTGTACAAATTACATTTAAAAACATTAATGTGGAAATTAAGCATTTATTTTTAATCTAAACAATGTTCTTGATGATCATTTGTTTTGAACAATAGCAGTAAAGTGTCATGTATAAAGTTAGAGACCCTACAAATGTATTTACTTTTATACATGTTATGTAACAAAGAAAAGTTACCATATGTAGTTTTTAATGAGATAATTGTTCGATGTTCTAGAATAAGTCATTAACTTATTTTTGTAACTTTCTTTTGGCGACTTTTATTATATCAATAAATGTTTTAATTATACGTATCACTCTACGACGCTTTTTTTTTCTCTACCACCTCTTCCAAATCATGCATTGAGAGACTTTTATTATATTCTCCTACCTAGAAACCTTTTTAATAAGTTTAGTAGTGAATTTGAGGTTAGAGGACGTATTCCTGTTACCGGTGTGAGAATTTATTTTACTTTGTTTATATTACAAAATAAACCGTGCGTATATAAAAAAACTAAAGGAAAGGAGTGAAAGATAATTTTAGACTTATAAATTGGCCAAAAGGCCTCTGCATAACCATAGAGAACAGTTCAGTAACTTACTATAAAACAGGTTTACGAGTTTCCGTGTACCTTTTGACGTAAAATGCGACGAAGAAAACATTGTCTCAGAAAAAATTTTACTCGATCTCTTTTGTTTATTTTAGCGATTGTTTCTTAAAACACTTTATGTGAGCGATAATACAAGATTATTTAACCCGAGTTGAAGGTTAAATGATAAGAGTCGTAAAAAAACTGTCATCAGCATTTATCGTGGCTGTGGTTAGTCGTTGTTGTGTTCTCGGAATTTAGTGTTTTGGATAAGAATAGGTGAGATTCTTTTTAATCTTATTTACTAGTTCAAACTTGGAGTAGGATAAAATTTTATTAAAACCTTAGATTTCCGTTATACAAGAAAAAGAAATTAAACACATTTACGGTTGGCAAATAATATTAGTGATATGTCTTTTCTCTTTCCTAGGTAAATAAACTATGGAAATATCATTCAGAGGAAAAAGGGTTCTCGTGACGGGTGCTGGTCAAGGTAAGTCATACAAATTGACTTTATCAAGAACTATTCTCTTACTGTTTTGGTACATATTTGTGGCAATATATTGCAAAATTTACTTTAGAACTAGTATTTATCAAATAGATTTACAGTTATCAAACTTTGTAGGCATTGGTCGCGGGATAGCAGAACAGCTATGGCGAACTGGAGCTAAAGTGGTTGCCGTCTCCCGCACACGATCGCACCTGGAATCCCTCCAGAATGAATATCCTTCTATCGACATTGTTGAACTAGATGTAGGCGATTGGGACAAGACCAGAGAAGTTATAGAGTCTTTAGGACATTTCGACGCCCTCGTCAATAATGCTGGAATAGGATTATGTCAACCTTTCCTTGAATGTACGCCAGAAGCATTTGATACGTAAGTAAAACATTAAATTAGATGCAAAAATGGATAATACTACAAAAAAACAAGTGTCAATATTATTAATTTGTTAAATTATTCTGTGTCTCGTTTTCCAGGACTATGAATATCAATCTGAAGTCGATCATCAACGTGAGCCAGGTTGTTGTGAAGAAAATGATAGACAATAAAACACAAGGAGCCATAGTTAATGTTTCCTCGCAAGCATCTAAGGTCATTTTTGTATTGATATGAGGTTAATCTGTGGTTTTTTGTTCTAATTTTATTACTGTTCCAGGCAGCACTTAAAGACCATACAGTTTATAGTGCTTCCAAAGCTGGTCTGGACGCTGTAACCCGCGCTATGGCGTTGGAACTAGGCCCGTACGGTATCAGAGTGAATGCTGTTAACCCAACCGTCATCATGACAGCGATGGGTAGGATCGGCTGGGCTGATCCGGATAAAGCTAGTGCGATGCTCTCCAAAATACCACTCGGAAGGTGAGATACTTATCAGTGCAAAGCCTTGTTTCAGAAATCTCAGATTTTCCTTTGGTTCGACTAAAGTATTTCCCCAAATTTATGTTCCTTTAATCTGCTTACCCTTGGATTATGTGCGTCTTTCACTTATATCTAATTTTAACCATGACAAATCTGGAAAATACTATAAAAGAATATTCATGGGCATTATTCTAGATCGTAATATATGATGCTTCAACATTCCCGATTTTGTTAATGAATTGGTATTCTTTCATAGATTCGGAGAAGTATCGGAGGTCGTCGACGCGGTGCTATACTTGTTAAGCGACAAAGCGAGCATGATAAACGGAGTAGAGCTGCCAATTGACGGAGGATTTCTTGCAACATGAATAGATTACAATTTGAATCCAAAATAAAATCTAAAAAAGAGGTTTTTAACTCTGCTGTGAATCAATTCTTAATAGTACCGCGTGTACAGATATAAAACGGTTACTTAAGGCATGTATAATCGTTTTAAATTGTACAAGATTTATATTTTCATACTATCGGTAAAACGTTACGACGTCGAATAGTTTTTTTTACAAAACGAAGATCTACGTCTTAAGTTTGTAAAACAACAAATACGCTAAAGAGTTCAAAGACGCTAGAGGAATTTACTAATTGTCTTCATATTTTCATCTTTTCTAATTTCAATTGTTTTATGGTAAATTGTGCGCCGCATATCTGATTCCGTGTGCAAGCACAACAATAAGGAGAGCCATAGGATGAGTATCACAATCTTCTAGAAGGTCTCTGTAGAACTTCTTTCGAACATGTTTGACCAACTTGTGGTCTTCACCAATACGTTTGATAAATATAGCAGTGCTATTATAGTTGAAGTTACGCGATTCCTTAATACAGCCCTTCTGATCCATCCAACTTATGATCTTCTTGAACCAGTTACGCCGATGGAACTCTTCGTAGCCTAACATCCCGCAAAGCGTTACTGGAAACAATAATTTTGTTTTACTTCAAAGAAAAAGGTAAATTGAAGTAAACTAGATTGTAAAAATGTTATCAAAAATAAAAAAACACATTAAATTCTTACAGTGTTCTAAAAATAAGTCTCTCGCAAAGAACCCTCTTCGTGCAATGTACACTGCCTCTCTGTACATGAAGGCGCAGAGCTGGTCCATGAGGGTATCGTCTTCAGCAACACTGGTCATGTAGCAACGACGCACTTGTCGCCGTAGCATTATGTTCAAAAGCCTACGAAAAAGCGTAAAGTAGTATCTAATTATTATCAAATTCATATCCGAAAGTTAGGAAAAATGGTTGATGATTCCTATTAAAAGAATCTCTTCTTTATTCGGTTTCGAATTGAGAGGGGAAAATGTTTTTTTTTACTAAAGTAACAAAATTGATATAAAAGCTACATATGATATTAAAAAGAAATTCACCTGTGAGTAAGAGAATATGATATCGAAGGTGTAGAGTGGATACCTTTATAACAATACTTGTCCGAACGACATGACTTCATTTCGGAGAAGTCTATTGGTTCCAACTCGTGTATAACCCGAGATAGACACACGTCTGAACAAAAATAAACAACAATTCAGATTTTAAAGGTCAAAATATACACATTTATTTAGTTGGCTATATTTGTCCTTTCTAGAAAAGTGAGTGTGTATAATGATTTAAAATAACATGTCTAACATTCTTCAAATTTATGTTATGAGAAGAGCACTCCTAATCTACCAGTAAATGTCTAGACTTCAAATAATTACCTGATGTTTGCATAACAATATGATACCCTATTGACGACTCCGTGAGCTGCGTATATTTCTCTCTGGGCATCGTAGTAGTGTCCATATCTTCGACGTATTCATGCATTTTGAAACTACTATGAAGCCATCTCTTTAATCGACCCTTGTTGAAACCACGTATTGAATATATTTGAGCACTATCATCTTTGAACATTCGTGATACTATGGAAACAATGTTTCAAAATTAGGACAGTTTATTTTCATGTATTATTTACTTTTAAATGCTTTTATTACATAATCGTCAGTGACTTGCAGTCGACTTGCGCAGAAAATCAAAGATGGCCACCAATATACACTGGGTAAGCAGATCAGCTAAGAAGACCTTGTCCCCCTTAACACAATATTCCCAAATTTTTCTAATGTATTACTATAGTGTTGAAAGTGTAAGTTTTTCGCTATTTATTCCTAATTAACTTAATCAAATGGGAACTATTTAATACATAACGATATCTTACCTCTGAACTCTAAATCGTCCCAACCATATTTGTAATTAATATAAATGTAATGTGAAACAAGATTTTCACATTTGCTTATTATATTCCTCAATTTGTTCGATTCTAATTCTGTAATCTTGGAGCCATATTCTTGAAGGGTTCGTTTTAAAAGGGCTATGAATAACAATAGTATGATTTACTAAATTTATGTAATACAAAAATGTGATTTCAATTTAACATCATTAGATTAAGTTATCGAATATTAAACAATGCCACCAGTGTCCTATATTTTTAAATTGCTTTTACCATTATCACTGATAAAATAAGGTTAATTTGTAAATGTTAACAGGCTATTATATTTTAGTGTGTAAGAAAATCTATAAAATACTCTTACATTTCACGAAAAATGCCCCCAAGGCTACATTCCCGTCAGTTTTATTTGGAGTTTTATTAAAATAGAAAACTGTTCGTCTTAAACTTAGGATGTATAATTTAAAATCATCTATATTTGGTAAGTTATTTTCAATTGTTAAATATTTGGTAGGAAATTTATCACCACTGTATTGATTAATCGAACTCTTTGTATCGTTTAAAGTTAATTTAGTCACCTTGTCACATTTTACATTAACGAGAAATAAAAAAAAGAACAGTCGTGTATTCACCATTTTAGTGTAAAATGCATCTACGTAGAAGAACATTATATAAACTTAAAACAGTAGCCGTGTCGAATGCAATTCGAATTATTAAGATTAATTTCATGTTACTATTTCACAGCCTTGCTTAGAATGAAAAATATGCAACGAAAGGATTTTTCACGTCGAACCTATGAACAGTATTACGTTGACGCCACGCTATTTCATCCTTGTGAAAGATATAATCTTACTAATATTGTAAATGCGAAAGTTTAGATGGGTGTTTGTTATAATTTGTAGCCTAAACTGCTTATAATTATAATTGAAGAAGCATATATTTTATTAACAACAATTAGGTTCCTAGCTGGAAAGCTATCCAGCTGTTGTAATAAAATGTTATTAAATATTGGCATTACAAGTATATGAGTCTAATTAACCACTTTATGAGCTATGTTTAGGCTTGAATTAGAAATACAGTATTATTTTATACTACTTTAAAAAAATAATTGAGGCAGATATTAATTTTATCGATTCATAAAGTGTTTCTACGAATAGTAAACTCGATTTTTCATCATATTTTTGCTATTTTATACTCTTTGTCTTTGACATGTCAAAGTCAACTGTAATTGACATAACCAAACGTCAATCGTAAATGAGTGACAGCGATAACATTTTTAATCATTTCAGAATAGCTATATTTTACCACGAAAGTTTACAGTAACATATTATTTCCGATTTAATTGTGGTCTTAGTTAGTTAATAAATAAAAGTGGAAGATGGAAATATCATTTAAGGGAAAGCGTATACTAGTTACCGGCGCTGGGCAAGGTTAGTACATTATCCATTTACTAAACTCTTCAGGCTACAAATCTTTTAAAAACAATGAATTACATGGCATATAATCAAAACTTGTCTTTCATAGGCATTGGACGAGGTATTGCAGTTGAACTTTGGCGTGCCGGAGCAAACATAGTAGCACTTTCGAGAACAAGATCGCATTTAGAAACCTTACAAAGTGAATATCCATCTATCGATATCGTTGATATGGATTTAGCCGATTGGGAGAAAACTCGGGCTGTTGTTGAGTCTCTAGGGCATTTTGATGCATTAGTGAACAATGCAGCCATTGCCATTTGTGAACCATTTCTTAATTGCACCCCTGGAGACTTCGACAAGTAAGTTATTATAAAATATATATTATATAAAATATATATTAAGTTTAAAATTCATAGGTTTACTACATTTATGTGTTAATTTTCCAGGACCTTTGATATCAATGTAAAAGCTGTTCTTAACATAAGTCAAGTGGTTGCACGGAAAATGGTAGAAAATAAAACTCATGGAGCGATTGTTAATATATCTTCTCAAGCTTCAAAGGTGAGTTATTTGTTTAAGAAATATAACAGTGCTCACATACTTAAATAATTTTATTTCATCAAACTTTCAACAAATTTTACCTTTAGTTGTGAACTGTTCAAAAAAGAATATTCTAATGATGCATTAAATTCAAATAAATTGCATGTTCTGCTTAATTTCATTTGTAATATTTACTAAACGGTAAAGTTAAATTGTATTTCACACTAGAACTCTTTTGTACTTGCAATAAAATGTTATCAGTTGTGTTCCACTTTTCCTGTTCAATAAAGTTCATTGACTTTGCAATTCCACTTTGAGATGTTTACCATAAATAATATTGCTTACATAATGGATAAAATAGTATTTTATGCAATATGAAAACAGTGGAAAATTATAGCTATGATAATAATATATTTTATTCTACATTGTAATAATAAAAGTATGTTAAGCAAATACTAGGAAATAAAATAGAAAAGTCCACTTGCTTAACAATGAATACTTACAATAAATTGCTAGTAATGAGTTTGTGTCTATTCTGGTGCTAGGCAATGCAGTTTGTCCACTATTTCAATGAACAATATTTTAAACACATCTTTCAGGCAGCTTTGAAAGACCATGCTATTTACAGTGCATCAAAAGCCGCACTTGATGCATTGACTCGTGCAATGGCATTAGAACTCGGCCCACATGGAATCAGAGTGAATGCAGTCAATCCAACAGTTATAATGACAGCTATGGCTAAAGTTGGATGGTCAGATCCAGATAAAGCTGCGGAGATGAAAGCTAAAATACCATTGGGAAGGTATGCATATTTTTAAATTTATATCTTACTAGCTTTTGCTCATGAATCCATCCACTTGATATAATAAAAAAACAAAAGTAAATAGCCTATGTATTCTTCCGTATTATCCTCTACTTCTATGCCGAGTTTCATCATATTTTGGTCCTAATAGTTTTTACTACCTATCTTGGGAGAGTATAAGTTTTTATGCACTTGCTATCTTTTGCCTGCAACAAGCACCTTTTTCCACACAGAATTAAAAAAAAATTATAAGTAGACTATGTTCTTTCAGACTATATTATACATCTTTGGCCAATTAAGATCCATTTAGTCATTCTAAACATTTGCATTTTAAATACTAAAAAGAAGTAAGATATATAGGTATCAGCTGCACCTTGAAAATAGATTAAGAATAAATTTGAGTAAGATGGTAGCTGATATAATTGGCTGATGACATTATAATGTGACAATAAAATAAAATAACTGCTTTTTTCAGATTTGGAGAAGTATCAGAAGTTGTGAATGCTGTAGTTTTCTTGTTAAGTGAAAGATCTAGTATGATTAATGGTGTTGAATTGCCTATTGACGGAGGATTTCTTGCTACATAATCCTGAAGGGTGTTTTAATTATTTTTTTTATAAGTTGTAATGGTTATGTATCTGATTTATGGTCAATGTTCCAAGATCTGTTAATTTGATTTGTTTTTATGTATTTTTTAAGTACCAAAGAATGTTTTGTTGCCTAATTAAATACATTTTTGATAATGTTTAATATGTTTTTATGTATTTTTATTTTTAAATAAAACTAGTATTAACCCTTAATTCGAGAGTGTGACGAACAACAAATTGGAAAAAATCCACTAACTAGATTAGAGAAAAATACGTGAGATTTTAGTGTTGCTACATGTTTTTTTTTTCTACGAAAACACTCTCGAATTAAGGGTAAGATAAAATTTTTTATTTTTTGTAGTGTATAATTATTTTGACGAATGGTATAAATATCCAGTGATTTTAATATGTATATTATGTATGTTCCTATAAAAAAATTGGTAAATCACATTTTGAATAACTTTAAAAATTTGGAATAATGAAAATGCGAGGCTTAGATTAGCAATATATCATAATCCTATATTTTTAATACTAATGTAGTGCTTTAATTTGTAAACATGAAATATTACATTAAAAATTATAATTCATATGCACATATATTTTAAAATGTCTATCGTGTTTAATCACTTTTTAACTTCTAAAGTTCAGTCAAAATATCTTTAATAACCGAAATTTGACTACGGCATATGTAGGCCATATTTAAATAAGTTTGTGAATAAAGGCGTTGTGTTCAAGTAATTTGTTTCATTTTAATAAGATTTTTCTTCATAGCATAATAATAGTATAGTTAATAGAAATTTAAATTCTTTGATTTAAAATTTAACTTCGATATTCGTTAACTTTTCTAAAATTTAACATTGTCAGTCTCTGTCCACTGGCTGTCATAAGCGTTGTTAAAATCATGGTAATATAATAAAAGCAAATGTTTAGATGGATGGATGTTAGAGTTTGTAGCCTAAACGGCTGAAAGGATTTCGATGAAATTTGCTATAGGTGTAGGGGATAGTCGCGAAGAACACACATTTTATTCCATGCGGACGGAGTCGCGGGCGAAAGCTAGTTTACCATTAATATATTTTATTGACAACTATAACAAAACATTAATACAGATAACATATAAGACACACCGACCACTCTGATTATTGATAAAAGTGTTTACAGTTAATTTGATAAGGAAATAGTCGTGCAAACAATTTACAGTGTTGGACACGTCGTTAATGAAATGGACAAATATTTCGAAGAAAAACGAATACTGGTCACAGGAGGATGTTCTGGTAATTTAATATTCGCGTTTTTGACACGTTACAGTTAAATTGTAACATACGTCATTTATCGGATCATTCTATAACTAATACTGACCTTTCACAAGTTTTTATAACTTGGTATCCACCTTTATGATAAATCTAGCTTTGGCCCTCAGGAAATAAAAAAAAAAACGAAATTAAGTAGCCAGTGTTTTTCCAGACTATCCTCTACATCTATGCCATTTTTCATTGAGATCCATTCAGCAGTTTAAGCTACAAACTCTAACATTCAACCGTGTTAACTTCCACAATTATAGTTACAAGTTTTGTCGCTAATTTTTAGGTATCGGAAGAGGTGTAGTTTTAGAACTGTGGCGATTGGGTGCTAACGTCGTTGCATTGTCACATCAGGCTGACAATCTATACAAATTGAAGTGCGAATATCCGTCGATAGAGACCGCCTGTGTCGATGTCCGTGATTGGGATAGAACTCGTCAAGTCGTTGATTCCCTCGGTATATTCCATGGATTGGTCAATTGCGCGGGCGTGGGATTAATGGAGCCGTTCTTGGAGTGTAAACCGACAACTTTCGATGAGTAAGTACGAAAGTAACAACAGTATTTCTCTAATATTTTAACATTTTGCCACTCCATTAATTCGATTTTTCTTTTACTCTGCAGATCTATTGCTATCAACACAAAAGCTATCCTCAACATATCTCAAGTCGTCGCGAAAAAAATGATTGACAATAACATCAAGGGTTCTATAGTTAGCATATCTTCACAAGCTTCAAAGGTACGGTACTAAACAGTACAGAGTTTTAAGCTGAAGGTCATTCAGGTCGTTCGGACATTTCATCTTAATTTTAATCCGAAGTATTGACAAAGGTAGCTCAATTGCTTTTTAGTATTTTCATTTTGGGTTTGGAACTAACCCACTAAAATCGACAATCAAGGCTTATTCAAGAGAATTCGAATTTTAGAAGCGTCTTCGCTGTTCCACTTACAACAGATATAATATTCCAGGCGGGTTTCCACGACCACGTGGCATACTGTGCGTCAAAAGGCGCTGTTGACGCGATGACACGTGTAATGGCCGTCGAACTGGGACCGCATGGTATACGCGCTAACACAGTCAACCCCACCGTCGTACTGACGGAACTGGGCAGAGAAGTGTGGGCGGACCAAACTAAGGCAAAGCGGATGATGTCTAAAATACCACTTGGCAGGTAATATAAATAATTGAGTTCGTCTAGTCGTACTAAAGATTTATGTGGAGCACCTTGTGGAAAAAAAAATGTTCAGGTTTGAGCTGGAGGATCATTTAAGGTGATGTCAGTCACAAAAATGTTAATGACAAAAACAAAGAATATGTCACTTTTTACGGAATTAAATTAGCTAGATGTTTCTCGATGGACCGATCGATGTAGATTGCCAAAATGTTGAAAATCAAATAGGTACAAAATACTACCCAATACCCACTTAGAGACACAGGTATTGATTCCGTTATTCCAGCAGTTAGTATTGTGATTGTGTCGATTTTTTACTTATTAGTTTTAATAAAATAGTGAAGGACGATGATTTTTTAATATTTGAATTTTGGTTATTAGATATTTAAGTTAAAATAAAACTTTTGCAAATGACAGGACACATTGCAATTTGAATTGATCGAACGGGAACATAATTTCCCATTGGATAGATAAAAATTGATCCAATGGGAAAACTCCGATTGGGTCGATTGAATCGATCCACTGCTCGGCCCAACAGGAAACACCCAATTAGCTTGGAGTTTTATTCACGCATATTGAAACATTATCACAAACACAAAGCCTAGTCATAAATAAGATAAACTTATCACTAAAACAGAGTTAATGTTTTTATTAACCTTGTTCACTTTATCGTTCAATTATTAGAGGTGCGATAACTGAAACGTGTGTAAAAGAATCTTATTTTTTAATGCACATTCCTTTCTTTACTAAAATTATCAAAAAATGTGATTACTGTTAAAAAAGGAGTAGCCTAGCATGTTTCACATAGTATAATTGTTAAAAAGAGTTTTTTTAATTTTAGATTTAGTGAAGTGCACGAGGTGGTGAACGCAATAATATTTCTGCTAAGTGACAAAGCGAGCATGATAAACGGAGTCGAGTTGCCGATAGACGGGGGATTCCTAGCAACATAGTCATTTAAAAGAAATACGTGAAAAAAATAAAAACTTCCAAAAACTGTTTCAAATAAGAGATGCGTGATTTAATTTGAAAGTATTTCACTACTGAAAAGTATTTCAAATCTACTAAAACATTAAGGAACATTAAAGGATTGTAAATAAAAATCGTCAAGTTTCATTTTACCTGGTTTATTGTGCCAAAGGAATTAATACATACTGGACATAGAAAACAATGCAAGCATTAACAATTTATATAATAGAAGCATAATTATATGCTAAGAGCTATAATTGCCAGCACGGGACAGTTGTACAACGAACACATTCACGTAAACAAACATCGGTACTATGTCACATTAATAGGATAACTTCAAATATGGAGGGAACTGTCGCCTCCTCATCCCGCACCTTAAATACAAGTATTTATAGATCCGATAGTAGCTGTATCTCTATTCTCCATACATCCTACAACTAAACGATTCGTTCCCTCCCTCCGTCTCCGGATAACGATATCGGCGTCTGTACATATAGGCTACACAAAAACAGAGCCAATCAAATTATAATATGCGTTAAAATAGCCAAATCATGACTATACTACCACGACGCATATGCAAAGATGCCACTAGCCAAAACAATCGATAAATCTATAATCATTACTTCCATATAACAGATCGCGTATCAATTTATATGTTAATATAATGGCAAAATAGTAGAAATAAAGTATATATTTACAAATCAATGCTAATGTTATCATTTAAAGTAGTGTAATATATAAAATTTTTATTTTTATTTGTTTTTCACAAAAACCAGTGACAATGTTCAATGACAAACGCGATCCGTCACCTCGATGACGTCACGTGGACAATGCAGCCGTCTTTGCATACGCGGCGTGCACTAAAACAGTTATGTTATATCTAATATATTGTAAAAAACAGTGTCGGCCTTAATATAACTTACAATTATTATATACAAAATTAAATTCATAAAGTCTTTCGTCGGTTAAAGCGGACACTGACTCCGTAGAAGCCGTTACAAGCGTCCTTGTTCTTTCCTTACACTGGCGAACACTTATCTACACAAACCCATACTCGATACTTGCCCTAAAATATCCCACGAGTTAGTAAAATAATATCATAACATATTTTGGTTATTATACAAAGAAAAAAGCTATAACGACCGCATTTATCTAGGATAACTCAACTTCAATCCCGTTTGAACTGAATCCCGACCACTTGGACAGATAATGGCGGTAGTTCAAAACTCACGAAGATTATTGCCATTTGAAACCAGTTCTCATTTGAAAATGGATTCACCGACATTATTCGTCGCTTAATTAAATATTAAAATATACAATCTAATTTTACACGGCCTATAGAAAATCTAAATCGAAATTATACATAAAATACATGGATATGTTAGTTTTTCACAAAATTTAAAATACTGACTGATGAGTTTATGTGAACAGAAAAAAAGTATTAAATTATTTTCATATACGTTTCTAAAGAACGCATGGAAAAAAGTCACTAAAATAAAAAGAAAATTATAGTTATGATTCTTAAAATTTCATTTTATCCAGTATAGCTTAACTCTGCAGTCACTAAAAAAAATATTATTTACATAGGATTATTGAACCCGATTCTCAGTCATATCTGAGATGGATGGTTCGGATTGTACATAGTTCAGTTCAAATTGGCGCGTGGGACCTGATGACGTCACCACGAAATCACGCACCAATTTGAGTTAAACTAACTTTACCCTAGGCGTTGTATTAACGGTCACATCGATGCGAACATGTGATAGATTTTACATAAGTATACAACAATTAGATTCTAATATTAATATTTACAAAAAAAAATATTACTTTCAAGTTTAGAATATTCAAATTAAAAAGAAAAAATCCAATCTTGTTTATACCCTCGCCTTGCAAGTAGGATGTAGTACACTACAGTAGTTATACTGAAGGCAAAGATTTTGGTAAACAATATGAGATCACAGTTAAAAGATTCGAAATAAAAAAGTATAAGAGGAATGTTTATCCCCACAAAACGGTAGTGTGTGACAAACAAAAATATCGTATAAATTATCTCGACAAATAAATTGACTGATGCACATTAATTTCAAATATTAACTTTAATTTTATATTTTTTCTATCATAGTATCGAAAAATTCGCCATATCCACAATAACTTTACTATAATAAGTGTACAAAATGGATATATTATGCTTGTGTAGAAACACTTATCTATTTAATTTGTGGCAGTGATCGAGACATGAAATTCAGCATCGGAACATGTTTCCCACATTAAAACTTTGTCTTTGCTACCTTAGAAACATGTTTACAGCTTATAAACACGGAAGACAAATTTTAACATAATACCAAAAATTACAAAAAAGAACTAATTTGTATTTTCTTCATGAACTTAATGTTTGTTAGTTATAAAATTGCACATTTTAGTCACAAAAAAACGTATCGTAACATTTAAATCGATGGAATAACTAAGTAATAACATTTTGGCCTTAGTGATTATTTACTATCGAAAAACACTCTTGGTGTAAATATATTGCCATAACACAATCCGATGCGAATCAGATAAATGCATTATACACAAAGATTTTAATGCATACATAGGCCGCTACGTCCTGCCACGTCCATGCGAGTGAATGACTTACAAATGAATGAATGACTTGTTGCTGTCACATAAGATGATTTGGCAATTTTCACTTGTCAAATGTCGAAATGCTCAAACATTTATAAATATCTGATTTTTGTCATTACTGTTTACAGGAAAATAAAAAGAAAAGAAATTAATTAAAAATATAACTTACACGAAAGCATAAACTCAATGAGAAATCAAATTAAGATGTAAAACACGATAATGTTCGATGTATTTTATTCGAAAGAAAGGAAATTTTATACTCATGACATAAAAAACATTGTGGCAATTATTACATTTTATTATAGTAGTAACAACCATACGTGTTCGTAATGACCTATCTATGTATTTAAATCTTTGTTAACATCTACTACACCTAAGCCAATCGGCGAGACCGATATCGCATTACCGGTCTCAGCCAACCACCGCTCTCGTACCTTAACATCTAAATATAACTGAGCGTAAAGTACAATAGATGCAATAGGCCTAATTACTAGCTATGCTTAAATGAGTCACATTTATAAACGACACAGTTCAGCCCTCACTCGTTAAGTCTAAAATTAAATAATTTACAATATATGGATAGTTTCAATTTGAATGCGTACAAAATTTGTTTTCGATTAAGTTTAGCACTTACGAGGTGGTATATTTGGCTTGTGGCGTGGGGGGGGCTGGTAGGGCGTGGCGCGGGGGGCGCGGGTGGCGCGGGGGCGCGGGCGGCGCGGGGGCGGGGCGCGCCGCGGGCCCGGCGGGGGCTATCTCTGCGGCGCCGGCGATGGGACTCACCGCCACTCGGAGATGGCCGCCACCGTCGTGCTGGGCTGCCCCGCCGCGCCCGCAGCTGCAACAAACATCACTCTTAATATTAATATACTAGCTTTCACCCGCGACTTTGTCCACATAGAAATAAAAGAACAAAAATAACAGTATATATGTTCTTTCAGACAAATTTCTAGACCTGTCAAATTTAATCGAGATCCATTCTGCAGTTTAGGCAACTGACTCTAACAAACATCCATTCATCTAAACTTTCGCATATATATTGGTCAGAATTAAGATATTAAAGTATCTGTTCCTGTGCAAATTCATCAATTATTTAACAAAATTGATTGCTAACATCAAAATTCAAATTACAATGAATGCCTTGCTGGTTGAGAATTTTAGGTAACTATGGTGGTATGCCTCGTTGTTTTTATCTCTTTCTCGAAAAACAATTTGTTCCAATTTACCAAACCTCGGTCTGTAGCATTAAAAAAAATATATGGCTAAAGGGTTTCATGAGTATGGGGCTTTTTAGTAGTAAAACCAATATTCAAAAATATGTCATGATGGTTGACATCCCGCATAACAAATAGGCAAAAAGCTAAAACTAATCTAGCTTGTAGAGCTGTCTTTAATACAATTATTAAGCCATAAAACGTACTTGTTTTTCATATAAATGTTGAGTAGTAATAAATGTTGAAGTATAGACAAGAGTATTGAATGTTCTACTCACTGGTGTCGGGCTCCTGGTTCTGGTCGTGGCGCCTGAGCGTGCGGTCGTTGCCGCCGGGCAGGTAGTTGCCCCGTGGACCTCCAACACACACAAATAATACACATTTTAAGCATCAATATGACACAAACACGGACAAGTGTCATATTACATAAAGCTTAATATAATGGAAATGAGAAATTATACTAATATATTCATAGTTCATTATTTATGGGTCTATTTTGAAAAAAATCAGTGTAATTAATAAATTATTACTAATAAATTAAACACACTAATATGTCTGTTTGTCGTAAATCGCTGATTATAAAGACAGGATTGTCAAATATTCCTACAATTATTCATTTGTATTAAATTCGATTGTAAACAGTTGTTAGTAGCTTTACATTTTAGTGGAATTTTATAAAAATCCACTGCTAATCTTATTGGTATAAAATTTGCTAATTTTTTTTAAAAGTTACTATAAAAACTCTATGAATTTGTAAAATGTACAGATTGGTATATGTTCTCACCAAATTTGAGCATATTCCAGTCGAAGACGTAGTCGTATGTGAACCCTTGCCGATGGAAGAGAGTGCGGAACAGCTGACGCAGGTGACTGTAGTCGGGCCGCTCCTCGAAGCGCAGTCGCCGGCAGTACTTCAAGTATAATTGGAACTCGATCGGATGGTTCTGCGCAGTTACAAACACATTTAACATCACCTGTCTGTTTCACTAAGAATTATAACAAATAAGACATTTAAAAAAGATTCAATTGACTATATAACACTCTGGTAATATGAATACAATATGAACACTTTACTCTTTGGGCTACAAGACATAATGAACTTTTATTTATGTGGGATGTGAGTGCGAGTTTCCGAACGAAGATGTAAGAGTGAATGATTGATTTTGACTGACGTATGGAAAGACAGAGTGAATGCAGGAAGGAGTGCAAGAAAGACGTGTAATAAGACGGAAAAAACAATAGTGAAGAATTTTTATCTTGTAAAAAGTAGGGAAGGGTGAAAAATAAAGCTTTAAACGAAGACGGCTGTTTGTTTTACCGCCCCAACCCTACATTTATTTAGTCAAAATTGGATATAAATAGGCATAATTAAAATTGGCAGTTATTAATATAATAATATTAATATGTTTCCGAGTCTTAACAAAAAATATATATGTTATGTAAGCTAGATATAAGTAGGGTATATAATTAGTACTTAAAGTAACTAACCACAATGATCAACAACTTTCGAAATAAAATGTATTATTTATAGTAACCCTCCATGATAATCTAGACTCCAATTTGTTAGCGCAATTATTAAATGCAAAAATCAAGTTTTATTGACAAATCCCTTGTCAATATAATAAAATGATAATGTTAAAACTAATTAGTGTAATTATTAAGTCAGATAATTCCAGTATAATAACCAGCTAGTTCATCACTATGCTGAAGGAAAGTGAGTTATTGCATTCATTAATAATAACTGTCAATAGTTATTATTTTGTATTTAAGTACTGAAGATTATTTCCTTCGTTATATAATACTAGCTTTCGGCCGCGACTCCGTCCGCGTTGAAGTAAAAAATATAAAAGCAAGTAGCCTATGTGCTCTTCCAAACTATCCTCTACATGTATACCAAATTTTAATGAAATTCATTCAGCCATTTTGGCTACAAATTCCAACAAACATCCATCCTTCCAAAGCAAGAGGGCAAGGCAAAGGGTAGACCTGGCATAGATATGATCTGGAGACACTCAAGATTTTTCTAGTAATAAAGGGATATAAAGGACTTACTTTACATAATTCATCAAACGGCGTGGACAATTTCTTCTCGGATATTCTTTCGTATTTCTGTCGTTTGGTGGCAGCTTTGAGCCCCTGCCAGGGCAGGCTGCCGCGGTTGAAGTACATCAGCACGTAGCCCAGTGACTCCAGGTCGTCGCGACGCGACTGCTCGATGCCAAGGTGCGTGTTGATGGACGCGTATCGCGCCGTGCCTGCAAATATTATCACCATCATCATCACCAGCTCACTACAAGTCCCCATTGGGGGGAGCAAAGTCTACCTTCACTTAGAGGTGACTAGGTCATAGACAACCACATTGACCCACAATGTGTTTGTTTTTACAAACTATAGTCAACCCTTATACTCCTATTCAATAGAAATCACTAATTACAACAAACTAATACAAAGATTTTAACCTTTATAAGGTGGTATTCACAGAATTATTAAGAACAGATAAGTAATACTATACTAGTAATTATATTTCTAACATTATTATAACTAAAAATAAACAAGATAAGTTTATTTCCAGGCACATGAAATTTAAATGATACAATCAATTCTTACCTGTTAAGTTTTTGTTTTCTCTGTATGGTATATGCTGCTGGGTCCGGGGATCTTTGTACTTCTTTGCTAAACCAAAATCTATTATGTACACTAAATTTCCTTTTTTACCTAATCCCATGAGAAAATTATCAGGCTTTATATCTCTGTAAAAGAAAATTTTAATTACATTACATGTGGTACTAGTAATAACTAAATATTATATTATTTTTTAAATACATAAGTTACAAACTAGATATAGTTAATTGCATACTATGTAACATATCATTATAGTGATGCTTTAAGTTAAAGATGCCACAATAATTTATTAATGTAAATAGGTTAGTTCTTATCTTTAACCTTATAACTAGTGAGTTACTATGTTCCCAACAAATGCTTGGCGTATGATTTATAAAATGGACTTTATGTTCTCATACCTATGAATGAAATTCCTGTAATGTATGTCTTCGATGCGGGTGATAAGTTGATCTGCTAGTAGGAGAACAGTCTTGAGAGAGAAACGGCGAGAACAGAAATTGAAGAGGTCCTCTAGAGAAGGACCTAACAACTCCATCACTAACACATTGTAGTCGCCTTCTGAGCCACACCATTTTATTGCAGGGATACCAACTGTGAGACAAAAAGAAATTGTTAATCAGATATTTGGCAGAGTGAAAACAATTTATAACTGATTTTGTAATTTGGTTTATAATGGTAAAGTCAACACAATGACAAAAAAAGTTTAACAAATAAAATCACATCAAGTAGTATAAGTTTTATTTAGGGCATTTTTGAACACCCTAAAAAGGTAATTAAAAGGTGCCCAGTGGTTTAAAGACAGGAATTAATATTGTGGTCAGCAATGACATGGACTAGTTAAATTTAAGCCTTTTCACTCTTTGGATGGATGGACTGGTTTCGAATGTTCATATTTTTTTCTATATTCCTACTATAGACATTTACTTGAGATGTTCTTAATACAATTTAATAGTATCAAATTGAAACCTTATACTTTGTGAAGGTTAATTATATAAACATGGAAGAAAGTTCTCATACATTTACTTTGTAATTTCTTTAATTATAGTTTATTATTTGGAAAAAGATCATTACTGAGAAATGTTGTAATTTGGGATTTTATGCTAACAATGTAAATTGTGTAATTGACTCTTTTCACCATAAATTTGTATTACAACAGGACAAGTTTGCCAAGGACAAACAGACTGCAACTTTCAAATGACTTAGACAAGCTATTATCTATATTTGATAAACATGATTACTCTATGCAAATACAAAAGCACTCAAACAACTAATAATAACTTATTTGTATTAGTTTGTACATACAATTTCTGGATTTGTATGTACAAAACATTGAAGACAGATCCAGAAATGATTCCGACCTTTAATGTATCTCTTTGTATTGCAGAAGTGAGTCACCTAATATTAAAAAATTTCATGACTAAAATACATGTTTATTTAAGTCTACAAGTTAATTGCAAAGAAATTATCGATGTTGTTAATGCAATATTTGGCATTGAATGTCAGAAAGCTAAATTTCACAACACTGTTAAAAAAAGTAAGAAGCATTGACACTTTTTGTCACCCTATCCAAGTATGACAATATTAATTTAGTTTTAGTTAAGTTTTATGGCTACATCATGATGGAAAATGTTAAATTGTTTACTGTTTATGTTACAAATCATTGCTGCTGAATCATTTATTGACATATTATTACAATAGTCACATAAACATTATGTATAACACATAAATAACAAGCATTGAGGATTACAACAAATCATTTAGAGAAAAGTTTAAAGATATCTCATACTTTGTATGATACCGTACAATTTCTACCAATTGAATATAATACTTACTACTTATTGATAACTTTGACTTAGTTATTACTCACCTCCTCCTTGCATTAATTTGTAAAATTTACTCTCTATGTGTAACTGTGGATGTCTTGTTTTTATACATTCTAGTTTGATTGCAACCTCCTCCCTTGTCACAATGTTGGTTCCTGGAATATATTTATATGTGGGATTAGGGTTAACATCTTAGTTTTCATTTAGTTTATTATATAAACAGGTAACAGATAAACTGTATTTACTGTCAAATTATGTGAATATGACAAAGCTGTTTTGTTAAACACATTTCGTAGGATAACGTAAAAGAATAATTGCGAAGCTTTGTTAAGAGCTATTTAAATCCGATAAGATTAAAGTGTATGAATATAGGTTATAAATTTTGTTGTCCTTGCTTAAAGGTTGTGTGATTGACGTAGGAACTATCTTTTGATCTTTCAATGAAATCATTGATTGTTTCATGAAACATATTTTTTTAATGTTTTACAATTTATAATCATGGTCATAACACAACGGTGAACAAAACAACCAATGAAATCACATGTATTGAAGTCAAAAATTTCAACCATTTATAAAGCCAAGTAAAACTATTGCTGCAACAGTCAGTTCTATCTCTAGAATACAGCTCAGCTGACAAAATGGAATGGCTATTTCGAAACAAAAAAAATTGCAGCTGGGCTATACTGTACCAATGACCATCTTTCTTTGTTTACAAAGATATCCTTTAATACTTACCTAAATAAATATCCCCGAAGGATCCAGAGCCAATTTTACGACCCAGTCGGTATTTATTACCGACACGCAGCTCCATTTTGATATTACAAATGAGACGAAATAACTATAATATCACTGACCACCAAATCATTACAGGACGGCCATATTTGCGATAGACGCAGATCTTTCTTTAAATGAATTCTGTTGTATTTGACGGAAAATAAAGAAAACTTTGAGTGTGTGTTATTCAATCTTTTAGTATCAATATACTGAAACTTGAACAAGTAATAACTTTCTTTCACACAAAATTATTCAGAAAAGTAGTTCTATTCTACACACGCATCTACGAGAAATTTTTGTTTCGTTATCGTTCGTTCTTCATTTGTATGGTTCTCACAGATATTGTTCTAAATTTCATTCACTCATTCACTCTCATCTGTTTGTTGGTGTTACACTCCTACAAATTTAAAATAATTAAATACCATAGACACAATGCAATAATAAAAAGTTACGTGTGTGCGAAAATCTTTTGCTTTATTGTTTTTATTTTTCTATTAATTCAAATTCTATAGAGCAATTTAAACGTGTCCCGGGCACGACTGAAAAGGAATAGTAATCATTTAGCGACTATAAGTACGAAGATAACTCCAACTTAATTACATTTTTAATTCTCTGTTTTATTCCAATCGAACTCAATCAAAATGTGGTGGAAATCCTAAATAAAATAAAAAAGTATTTTACTTTCACCTATTAACATATTTTCCAAGACACTAGGTAGGGAACCGGGATTCAGTTGTACATTCAATGTTAAGAAGCACTAGATTCATTTTTAAGAATCAAATGATTTGCTTTGTTATTTTATAATTTTCTATCTTTCTACATAGCATAATAACTCTATAGAGAACAACAACAAATTAGAAGAGATTAGTGTCTGGCACCGAACAAGGAAGAGGTATAACTGTGAGGCTAGCACTATTTAAAAGAATCGACTATGAAATGTAATATTTGTAGGTCTACTTAAAGCCATCGGGCTGTACGAATGTTATATAATTTTTGTTCATATCTATACGAATATTTTCTCACAAATCGTGATAGGCCCACTATTTTTCGCTCAGTGCTTATATAATATTCTGGTAAATTATTGTGGACTTTAATACTTACTAAAAATTCAAGGTTCCGTTAGGATTATGAAAGTGTCCCCGTCACATTGAGAAGAGGCTGGTTCGGACGTATTCAGTTCAGTAGGAGCATTGTCGTGCCTTTAGATAAACAAATTGTTAACAATATTGATATCTAGATCTGCTTGATATTCCGAAAAAACCTATTTCTATGTCTATTACATGAGACAAGCATAAAGATTAAAGTCTAGACGTAGACAATAGAAGGTGTCTTTACATCCCGTTAACCCAACTTTGGTCCCTTTTCCTACACATTCTTTTTCTTATTAGAAAGGATGGGAAGGGAAATTGGATTTAACGGCGGAAGAGACGCATAGGAAGAGGAAATATCCTCTTTATATGCGTCTCCTTCTCCGTCGATTAAGGGTAGGCAACGCATCTGTATATGGGAAGCGGTCGCTTCGCCATTTTGTCGGATTCAGATGGTCGCTTTTCTCGTTTGCCACCTTTTATTATAAAAAAAACCCTTCGAATATTTATTTTCGTGTCCATTCAAGAGGATTTGAGACAAACGAAGTGCCAAAAATGAAGATTAAATTTTAACCGTTTAAACTGTCATTTTAACCGTAGGTTTTAAATTACGTTGCTTACCCAACACTTCATACAAAAATTGTGAAAAATACAAAAGTGAAAAGGGGTAGTTAAAACTAATTGTTTAATTGAATTGTCTACGAACACAATTTATTATCGTAAATTCACACACAAATGTTTTGTTGGTTTATATAGAACATTATTCCAAAATGTTGTAACACACATAATATCATTAAGTAATTATAGTAATCTAAAATATACCTTCATTTCACTTTAGTAAACATAATATAAAAAAATCATTTGCTATAGAAATAAAATATGGTAACTTGAGATTTCTTTAACGGCTTTCTCCACGCAGAATTAATTAAATGCAATTAAACTGATAACGTATAATTAAAATTTTATCATTCTTTCATGTTGCCTTTGACAAAAATAAAAAGAAACGCTAATAGTAATTTGTATCTATGTTTAAACATTTTATATTTCAAGGGTTAGGTACATTTAAACTTTTATTTATTACGTTGACTAAACATCGAACGGTTTCTTGGCACCAAGAGAGAGATCATTTTAACATAAAATTCGGCATTTATATTATTATTTATAATGGATTTGAAGTTAGGAATGTGTTTTCTTTTTTCAATTATACTACTTTATCTACAACGGCTAGTATTTTCTACTATTTGAATTTTCACATTAATATCTGCAATCTAAAATATGTACGTCGTTACATTATTTACCGTAATAATAATGCAATAATTATTCTAAATGCATAGATATGTAACCTAGGTTTTATTTTAGTTTTAGATATACATATAACCTAGGTCATATATCTATGGTCATTAGCTTATAACTACGTAATAATATCATTACACAATGTAACTAATTGTTTTTTCCATGGATATTGCAGGTCAAAATTTAAATGATTATAAATCATAAAAAATCTTATATTAAATAACGCAACTGAGAGGGGACATATTGTTTAAACATTACGTAGCAATTTGCGATATAGCCTAAATTTCCATTACTGAAACACTAGTAAAAATAATAAACATTAGAGTGGGATGACATTATGTACGGGTGCTTCCACAATAAACTACGGATAGGGAAATCTGGTATGAAACGGTAACTATTATTTTTTTAATATCAACATTGTTCTTGAAATAAACCCTGGTTTCCATTATAACGCAAATTATAAAAAAAAAACATTTAAATTCGTCTATGGTACTAGTTATTCACATTTATCCTTATAAATTAGATCTCGGTGTCCATTGAGACCACGTTCGTCGGTAAAAATGTTTTCTATCAGCTAACTGAGAAGCAAACCGCTTGATGAAAAGCTTGTTGCAAATATTTTAATGGTACATGTACACGGTCTTTTACAATCGCTTATATAGTAACATAGTTATTATAATCAATATTTTATCACGAGTATTTTCTTAGGCTTTTACATGTAACTGTAGGCTCATGTACAGTGTACCAATAAAATATTTTAGATTTAACTTTAGGTTTGCTAGAGCTTGCCGACTTTATTCAGGTAAAAATGGCGCTGACGACTTTCGTCGCTTTGACATAAGTCAGATACTTCTTCTAGTGATCACCGGCGATGACTGCGGCTCCCGATCATTTACATCATTATTATTCTGCTCCATATCTTTGCTTAAAATGAACGGCGGCTCCACATTGTCGTCTGCGCTCGTGAATCTACAAACATTTTTTAAATAATTAAAAATAGAATACTGCAATCGTAGTGTTGCCAGTAATTTTTTTTTATTTTCTGTCATTCTATTATGGCTTGGCCAGTCACATTGCTTAATACTAGAAGATTTTGAGTAACGGATTGATTGCTTTTTTTCTCTATTTTGAACACATATACAGTCATAAATATAAGTTCTGCATCGATAAAAATAAATGTCCAGAAAAGTAGAATAACTTACAGGTAATAGTTTCCCTCGCCTCTTATCGTGCATATGGCATTAGTGAGAGCCTTCACATAATTTTTGGCTAGAGTCAAAGTTTCTATCTTTGATAGACTTCTGCTTACGTTTTGTACATGGGGTATGACACGCCGAAGATCCTAGAAGAACGACATTAATGATTAAAATGTTTGTTGCAACTTATAAAAATCTCATAAAAACGTTAATTAAACTTTACTTAGGATTACACCAAATGAATTTGTAAATAATTGCATAAAGCAACAAATTGGGAACATGTTTAATATAAAAAAAGTAATTTATTAAAAACTACTCATCTACAAATGAGAACGGCTCAAAATATTCAGCTTTTTCAATAATTTTTTTTCACTCACACTTTCGATCACTATCATTGTAAGATTTTCGAATTACCTCAAAGGCGCGGTTGAGTGAATGCATTCTCATTCGTTCCCGTTCATTGCTTTCGAGACGGCGTAGATTGCGTTCACGCGCTGAGTAACCGCGCCGCCGCCTGCCCGTGCTTGCAGGTGGACTGCCGACACTGGAAGCGGCTGCTGTTCGTCGCCGCTTCTTCGGACGGCGCACCAGCTCGTCGCTACCACTGCCGCTCTCGTACGACTCTGAAAAACGAACACTAATATCTTAATACCTTTTTCCTATGTTTTTCCGATTGATAAGAAGAAATTTTAGATAAGTTCGCTATAGTGAACCCTTCCGGATTACAAATGACTTAACTTGGATGCTTACATTTAAGGAAAATTAAAAAAATAAAATTAACCTCGAATTTTTGAATAAACTCAGCATGGACGTATTGTGATTGAGGATTGTAAACTTAGTATCCTATCCAGCAGAAAAAGAAAATGTAAATGTCCTATTCATTTATTATTCTTAAGCAAACGCAAAGTACGAAACGAAATAAAGTCAAAACTGTAATTTAAAAACTTAAAAAATGTTGCTACTGTCGATAGATGGCGCTGAATGTCCTACGCAGATTCATATTCATATCCAGTTTAATTAATAAATAATGTGGAGTTTTAATCGCATTTATAAAAAAAACATTACAGAAATTATAACGATTTTATAGGAGTATTGATTAAGAGCTTATAAAAATACCATTTTACTTGGCGTCGAAGTTCAATTCCGTTGTCAATTCGGCATTAATGTAAAAACACTTATCACGATTTGAAATTGCTTAACATGAAAACGTGCTTACGTGTTATTACTAATAATCCGTACAAACGCACTGTATGTACGAATATGCAGAATTTCAATAGTACGTGAGGTAGGTTACATCACAGAGAGCAGGCTGCTAACACGTTTTTAGATAATAATATC
Source organism: Papilio polytes (assembly GCF_000836215.1). NCBI lineage: Eukaryota > Metazoa > Arthropoda > Insecta > Lepidoptera > Papilionidae > Papilio > Papilio polytes. The sequence continues at coordinate 3,634,409 of NW_013527137.1, forward strand.
GAATATATCTACGTTGTTATTGTTCTAATCAGTTGACTGTAATATATGTTAAATTATAAAACCTAGCAATATCTTTTCTTCGATAATTTTGTTTAATCTTTACAACTGATAAAAAAAGTGCTACAAATAAGTAAAAAATGTTGCATTTTAATCTCAAATTATACTACCCTAACCCGTAAAAAAAAAATGATGAACATATTCATTGAATATCGCTAACATAACCTTCGTGTTGTTTTTATTTTTTATCCGAGATGTCTACAAAAAGGTATCTACTAATTAGCAAAGGTTAACGAGAATTAGATAATCGGATTTACTAAAGGGTACTAAGTAGCATTCAAAATTCATTTTTTAAATTCTCATGAAAACAATTTCTTTAAAAGTATCAATATTATGAAACAAAGGTCTAGTCAAGCTCAGTGAGTGGATCTTACCTTGATTTTTTTCCTTATTTATAACTATAGCTATTTGATGTAAAATTATTATTAAAAGCATTATTATCAAGTGTTCACGTCACTAGCCTCGTCGCCACGATATAGCTAGTCTTTACTACACGTAGACTGCGTCATAAAATACAAGCCCGAGCTTGTACAAAGTGACGTGTTTGTAATTACGTTTACGATAATATTCAAAAGAAGTAGGATACAAGTTTTGCTTTTCCTTTTGGACGTTTTAAATCTGAAGACTTGGCCTTTGTTCTTGTGATGTTCGAAAACTTATGACAGTGAAAAGTAACTACATATTTATATGTTAACCAACTATTAATACCGTTTGAGGCTCTCAAGATATTTAACTATTAATAAATGCTGACGTCACTTAATCCCCACGAAGCAGTTTACGTAGAAGTGACGCGATATTAAAATAAAGTAATAAATTATTACATAGACCAGACGTTCATACTGCGTGGGAAGAGATTACTGAACTTCACATCATACGATGTAAAGATACATGTATACGCGTGAAGTAGACTGATTTCTAACGTAGATGCCACGGCCCGGTTGGGCGAAGGAGAACACCGCGGGGTTTAGTGGGTAGTCCGGCCGGGATTAAGGCCGGGAGTCCCACACGAAACTGTCCCTGCTGCCTCCGCAGCATGGACGGTGAAGTGCGTAAATGCATTCCCCGCGACAACAAAAAAAAAAAAAGTAGACTGATTTCAATATTGGGTCTACTAAAAGCAATAGTTATTACTAGGACTAGTGCAATTTCGTTTTAAAAATTTAGATATAGCTGCGTCTGTTCATCATTTTTTATTTTCTGAAAATCATAAAACTGTTATATATGAAATTGTATAAAGACTAATCTTAATATTAATGATTTGGACAGTTCACTTTTGCATAAACCCGTCCCGAATGTAAATCAAATTATTGGCAGCCCTGTGCAAAGTGAGAGTAATGATTTGTGCAACAAGTTGGCTGCCCTGCCGCAGCCGCCAAGACATTACGTGAGGCGACTGCACGCTTCGGATACGATTTGCGTAAGATCTCTGATGCGGGCTAATCGATTTGTATGCTTCGCTTCGAATTATTGTAATGCTTATCAGCTTCACACCACTACCGTGCTTCATTGTTGTATTTAATTGGACTACAAACCGTAATTTTTGTAGGAAAAATCGAGTAGAACCAAAATTAATCTCTTCACTGTTATGGAACACATAACTAGAGTTGTTAAAAGGCCCGAGTCTCCCGAGTCTTCGACTCATTCAAGTCTCGAGTCTCTTATAAAGTCTCGAGTCGGGGCTCGAGCTCTTAAGGCTCAGTAGCTTCGACTCGGAGCTCGAGTTTCCGACTCGGAGCTCATTTCTCACAACACTACACATAACTCTGTAAGTGTATTGCCTTGTAATTATTTGTCAATTTGATACATTACGGTGTTCGCGAGGTCTATGACCGGAAATTCCTGCATCGACTATGTTCATTCTGTAAGGTAGTATTACATTTTTTCCATTTTTCACCTTTTAATATAAACACATTAGCTAGCATAATATTAGAAGCGCAGTGCACAATTGCAAAATCATCTTATGCTATTATATTATAATTCAAAACAAATTTATATTAGAACATTGAACATAGTTACATTAAGTTCATCTCAATTCGTAACATCGAGTTCTTGTTTCATTTGGCCATGACGGCGTTCACTTTCTCGGCGTTCAATTGCGAGACCTTTGAATACCGACGAATGTAATATTCGGACATTCATAACTGTCCGCATACTTTTCCAACCTTAGTATACAGTAGATTATTATTATACTAGCTTTCGCCCGCGACATCGTCCGCGTGAAATTAAAAAAAAACAAAAGCGAGTAGTCTATGTGTTCTACCAGACCATTCTCCACATCTATTTCATAAAAATCCGTTCAGCCGTTTAGGCTACAAACTCTAACAAACCATCTATCCATCCATCTAAACTTTCGCATTTATAGAATAAAAACAACTTTTAAAATAAGAAGTACAATTATATCCCCAGAAATATTAAATTTCATGCAAGGAAATTCTCAAAATCATTAATTCAGTCTTTATGTATTTTTTGATTAGAACTTACCCCCAATTTGTTCTATTTTCACATCAGCCATATTAGGCTTGGCTTCGAAATACTCTAAATTATCATCGCAGTATAGCAGCATATGATCAGGCGACACCATCTCGGAGCTGCCGCTGCCATCGCTCGCTAATTCCAGCATTTTCTTATCTGAAACATTTATTATTTAACTTATAAGTGAAACAAATTACTTAAACTTAAGTTTTGTGGACTCAGTTCTATTTTTTCATTGAGTGATTGTTCGATTTCATTCGTTTACTTAGAGTTGTTAATTAGACAATAAGGGAGAGTTAGCGGAGTTTTCTTTCGTACGCAAGAAGACAGACAGAGAGTCGGTCTTAAGACAGACCACTTAATAATTCTGCGTGTTAATGCTAAAATATGTTTTAGTGTATATTTTAACTAATATAAATCCATAGACTTATTGTGGAAAAATTAAGGCGTATTTATTTGCGCACATTAGTGACTGATGATATATTATAACATAGGTTATATATTTTAATATCGCATATAAGCTAAAAAGAAATATTATCTAAAGTTGCCATGTTAAAACTTCACGGTTTAACATTTATTGTTTTCATTGATTGATAACCGTAAGTCTAACTCAATCAATTCAACGATTTATACACTTCGGTGTTATTTAATACAATCATATTAAATACTAGCCGTTCCCGTGCGGCTTCATCCGCATGAAATTATGAAAATTTTATATTATTGTTTACGTTTGTCAAATTATCAATAGCAAATGTCAAAATGACATGATATGACAAACCTTGACAATCTTGCTTCCTTGATGTTGGCAACAACTTATGGTCTCCTTCCCACATTAGGGTTTTTATCCAAAAATTTACCACCTAATGGCGTGAAAATATATAGCCTAAAATTAATAAGAAAAGAATTATTTAAAAATATGCTGTTATTGCTGACATCTTAGGCAACAAAGAAGTGTGTTTACGCTTTATTATAATAGTATAGATATGTATATATCATTCAGAAATTACATAATAGACAAAAAAAAAATAGATTTTAGTTTAATGAAAACTTTACATATGTTGATGTTGAATTTACTAGTGTTTAACTATTTTAATCTTTGACATTTTTAAAATTAAAAACGATTATTTTTAAAGTTTTAAGCAACCTTAATTATGTTTTGCTGGTAAGTAATATAAGGTATTATAAGGATCGGCGAGCGGGTGTGGAGGTAAGGCGTTGCTAGTTGCTAAGCAACCGTCTCGGCGCCTACGGTATGTCTAGAGATCGACATTTTATCTTCAAAGGATTTGAAAAATGTTTACCTATTTTTTTTTACATGTTTTGTTTTATTCTTATATTATTTATGTATTTAAGTACAAATAAAAGAAACAACTAAATAATAATAGATCAACAGGTTAACGAAAATAAATGATTACGTCAACAATAAAAAATACACAGTAAACTAGACGTTGCATAAATCAAAATTATGCATTGCTAATTTTTTTAGTAAAAGGGAAGGAAACAATTCTAAGGTGGAAATGACGTGGATGTCGCGTAACCTCGTATCGCATAATAAACAGCAGTTAATTATGCATACAGACAGCTATTATTTAGTTTCTGATTGATTTTGCTTCTAGTTTTGTGGACTATTTTTTATACACATTGGCTAAAACTTTTAGCCAACGTTATATTCTATAAACGTGTTATAAAGTTAAACTTACGAATAAACTGAGTATAAGCAAAATTTATTTTTATATTTCCTAAGTTTCATTTTATTCAACAGACGTAAAGATTCGTGGTTTTCAATGACTGAGGTCTCGTAAATTAAAATTATAGCCGTCATTCCTTCTCGACATTATTAGTAACAACAATTTTTAATCGTAAAAAGTTAATTAACGAAATATATGTTATAATTTTTGTTTCAATAGATAA
>NW_013527137.1:3639296-3677893 GCF_000836215.1 Papilio polytes
AAATATGTTATAATTTTTGTTTCAATAAATAATTGTTATAATCCAATCTCCCGCTAACTTAGTTACAAGTTAATAGTTGTAATTTACGAATAATATTAAGGCGTGGTGCAGCAAATAAATTGCAAAATTAAAGACCGGTGTCTTGATACGCATATAGCTATGGGGCTAAAAACTAGGTGCACTAAACAAGAAAGGCTGGACTACCACGCCCTTACAAGAGCAAGATACTTATAACCTTTAATTGCCGGTTTTCTTACATTTCATAAAAATAACTGAACAAATCTTATACTTTGTAGAGTATTACAAAGATATTTACGAACATTTTTCATACCTAGACCAAATTAAATACCCTTTTCTTATAAGATGGGAAGGGAAAGTGCACTTAGCGGCGGAGACGCATAGGAGGGTCTAATATCCTCTTTACGACTATGTACGTCTTCTCCTCCGTCGATTAAGGGTAGGCAACTCATCAGCAGCGGTTGCTTCTCGATTTTGGCGGATTCAGGTGGTCCCTTGCTCGTTTGCCACCTTATATTATAACAAAATACTCTTGGTTAGACTATAATTATTTATACTCTGTTGTAATTGTACGTAAGCTTGAACATGTTATTGTTTTAAAGCACAATTTTCTTGATTATGTATTATTTGTTTTATCAGGTGCGTCACAATACTTTTCGTCTAACACCTGTTTTAATATAGTGTGACATTGATTCAACGACATATTACACAAGAAGTATCCCAGTAATTATACGAGTACTATGGCAAAAGTGTATGACGGTAGAAGTGTGGATGGACAAATGACGTTAGAAGATTTTTTTAAGTTAACCAATTATTCTATACTTAATATTATAAAGAGGAAATATTTGCATTTTTGTATGCATCGAAATAACTCAAAAACAAATGGGCCGACTTTAAAAGTTCTTTCACCATTAGAAAGGTAATTTATCTGTGAGTAACACAGACTACGTTTTTTAGTTTCACGCGGGCGAAGTCAGGAGCAACAGCTAGTCCTTTATACAAAGATACGCTTTACAACTTACCATAGGCGTAGCTTGCCGATAAGCTAGACAGTTATAGAGGGAGGCACCTTCTCATAAGATGTACTTAATGGTAACTTGGTTAAGATAAAACTGTCATAGAATAAGAAATCTTACTAATATTATATCACGTAAATATAAAAAGACTGTTCGGATATGACTGAAACTGGAACATAAGTATAATGTATTCTGGCGTATAGGCTACTTTAATTACTCCCCAGTAAAATGTAGTTACAGTTTCCATTTTATATTTTGTAGAAAACTCGATAAATCAATTACAAAATGAAGACTAAGACGATTTAGTTATACTCGTCGTTTTGAGAAAGGTTTGATCCGTATAAAAATGGTTAAAAATCCACATTTGTTATGGAGTTTTATCGCCATAAAGCTATATAGTATTTATAAAACACATTTTTAATTACTATAAATTGAAACAGAAAGTAATATCCGATTCGTTTAGGTGAAAGTATGTTTGTACCGTTTTAAACTGGCCTAGAACTAATTACAAAAAAAAATCTGTACGCAGTGTATACGTCTATCGTCGTTTCAATTTTTAACATAACATAAATTGTTTGAAACTTTGGGTACATTTATAACGCTGTTGGTAATATCTAGTGTATTTCTAAAACTCACAGTGACATGGTTATGTAACAATAGATTATTTTGCATATATTTTTTTTTAACTTTACAACTGTACATTTTCAATTCGGATGTCAAAAACCGGACTAACAAGTTTATGATAGTGGCCAAATATTGACATTTAGGTGACATTTAATGATGGCCATCGCTGCGTTAACTGACATTAACATATAACACGTGCAAGTACTAATGTAACGGTAGTTGCGAGTTTTAATTGGATACGCTCTCCGATAATATCTTCCTGAGTTATCGACACATCCTTTTTTAAAACTTTTCATATACTAACTGTTGCTCGCGACTTCACACGCGTTAAATAAAAAAAGTGTAGCCTATGTTACTAACAGATAAATTACCTTTCTGACGGTGAAAGAATTTTTAAAATCGGCCCTGTAGTTTTTGAGTTATTTTTAAATACAAAAATACAAATCTTTCCTCTTTATAATATAGAATGAGAAATAGTCTGATATCGGATGGTCCCCTATACATTTTTTATTTTGTAGTATTACACGAGTGTGGTGTCTGTATTAAATAAGTTTTTTTTATTTATTATCTGTCTTTTTATATTATTTTAGGGGGTATAACAAAATAACAGTCTTGTACATTAAGGCATTTCATAACATTGATTATATTATAGTCACCTATATACAGCGTTATACGAGTATCTTGTTTTAAATGAATATACATACTTGAAACTTGTAAGTACCTTTTGTGCTTTCTTCAATGTTTATTACAGAAATGTTAATAGAAAGTTCAGTATAGCAAAGAGTATCGCGTTATTACTATTCGATTATGCATCATCTTTGCAATTTCTGTTACAAATGCATGGTAAGTCGTGTATATAGAATGTATACTAGATCGTCAGATTAAGCCAGATACCGGCCTTCGATCGCTTACCCGTGCTTACTTATACTTTCACCTTGCTTAGCGCCGTTAGCCCACTTAAATTTAACATTGGTATTGTTCTACTGTCTTACGTAATGTACATTTATATCCACATAGCCAGAAAAAAAAGTTGTCAAATTTTTCGTATAGCATCTTGCATCTTCGATCACAGATTCTAAAGTAAAGTAAAGATAAAAAAAATATACACACCCTTTGAATCGATTCTGGATTAGAGTTATGTTGGTACTACTCTATTTACACATATAATTCTGTTGTCGATGGGTGTTTTATAGCAGTTCTCGATTTTTCAGCTGAGTAAACATACAGAGTATGTGAAACATTTTTATATTGCTTTCTTTGCTTCAAGGTCATTTGGATGTGTCGTTGTATGGACTATGTTTTACCATAGGAGAGTCATGTTTGGGTAAGTTTTTCAGAGGCATGTCCATTATGCGTTTAATGGTATCCGCATGTAATTTGATTCATTATGAAATTGTCATTCTATTTGTGGTCTTTACCAAAGTCTACAAAAACGATTTTAGTTAATGTAGTAATTACGTCCTATTTTTATGAAAGAGAAAGGCTTTTATTGGTATTATGAAAATCAAATTCAGATCTGTTCATGTTACTATTAATTTGAAATGTAAGTGAAATCAAAACCTGTAATGTAATTGTTAAGTTTCGTAAAATTTTCGGGAATAAACTCTTATACACATTTTTGCAATGGACACCGACAATTTTATTTTCCATTTTAGGAAAAGGTCTGAACAATACTAGAAAAAACAGTTAATTAAGGTAATATTGAAGAAAATGATCAAATTTAATCATTATCTAAAGTGCAATTATAAAGTGCATTATAGTGAAGTATTACAAAAATAAATATACAAATCGTAAATAGTTATAGTAAAGTCGTAACGGATTCTTTATTACGTAATACTTTGAGGTCGTAGTTTCATCAATATTCTTGGAAAACGTGGTCGATAAGTGAAGCACAACCGTTTGCAGAACAATTATCTATATCTCATACACAAATAGTTGACGGTATAAACCTACTATTAATACTCAAATTAAAAAAAAATCAAATTAAAAAAAAAAATTAAAACATCTCTCACCATTTTCGAAGGCTTATTATTTTTAATACTGTTGATATTTTCATTTTTATAAAATGTTACTTCAAAGCAAAAATTACGTCATTTCTCAAATATATCTGTCTCTTTGTTACTTGCTTTTCACTTCGAGTACAAAGTATTCAAACAGCCCACGTTATTTTAACCGAGGATTTCCACTGACGAAAAATATATATTGACATCCCATCCCACTTATACACTTTGAAAAATAGAGATAGCAGTATATTTTCTTGCGCGTATCAGTAGAAGCCAACACTAATATTATTTGACGTAGTCTGCGATCAGAGTCTATCACGAATAATTGCGAGAAAGAATTCGACATTTGTTGGTGTTATTTTAGGGGCGCTTCACTATTCTAAAACAAACGTCGATGATGTTACGAAAACGTTCTCACGAGTACTTGCGATAGGCCCCCTGTGATCTATTTTTTTCACTTTCATCCATCAGACTTATTTTTTTTATCAAATCTATCTTTTTCCCAATTGAAAGTGATGTTTATGTTTCACGCATTGCCAGTAACCGAATTATCTAGATAATTATGTAGAGTAACGAGGGTATTCGTTTCGTGTTTTTCCCCAGACTCATTGGGAATTTTCTCTTTTCCTTACGAGTTATCAACTGTTTATTTTATTTATAAAAATTACGGTAATCGTAAAGAAGACTTCCGATTGATTAACGAACGCTATTTATCAACACATGCAAAACTAAATTTGATAAACAGCTGGGCACTATCTTTATCAGATAACGTAAAATTTAACTGGAAAAATTATCGTTTTCTTGATTTTCTTCATATCATAATACTTTAGTTTTCTTAATCAATACTTAATACTATAAAGACAAAATATTTGTATTTTTATATATTCTAAAATAACTAAGAAAAACTAAATGATTTCAATAATTCTTTCACCTTTAAAAAGAAAGATACGTTATCACTGTATAACATTGGCTTTTTTTATTTATTTTTTAATCTCAGACAGCGCGAGCAACGGCTAATTTTTACTAAAATATAAATTTGTCATTGATCAAAGCATTTAAAAAGTATCGATGTATTATTTTTAGTTCTAAAAATAATTTATGAACGTCATTGTAAATAATCAAGTGCAATGTAGTTGCAATCTTAAGTTATTATAAAATACAGACGCCTTGATAAGAGGGGACGGTTCAATGAATAACAACATAATATCGTAAGTCAAGTTTAAAACAAGTTTAACATAGTTTTAAAATCTTACTAATATTATAAATGCGAAAGTTTAGATGGATGGATGTTTGTTCGAACTTGCAACCTAAACAGCTGAACGGATCTCGATGAAATTTGACATGAATGCACAAGATAATCGCAATGCTTTTGTTTCTTTCATTCCACGCGGACGGAGTCGCGAGCGCGAGTATGTAATAATTTTGAAATGCTCTGCAACTTTGTTTTAGTAACAAGATAACACGAACAGTTGAGAGAAGAACAAATGAATTAAAGACATACAAAAGGTAGAGTTGTCTATTTTTACGATTAAACTAATCATTTAATAAAATTGTCATGATGTTAATGCAAAATTAAAAATTGTTTCTCGCTCCTTCAAAGCCAGACATCTAGAATTGTACTTAACACCTACGTAAAAATTCTATTCTCGTGAAGTATGAGAAATAGAGGATTACAATATCTGAGTGTTTTGTTCAACTTAAAAACTCAAAGCAAGAGAGGTCTGAACAAACAATATGCTATACATTACATACTAATTTAAATTTGAAAAGGAAAATTAAAACAAAATAATATAATGTACAATTAGTATATATTTCTTGATAACTGTATATAGTACATATGTATACTACATACGTTTGAAAGAATTTACATTAACTTACAAAACAAAAAACTCGCACGTAAGTCAACCTTCGATCAATTGTGTAAAATGTTATAAAATTATTAGTACTTATGTAAACTGTACGTGCTTTTGTGTAAAAAATTAAATACGGTTGTAATTACACAGAACACGTTCAAGAAATGTTTCTAAATTGACTTCAATCTCGATTAACATGTATACCAACCTATACCTATGGTAAAGGATGTGATAATGGTCAGCATCCGGTAAATAAAAGCCAAATGCCAAACTAAGGGGCTGTCTCACCAAATTTTAAACTGTCTGATAACAGATTTGTTACTTTATATGACAGTTACGTCATTTTTAAGGTATCCGAGTCTCAATCAGCCAGTGGTGGGACAAGCCCTTACTCTTTAAATTATGTACCGGTTAAGATTTAGTTCTAATCAATCGAGCATTAAGTTAAGAACTATTAGTTTAGATTGCCCATGTAATGCTCGCTGAGGGAAATTTCGCAACGACCTTAAAAACAATAAGAAAATAAAATTGTCTTATGCTTTTATATTTGCCATATACTTTTAATGGACAGGTGAAGCAAGTAGATATACTAGAACATTTCACTATGACCTGCGAACATTATTAACACGTATTTAAGTAAAAATAATAAATGATGCCCCTTGCATAATTATCTTTAAAATTGTGAATTATCGTACATGACATTAAGGAATACCCAAATCGACTGCGCAATTTACATTTTCTATGCTAAGCTAATGTTAATTTAAAAATATGTGTCAAAAATTTCCATGCATATTTTATTACCCACTTGATTTATGACAATATTTAAACCTATAGATAATATTATCGCATAATAAATTAACGCGCACTGAACTTAATCATTATCTATGTACTCGCGAAAACATTGTAAAATTATAAGAAAATGTAAAAACAATTCTCTGTAGAGTCTAGAAATTAATAAGTTCCATGTTGCTGTATTTGTTTTTAAAATGCACGTTATACCTTTGTAGAATTGAAAACAAGAAACACTTTAGAATGACCTTTGCAATAATAATAAAGAAATTTATTATGCAACCATCGCTTTAAATTTTAAATTCGTCATGTATTTTTTCAATGTTATGCATAGATGCAAAATTCACTTTCGCTTACCGCGCATTCATTTATTTATATCCTTATAAGATTTGAATATTATTTATCAACGGAATTAAATAAACAACTTTCGAAGTGTAACAAAAGTTTTGTCAAGCAATACACGTAGTTTAACAAAGAATTTGCCTTTCACTTAGCATTCAAAACTGACACGTATAGATCCTTTTTTGTTTCCGTGGAAGACTTACCTTAGACTCGGTGATGTGAGCACAGGAACGGAAGAGGAAACCCCAAAACAATTAATTCACAATGTTATCATAGTTACGGGATATCGTAACGAAAGTGATTCGCTAGTTAAGTGAGTGTTTTTGAGTACGTGTAAGTAGGGGCGCGCGGGCGCGGCGCGTGCTCTCGCGGCGACTGTCCGACTGCTTTTGATAGACTGGATCTGAACTGAACTGGAGTGAGGCTGGCGTCTGACGCGGCAGAGTCTGACGCGCATCTTGCTACTTACACTGTCTCATATTCCTGGAAACGCATCCCGCATTGCTTCAAACGCGCCCTCTATCATTGATTACTTACCTACGTTAATTTTTATTTGACACTGCCGTCTATCGACATTATTGATGTTTTATTTCAAGGCCGTGCGTAACAATGCGCAGAATATATGTATGTGCATTAATACGATAAAAAGTTTGTGTCAATGTTTATGCCTAATCCGAGTAGGTAGTTGTAGTAATCTTTAACATTGGAGGGACATTCTCAGTTAGCGAATCCTTTACCTTCCTTCACTAAAACTTCTTCTGTCATTTATTTGCAAAAGCTATAAAGTTCAAGTAGTATGTTTGAGTAGTATAAACTATACGACAGTGCACTACATAGTACATATTACCTGAATGCTTGCGCCTACAGTTTAAATACCGCAATTTTACTTGATTGAAAAATAACAAATAGCGAAATTGTTTTTTGCTTGGAGGTTGCGTGGCTTCGTGCACTGTCGTATTCGAAATATATTGTATGTCATTACGGGTAAATAGTAACATTGTGATGCTAAGAGACCTGTTGCAGGTTTGGCCGACGACGCCGATAAGCAACAAGTGTCGGTAAAACAAAGTCAAGGTCTTTCCCACCTTCGTAAAATCAGCTAATTTTGACCACTTCAGGAAGGAAACACTTATTCTCTGAGTCATCTTTTATTTAGCTCATCGGTTTAGGTATCAAGTACTTTGGGGTAGAATAATTAAGTTAAGCAATTTTTCTCTTAGTATTTCTGAATTCTGAATCTAGATTCCTATTAATAGTTTGATAATGCTTATCCGTTTTTACACGACTATGACATAAGTGAGCTGGAGATCCTGTAAATTAAATAAAATAAAATGAAAGAAAAAGGCCAGGCATAGTCAGAGCGGGTCGTTGTAAATAATAAAATCTAATCATAATTTATCATCATATTTAATCTGTTAATTTCATTAAAAAGCAACTGGTACGCAAAGAGTAGATAAGATAATTGCAAAACGCGGTAGACTTTATGTACGGATTCTGATTTAATAAGATTAATACATTATTCAAAATCCTTGCAAAAAAAAATGTAATTTAACACAAGTTTCAATGATAGCAGTTATAAATTTAATTTTGTCTGGATCCGACACTAACTCGTACCAAGGCTTGGTACATCAAGACCTGTGGTACGCTACCCGCACGAGATCCATCCCTCCACTGAAGGGTCGACGGAGATAGGGATTCACGAGGATTGACCTTTTCCTGCAAACAAATACTATTCTTATACTGCGGATACTGTAGTTGGCATTGGCAAATTATTGTTAATATATATTTACTCCTTATTTATTGTCAAGTATTGGTTGTTACCAATACTACCTTGTCTGTTGACAAGGTTGGCTGCACAGACTAGATGTATGGATATAGAAGCGGTATACACGGATCGCTAAGTGTAAATTAGTAACCTCACTCCACCCCTTTATGGTACGAATTTGATATGTTTACTTTCGTTTTTGTTTATATTGGGGACGTACACCAGGCTCTGACAGGACCAGTTAGTACAAATAAATCTAATAAATATCAATTATTGTCTTAAAACAATAATAACACTAGTTCAGTAGCGTTGGTATTTACGCATTAATAGAAGGTTTACGAAAAAAACATCTAACATATTTTAATTAGTTAATAAAAATATGTTAACGAAAGTAAATATAAGGACGTGTTAATCTATTGGAAAAATGCGAATACCAAAACATATAAAATGCAGATTAGAGTTTAAAAAAATGTACAAACCATTTCCTTGTTCTTTAAAGTGAAAATAATAGACAAAACAATAAATACCAAATTTAGTATTAGTATCACTATTGCAGAAATAAAGAACGCATTTTGTATAGCCAAAGAACAACACATTTTAAAACATAGATAAATTCACAATTTTTTTCCACAAGCAATGCGTGCTGACAGAACAGAACTTAGGAATATATGGTACAAATTATATCAAAACAGAATTTTATCGTTGCTTAGCTTTGATAACTTGCAATGTATTTATGCATATCTGTATTGTTAATTACGGAATCTTTACCTAATCACAATCTTAATTCACGGTTGTTCAGACCGGTGTATCGATTGCGTACAGATTGACATTCTTATTACGTAATAGCTGGTATGAAAATAATATTTTGTAGTTTTATTTTTGAGTGTAGAGGTACACCGGTAGATGTAAACATATAAAGATATGGATTTATTCCTTGAAAGGTGATATAATCAAGAAGAGAGTGGTGACTGAGATGACGCATGATAAGTTTTTTGGAGGACGACAACCCACGCCCTGACCTTACGGGATTAGGATAAGGTAGGGGAAATGGTGAGTTTTACAGAGCCGTGCTTCGACTATGTAGTTCTTCTGACTGACCTGGTCACAGATGACACTTTTTCCACGGCCCATACCAAGTATTTTAGTTTATTGACAACCGTTATTTTTGCTACACGTCTATTTCCTTTTACTTGATGTTTAAGTACAAAGGAAAAAATTAATTTCAGTTTAATCTTAGACTTTAATACGCTGCTAGATTTGTTCTTTCATTGTACAGTTTAATTCTTAAATAATAAAGTAAGATTTCATGCATTAATAATAAATCTTATCTTAACAATTGTTCTCTTTGAAAGATTTGATATTATCAGGACGCTTAGGTACAAGGATTCTCCGATAAAATTAATTTAGAAAACACGGTTTAGTTTTGTAAACATAAATCTAATGTCAGTTTAGTGCCACTGCGTTTAATTTACAACATTTGGACCTGGAATTTGCCTAGCTCGTAGGTGATGGGGTAAGCCATTTTAATAATTGTCTTCCACATTCTTTCATCTTAAAAAGATGTTATTTTTCTATAATTTATACAAGTTACAATATGTTGTCTTAAATTTTTAAGATTTTTGGAGTTACGAATTCCATCTTGTAATTCTTCGACGTAAATAATGAACGCTGTACTGAGTAGTGAGCACTTGTTCTAATATTTGGTGAGGGGGAAACCACTTTAATGTGGCATACACAAGTCGCCTTGCAGACAATGAACGAATGTCATTACGGGGCCGCGGCCGCCGGCGCTGTTGAACGCAATCGAATTCACTAACAAGGTAAGACTTAAGAAAGAAAAAGACACGGCAAATTGAAATTTATTTATTTACTTACATTTATTTATCTATACAAATGTATCGAAGATTTTAAATAATCGAATATGTGATGGAAAAATTATAAAAAAAACATGTTATCTACGCTTACAATGTTCCTCAATTTGACTGATGATCTGATGATTATATCAATAGAAATATGAACATATCGCTGTGATTCGATAAAAATATGATAAGAAGATATCGTGACTAAGCACCTATTATACAGATATAGGTAGTATAAAAATACTAATAAAAATAAACTACGTATGGTTGCATAGATGACCTCTCAAGGTCGTGGGAGGAAACATCTATATAATAAATTTATATAAGTATCTATATAATTAAAATTTTAGATAACTCTTCTTCTAGCTTGCAGCTCTGCCTTGCAGAATCTCTAAATTTGCTATAATTACCATCCTGTTTGCCTATCAAACAAAAATCTCCATAGATTTAAATTTAAAGTATTTTGTCTTTCTTCGCCTATTTTAAGTACAGTATTTATTATCTTACTCGTGTATTATCTACTTAGATAATACTTAAAGTTATTTTAGACATATGATACAACGCGAGGCTTAAAATCAATTTAGAAACACACCACCAAACACATCAAGTCTAGACTGTCCGTTCTAATAGATTCTATTGCTTTCGGTGGCCGAGAAGTCGGTTTCGATAAAAAAAACAACACAGCCAGTTAGGCTGTTACTGTAAGTCGAAGTAGTGTAGTTCTTTTATTCAACTGATAGTGTGGTAAAAGTGGTCGTGGAAAACTATTAAAATTACAAGCTAATTTGGATACACTATGACGTATGCATTTATAATAGTGGTGTCAGTGGCCGTAACTTTAAAGTTATTGTTTCTAAGTTTCTCATTGTACGTAACACTCAATGATCCAGAACTAAAAATGGAGGTGAGTATTTCATGTTCACATTTAAGTATTTTATTATTCCTAAGAATTAATATCATTACTAATAACCCAAGTCATTTAACTTTAGGAGTATCGTGTTACTTATTTATTGTGATGTCATAAAAGCATTAAAGAGAAATTCTAAGATCATACCTTTCTAAAATTCTTTTAGAAATACTATCTGACTAGAATTTCCAACGTATTAAAATTTAAACTAAGTAATTTCGAGATTACATTTATCATTAAACTATTTATATGCTTTACGTATTTCAGAAAGATCCGAAGATCAAAACCGACAACACAACATGCATGGCGTCCAAGTGGAAACAAGTTTCGCAAGTTTTTTTTTGTAAAACGTCACGTAGCAAGATGAATAAAAATGTTAAATTGGGATCATGATTACAACAAGTTTTGTAATGCACTAATTACATTATTTTTTTAACACCAAAAACCAGTTTAAAGCCTCAACGTATAACTGTTAATATTTTATTTTCAGATGTATATTTAATGCGGTTCGGGATAACTTGACAATTTAAATGATGTGATATCTATTAAAATATATGATTTGTACATAGAGTTATAGAAGTGCTTTTGTTTTTCCTGGTAAATAGGAACTTCCTCTTGCGTGTAGATCATTGCAATCGTTAACATGCAATACTCGCAAACAATCGACTTCGACTTTTAAGTCAACCGAAATTTATGTGTTACATTATACAATTGTTAACGAATTTTGGGAGGGTATGGGAAATGACTCCATCAAAATACGAAACTTTTACGAAACTACATTAGGAAAACGACATCTGTACAATCCGGTGCTATTTTTGCTATATCTCCACTGTTGTATAGATTATGTAAACAATCAACTTTTACGTTCTCTAATTTTCTATTGCAACTAATTAGTTTGAAAATAGAGAAGTGTATGTATGAAAAGAAATTCTCTCGCTAACGTCGATGTATTTATTTTCATCTTCTAGTAAGATTGTCTATCGTCGCAGTCCATAGTTTCCATTAATATTGTAAAGATTTTTTTTTATTTCGATGTAATAAAACTATTTTTAAAAATAAAGTATTTTAAGTTGTTTTTTCCAAAACCCTAGTAGATAATACATCCGGTGTAATCCGTGTAATCATTGTAAAAATATAATTCTACTTGTAAGATAAAACGTCATTATCAGCAGATTTCCGTCCTCGATCAAATAATTTATAAGCAAAATTCTTCCTTGGAATTGGTTCCAAGAACAGCGAAGAGTAAGCTATTGTCCGCGAGTACATCCGCGTGAAATTGAAAAAATACAAAAGTAGCTATGTGTTCCAAGTTCCAGACCACTACTCTAACACACATAGATCCATCCATCCAAACTTTCACGTTTATATTATTAGTAATAGTAAAAAAGAAAACATTAAAAAATAACATAAAAATATATTTTCATTTAACAATTGTATAAAAACAAAACATATTGTACTTAGTTTTATTTTACAAAAATATTTATTTGTAATCACAATCATTTACAGTTAAATATGTCATTTCTCTTGTGAACTGTGACCATTTCACGGTTTTCTTCTCTAAATCTAACCTCATTTTTTTCTTTTTATAGTCATTCGCTTTTTGTACTATGATACGATTGAATTGGTGTACATGGGGATGATTTAAATATTCCTCTATAAACATCCATTTACACTCTTTGACTTCTCTGTGAGATAGAACTATATTTTCTGTGAGCGCTTTCATCATAAGTAGCATGTATATGTCAGAGTTATTGTACATCATATTGTGCTGGTGTCTGAATGTCAACAAAGAGACAAATGTGCAATCAACTCCCGTCTCCTCCTTCACTTCTCTAACTGCTGCATCTTTTATATCTTCACCTAAAAACAATTCAAAAATGCATATATTGGAGCTACATTTTTTTTTATTTTAATAATGGTAAGCCTATTTTTGTTTCAATTGTTTCGCCAACATCCTGGTTGATGATATTTTAAAGTATAAACAAGATTTAAAAATTAAATAGAAAATAGAACAGATCTCTCTTTAGTGTACAATTGTGATTAATCCTGATGTCAACTGGTTTTTTTTATAATAAATGTTTAAATATGTCACTAACATACTTATTGACAGTTTTATACAATTAAATAAATCTTTTAAACAAATTTTGCAAAGGCAATACTTTGATTTTTCGGTACATTTGTATTTTATACCTGTTGACTGCTACATACATAACATATTTGACTAGCTTATATTTGAAACTACATGCGGAATTAAAAAGAATTAGTAGATCTGGTATATACTAAAATTATAAAGTGGAAAACTTTGTTTGATTATAATGAATAGGCTCAAAAACTACTGGGCTGATTTTAAAAAATTCTTTCACTGTTATAAAGGTTATTTATCTGTGTGTAACATAGGCTATAATTTTTAATGTCTTTATTATTAGTTTTAAATTTCATACAGACAGAGTCATGGTCAAAAGCTAGTAAAAATATTGCCATTGTCAAATGTAGACAATGTTGCATTCTATTGGTAAAAAAAGTAGTTTTAAAGTTAATTCACAGAAAAATAAATATTTTCAATGTTACTATGAATTAGTTGCCATTCAACAAAATTTTCTGTGTGTTAATTCTCACCTCTCTCTACATATCCACCTGGGAGTTTCCAATGTGGGTATTCATAATGTTTTTCTGATATAGCCAAAAGTTGATTCTTGTCATTGAACACTAAAGCACCAACTCCCAAATTGGTATGACAAGCCGGAGGCAGGTTAGGTTCAGTGTCACCTGGTAGCCATTTATACATCATCACAAAGTCGTCTCTTGCATGATGAAAATTAAAACCTTTCTATGGACATAATAAAAAATATTTGAACATACACTTATGTAAGATTTGAAGCAAATAAAAAAGCTATAATTTCTCATTTTTATGTAAATTACCTCTGCCAGTATTGGAACATAGAAGCAATCTTTTATGTTAACTTTAAACCAAACACATCTCTTTCCTTCAGAAGACCATTTCTGCATTGAAGCTGAAATTGAATAAATTAGGTTTTTTCAAAATGCCAAATAATAAAAATGCCAAATTAATTAATGTTTATATTTTAATACCTTCAAGATTTTTTGTTATGTGTTTTCTTTCACAATGCTCTAATGCAGTATTTACTGTTATTCCATTAAATCTATCCTGTTTACCAACAAAAAGATAATCTGTTTGAAGTTTGCTATTATTACAACATTTTCTGAAAATACACATATATTTAAATCATCATAAATAACTCTTAAAACATTAAAAAAATTACAAGGCTATATATTCTAGATATTACCTAAATGGTATGAAAGAATATCTTATCACATTTCTATATAAAAAGGACACTTTACATAGTTTATTTACAGGCATGTTGTTTAAAAAAATAACATTTTAGCTATAAATAATAGTCATTATTTTGCGTCGGCGACCTTAATGTAAAAAATAAAAAGGGAAATTAAAATAAACCAAAATAGGAAGTTATAAACACAGACAAAACCATTAAAATGTCATTTTGACTTTTTGACATTTGTCATTTAGTGTTTTGACACTCTGTGGTCTTGTGAATTTTTAAACTTGAAATAAAGAATCTTGCTTTTAAAGACTTTTTAACAATCGTATACAAGCCTAAATGTTCGTTTACGTTTAAAACAAAGTGCTGTCTGTGTTAGAACTGGAAATGCAAAACGCTTAAAAGTTCAATGAATAGTTTTTTTTTTATACATCGAACACTTGACCGCAGAGTATATATTGTTATATAGACTGTAAACTGGCAATGACAGTTGAGAGACATTGGACAGTGACATCATCATCACCATCATCATCATCAATTATAACAACAGCCTTTGCCTGACCACTGATGGACATAGGCCTTCACCAATGCCTTCCGCAGAAGACGGGTGACATCAGTGAACGGTCAATGTTGACATATTATGATTTGATGGTTCTGATCTGACAGTATCAGAATGTGACAAAAATATAAAATGAAAATGATATTGGATTGATAAGTTTGTTAAAATGAGATAGATCAATTTCTAATCATTGTCTTAATATGAAGGTACAAAAACGTAGTTAGGTAGTAATTTATTCGACGTTTGAAGGGCTTGTGGGACACATTTCAATGTGTTTCTTATATACTTAAATGTTTTATGGAGTTATGCAAAACTAAAAAAAAAACTAGTCATTGTGATAAGGAATATAACTGCGTACAGACATTGAACCTTGACTTGACGATACATTACTTTTGT
This sequence comes from Papilio polytes, assembly GCF_000836215.1. Taxonomy (NCBI): domain Eukaryota; kingdom Metazoa; phylum Arthropoda; class Insecta; order Lepidoptera; family Papilionidae; genus Papilio; species Papilio polytes. The sequence continues at coordinate 3,654,727 of NW_013527137.1, forward strand.
AATATTTACATTATTATTACTTCATGGTCTTAAAAACTGTCTGTGTAATACCACTGATAATTGACAAAAGAGAATGGCTACAAAAACGTTTGAAGGTGTTTTAGATAGATATAATGGTATCACAGTTGATTCTCAAAAGGAACCATGTGAATCCAGTGATTTTCTTAGTAAACTAACAGGCAAGTTTTACAAAAAATTACATTCATCTTCAAAACAAGAAGTTCTTTAAATCTGCTCTTTTATCCAGCCTGGTTTTCTTTTTTTTCCAAGGTTATGTTAGTAAAATATTTTTTTTCAGACTCTCTGCGGAAATGGGATAGTGAAGAAAGAAGATGCATTTGGTTCAAAATAAATATAAAAGATGCTGCTTGGATTCCTATACTAGCTAATGTGAGAATTGATTTTTGGTTTACAGTACTTTAATGAGATATATTCATTTAACTTAATAGTTTACTGAATGTCATACAATTTAAAAAATCCTTAATGTTGTGTACACCCAGTTGTAATCCATAGATATTTAGTGTCTAAACATATCTTGTGTAAGATATCAGTTGTAAGAGTAAATAGTACATCAAATGGAATATGTATATCTGTAAAGTCTATTTTTTAACAAACTGGCAGATAAATTAACACTTTTTAAAATAACTTACAAAATTAGGAATATGTAAAAATTGAGTTATTGGAATTAATTTATAATAAATAATTATATATTTCTATATTAATTTTCAGGAAGGTTTTGATTTTCATCAATCAGGCCAGAGTTTTGTAACAATGTACAAATGGTTACCAAAAAACAGTACATCAAACTTACCGCCAATATGTCACACTAGTATAGGTGTGGGTGGCTTAGTATATAATAATAACAATCAAATATTAGTTGTTATGGAACAACTTTATGACTACCCACACTGGAAGCTGCCTGGTGGATATGTAGAAAAAGGTATTATAAAAGATAATCAATAAAGCATCAATAAGACATTTAGTAAAATGATAAAATATATACGAAAATGTGTATTGATTTTTTTAATACATTTCAACCTTATAAGTGGTTTTATTACTTTTATAATAAAACATTGGTAATTTTAAGTTCAATGTTTTTCAGGGGAAGATATAAAAGATGCTGCAGTGAGAGAGGTGAAAGAAGAAACAGGTATTGATGCTGTTTTTGAATCCATGATAACTTTGAGACAAACACATAAAATGTTGTTTGGTAACTCTGATATATACATAGTTGTATCTCTGAAAGCTACGTCTGATGTAATCACAAAATCAGATGATGAAATCAAAGATTGTAAATGGATGGATATAGAAGAATTCTTAGAACATCCTCATGTACATGAATTCAACAGGTTTATTGTAAAACAAGCATTGGATCTGAAGGAAAGAAAACTTAAACTATCTCTTAAAAAGAGTAAAGTGAAGATATCAAAGTTTTCGAGAGAAATCACTTCTCTAATAATTGATGACCTGTGATTATTCATGCTCTGAGCCCCATGGTGGAGATGTGAGCGGATGACAATTATTTAATTAACAGTTTTTAAATAGCTTATAGAAAATATTAAATTCTGGGTAAAGGGATAAAGTTGAAAAGAAAAAAAAATGTTTCCAAAATAAAAACACACATTGGCTTAAATCAAATAATGCAATTTTAACTTAAACTATATGAAATTATTTATGAAAAAAAATATATGTCTAGAAGGTGTTTTGTTTTTTATTTTGCCACCCAAACCATGACATGTAAAGCATACTAAGAGCAGCAAAACAAACTATTTAATTATGTTATTTGATATTTTTATTATTTTCCTCACAAAAATCATTACATTTATACACAAATTTAGCATAGATATTTAAAAATTGTAGAAAGGTGACATTTATAACTATATAAAAATTTAGATAATTCATCCAAGTATATTTCTAACCTAATAAACCGTACAAACCACCCAATCCCACAAGAATAAATTATTAACAAGGAATTAAATGTGTTGCAAAATATTTCAATTACATTTATAAATTAAGCAAATGTTTAACAAAATTACTTCTATTCTTAACAAAAATGTACATCATAATGCAATTATTACAACTTGAATTACTTCTATGTACAAAACTAGAATAGACAAGTTTTAACAGCCTTACAAATAAACGCGGTATAAAGTTAAACTTTGAAATAAACTGTGTATAAGCAAAATTTGTACTAATATTTTGCTTATACCCAGTTTATTCCTAAGTTTAACTTTATACCGCGTTTATTTCTAAAGCTGTAATTGTGTAAACATAATATAAAGATAATGAACATTTAAGCTATTTCGTGTTTTAATACATTCAGTGCCACTAACTTCGTGTATGCTTGCTCAGACAGAGCAGAGATTTTTTTTATCGCAAATATATTTTACGATTAAAATGATGCTTAATTTAACTTTGACTGAAGAGATTATAATTTGACAGTTACACATGTAATTAAGACCTAAAAGGTCTGATGAAGTATCTTAAAAATGTAGTCATGTAATTGATAGAAACTTTTTTCATGAAATCTAATTTAATGAACAACACCGAAAGCTAAAACTTTATCTTGACTTAATTTTTAATTTATCTAGAACACACTTAATCCAATTCCGGAGCCGTTGGCCTAGAATTTTGGTTGTCAGTTTCATCGTCAGAACTGTCTAGATCTCCTATGATTGTCTTTAGCAATCCACCAAACATTGAGTTTTCATTCTTATTGTTCTTCCGATTGTCTATACCGAACCACACCCGGCCAATGTTGTCCAAGTAATCAGAATAATTTGAATCTCTGCTTAAGCTTATGTCATAGCATTTTCTTAAGATTTCAAATTGAACAGTGTTTTTTCTGAAAACATTTAGAACATTTTATGATTACATAATAGTCTAAATAGCTTTTGGTTCTTACTGATATTGTTATTGTTAAAAATAAAGCACAATATATAAATTTTTTATTTAGTTGTTAAAGCACCTTTCTTACAATATTACCATACAACTCCTTAAGTTTTAAGTTATGAAGGATCTATGTTGTAGAGGTTTTGGGCTCTGATGGGAAGGGAACATATTATTTTTTGAAGTTATAGAGGTTTTTAAGTTATCAAGGTTCTATTGTGTATGATGAAAATATAATATTGTTCAATACTTACTGTTCAATTGATTGTAGTAAAAACCATAAAAAGTTAAGTAAAGGATATTTGTATGGTGGGCCTGTATCATTTTTTATACTAGGATGTGAACTAGTATAGTTTTTGAAGGTTTCTCTTGCCATTTGGATGTTTTTCAAGCAAAGAATTTGTAATACTGCCTGTGCTATAAACAGATCAATCTCTGCTTTAAGTCCCCTCGTCGATTGTAATTCTATCAGCATATTAGCATACACTGTCCCATTATTTGAATGTAAGAAATGCTTATGTGCTACAGGATATCTTTTCTCTTTCCAGTAAATTTCTGCAATTTTCTGTAATCATCAATTGTTCTTTGTAAAACATTAAAAATAAAATATTAAGATTTAGATCTGATAAGATGAAATCTTAACAAGTTAATAAGTTTACAACCTTTCATCCTTATTTGATCTCTTTAAACACAGATGGACTGCAATTGTACCAAATTACATCAGTAATCACAAAAAGAATTATAAGGAAATTATTATAAATCGTAAAATATTTAACAATTCACACACCAATACAACTTGTTCAAGATTTAAAAAATCACACTTTACATGCACCTTAGGACAGACATGTACATTTACAACTCTATACCGCAGATTCCTTTGTCTAAAAGTTTAGTTGCGATAACAATATTTACAACCAAGTTATTTGTTGTATGCATCATTACTAGACTCCCTGTATACTAATAACAAAGTTAAATTACCTGGTGTAGTAGTGGATGTCCTTTTTTAGTACTATCCATAGACCATTTCACAGCATTTGTTAAGAATGTATCTCTTTCTGGGATACCTGAATGCATTAATTCAAATAGGTTTGCTATTTTTTCAATCCATTCTTCACTAGGTTTTGTTTCAGACTTAGTTAGAACATCTATTAGTAGAATTGCTAAATCGGCACCACTACCCAGTTGATCACGCTTCAGAAGTAACATAGAACCTTCGTATAACAATTTAAATAGATCTTTATATTTCTTCTGACTTAAATATCTGCAACATAGTGAAAATATTGATCACATTCAGGGCACAAAATTTGTATGTTGCACGTAAAAGATTTGATGTTTACCTGAAATACAATGTTCTGTACATTTGATGTGCTTCATAATATTGACCTGCGTTTACTGATGCTTCTAACTTTTCTAATACTCTGCTAACACCTCTTTCTCCTCGTGTGGCCATTGTTATTTTTTTAGAATATATCGGGTTTATTGCAGTCACATTACATATGATAATTTATGACTTACGCCTACATCACAATCTGTCCCACATGTAAAATCGTTTATCATTCATTTAATCCTTCAAGGCAAAATTATCTTTTAAGGATATTACTATTTTAACAATGACTTACGAAATGTCAAAAATTTCGTAAATATGAAAGTAAATGAAAAAGAGCAAAGATCAGACGACGTTCTGCCAAAGAAAGAATTGCTAAAAGTCACATATTTATCGTTCTTAAATTAATAAAACATTAAACATTTTTTACTAAGATTTCTTATTACAACAGTCACTATTTTTTAAACAAAAAATCAATATTCAAAATGTTTACTACGGTATGATACCCTCGCCATGTTCCAGAAACCGACAGAGATTAATCTAAAAATAGTTGTAGTTAGAAATTCAACACAACAATTTATCTTCTATTGTAATTTTGTATTGTACTGTAATTTAACATTGGATTTCTGGAGCGTCGCGTATGAGGATAAAAAATATATTCGACTCGAATGTTCATTGATATGGAAGTAGAGCGTGCTTAGCACAGCCCGACGAGTATTCGAGTACATATCTGCTGGCATCGCTAAGAGTTTCTAAATAATTTAATAAATGAACTTAAACAATTGATGAATCTTATGTTTTGATATGTATTTCATATGACTACTATTGCTTGTAATTAAGGGTTAATGTAAGCTATATGATATTATAAAGAGGAAAAATATGTATTTCTTTATGTAACAAATAAACTCTAAAACTACTGGACTGATTTCATAAATTGTTTTGTCATTAGAAAGCTATATTATCACTGAGTAACATAGGATATGATTATTAAAAGATTTTTTTAATTGCGCGATTGAATTGCGATCCCTCTTAAAATTAATGGGACATGTGGTTTTGTGACGACAATTTTGGTGAATGCGATGTATCCATTCTGTATTTAAAGCATCAATTCTTATAAGAAATATTTTTAACTGTAGCCACGTTTTGTCTCAGAATTAAAAGTAAAGACTTTGTTTTATTCCATAGCTTTATCCTATAGCATTGTATTGACGGTTTCGTGTCGTCGAATCTTTTCAGTGAAATACAATAACTTTATTTTGATCTTTATGTACAATGTATCCGTTACCATTCATTGTGGATTTCATTGTACTCATAGTTTGATATCTTTTAATATTTCTATACTATATCGATAGAAAAAGCAATTATTACTTTTCAAAGCTTTTAAAGATAAAAAAACACATGACGATGAAAGATAGTATACTAGTAGTCTAAAGTTGTTTTAGTTGAATTTACTTTCCGTCTTGTTATTGCCGAGTAGAATAATTTTCACTTAAATAAATAGTTCGGATATGAAGTTATTATAACATTTATACTATGCTAATGAATGGATAGCTGGTAAACATTCCTTGATTTCGCTATGTTTTATGATAGTCGATTAGTATTATTAGGTTATTGCACACCGACAAGGTTTTATCGTGGGTTTAAATCATAACATTGTATTTACACTATTTCTATCTACATAAGATAATACCTAAAAAATAACTTTTTTCTTTAACAAAAACACATTCATTCAAAAAAATCTTTGTCATTTTAAAGTTAATAACATCCAAAGTAACTAAAGTCCTTTTTCGTATATGACGCAATAATTTTAGCAGCTACAGTAGAGCTGTGTACAAAACAAAAAACAACAGACAACGTAATTGGTTGCTAACAACGGTTGGACAAACTCCAAGCAATGCATTACGCGCAGAGCTCGGACTCAATTTTCCCGCTGTCCAAAATGCACACAATCTGTGCTGTTATTTACTCTGTTACTTTACTTGTCACTAGCTGTTGCTCGCGACTTCGCCTGCGTAAGAATTAAAAAAATAACAAAAAAATAGCCTATGTTACTCGCAGAAAAATTACTTTTCTAATGGTGAAAGAATATTTGTAATCGGGCCAGTAGTTTTTTAGTTTTTTCAATACATACAGAAATCCAAAAATCCAATTATATTATTAGTATAGATTTAATGGCGTTAGTTTTATAGTATCGCGAGGACTTACTACCACACACAAATACTATGGAAAAAAGGATACAATGTGTTTTAATACAGTTAAGTGTAAGGTAATGACTAACTATAAAATTTAGAATAATGACAAAGTTAAAAGTTTAGTTATAACTAATCTAAAAATATATGCCACAGTAACAAACCTTTCTTAAACTAACCGTTTGATGACATTTTTTTTTGTGCTTGTAGTTTAAAGTAGATATGTTTTAGATCCCTTGTAAAGAAGGGCAAATTCGATGAAAATGATACTCGTATTATAAAATGAGAAAGTTAAATGCATAGTCAAATGTTACATGCAATCTTTGGGTTTAAGGTTTCATGCTAGTTTAATTTATTCGAAAAGTTCAGAAGAATCGTTTATAACAGACAAGAGACTCTGGCGTAAAGGGTCGCTGTTCTAAGAATTTATATCCAGCAAAACATTTTGTACAAAAATCTGTGAAAATTTACAAACATTTAACTTAATAGACCATCACATCTATCGACTTATTAATTAGCAATTATAACTTACATTTTAAATATAACGACGAATGTGTAAGATATTCAATACCGACTGGGATTTCGGGATCGGATATCTTTATAATTGTAATTTATTGCCACTTACTAATACCAAGCCAACTTACTACTTGTATAAGTTATGTAAATTATCAGTATCAATGCTTCCCCAATATTCCATCATTGTTTTGATGCGTTTTTTAAGGTTTCTTATTTTTTTTATCTTATAAATATTAGTGAAATAAGAGAGGCTACTAAATGAGACTTAAGATTCTGAAGATGTTACAGGCGTAGCTGTGAAACTAATTTAACTTTAAGTTAACTTCCTCAGGCTTCATCGTAATAGAGTCGCGACTTACAAATCGGAAGTCCCTTACTTAGTTATAACTTAGTTATAATATTTTGTAGAAGTATATTAAATTTCATTATTTTTTTGTAATGCATCGATAGAATAGTACAAACTTAGGTTTACATGAATACGTCAGGCATAGCTTTTACAAAAGCCGCGACTTAAATATTATCAGTAACTAGCAGTCCTTTTTTCTACGAAAAATTTACATTTCATTCCAGACCGAAAGTTTTACTTATCTTATGGCCAGTATCCCAGCTACTTTTTACCGTTCGTTAGTGTTATTGGTTCTGTAAATTCATGAAATCCGTTTCCGAAGTACATAACTTAAGTTTGTCTCCTTCGAAACTTTATCAACCTAACACTAATGAATTAATAGCTAATGACAAAATAAATGAAAACTTCAAAAACCCAGCATTAAACAGGTTATTTTATTTTAATTAAAATAGTTTTTTACCTGTTAGTGCAAGCCCAATTTACCAGAACAGTTTCTGAATTGTGGATAACGATGTGATTATCCATTCAATTGTTCGTTACGATTTACTTTAAAAGTATTTGTCGTTGTGGTCCGAGCGTGGAGCGATACCCGAAATAAACGATGGTAATGATATTATGTTGATCTCAATTTTATCAAATACGAGCTTTCACCCGCGACTCCGTCCTCGTGGAATTAAATAAAAAAGAACAGTGAGTAGCCTATGTGTTCTTCCAGACTATCCTCTACATCTATACCAAATTTTATCGAAATCCGTTCAGCCGTTTAGGCTACAAACTCTAACAAACATCCATCCATCTAAACTTTCGCATTTATAATATTAGCTAACATTAGTATGATTATTACTAAATCAAAAATGCACTTCACACATGCAAATTAAATGATACTTCAGCATATTGTCATTATTGGAATAAATACTGTGTTTGATATAGTTATTGATATTCTTTATTGTTAGAAGTTTTAGAAATTAAAACTGTAAATCTGTTTTAGTTTTAATAAAAATTCTATTATAATGGTCATACATAGAAATAATGTTTACAAAGTTACACAGCCGTTCTCACCTACGAAAGAAACTCTACAAATATGAACGGTTTTGAATTATTTAATATTTCGCTAATTACTCAGGAATTTTTAAATATAAGAGAAAAGATGCATTTTTAATTTTTACGTAAAATTCATACAAATTTCACCCTTGTAAAATATAGAGAAAAATGTTTCGTTTTTTTTTAATTCCAGAGAGTTCGCGGTAGGGCGAAGGCAACATGAAACGCGGTTCAGTTTCATGACATAGTTAAATACTTTGTGATATGAACACAATGCTGGGAGGCAGACTCTTTGTAACTGTTTGGTACAAACATGTGCTAGTTTTAGATTAATATATATGGTGGACATTGTGCGAGTCCGAATAAACATCCGAAATCCGCATAAAATGCTAACGTTACGTAAGGAAATAATAAAAAATGAACAATCAAGCACTATGAATAACAGAAAAATGATTAACGGAGATTGAAACAAAATAGAATGGACAAAAAGGAAGGGTGTGTACTTTCCTTGTGAGAAGCTGATACAAGTCGCTAGTTCGCAATAAAATTTCCACTTAAATGTTCGAGATTATCCACGAAGGGATTGCTAATGGACGTTGCCAGCTTTCAAGTCAAGAGCTTTTGTTGTGAAGTTTCGGCCGGATCCATCGGTTCGACCAAACTTGTTAGAACTTAACCTACAACTTTCATCTTAATGCCAGGAGATTGACTATACAATCGATATTTGCTTTTAGATTTAGATAGACTTATTGAACATCATTAAAATATTTTAAAGAATAGTTCAGAAACAGGTGGTCGCAAAGATTTCTTTAATAAGAAGTACATACTAAGGTTTTCAATAAGTATAACTAATGTTCAAAATGCTTTAATTCAAGGATATATTTATGTCATTCGTGATAACATGATTTTAATAAACGAAAATCCAGATACATGCAAAAGTTAAAAATTTAAAAACCATAATAATATTTTAAGGTTTTAACGCTAAAAATGTTACCGTTTCTTAGCGCGTTTTTATTTATCCTAGTTCTATTACGAAGTTTATTTAACGACTAGCTTATGCCCGCGACTCCGTCCGCGTGAAATTTAAAAATAAAAAAAGTAATGAAATTATACAGACTGTGTTACAGATAAACTACCTTTCTAACGGTGGACGGATTTTTTGAAAACGGTCGGTTTTTGAGCCTATTCATTACAATCAAACACACAAAATTATCCTCTTTATAATATTAGTATAGATATTGGTTAACATTTTCAAACAATAAAAATATTGTTCTCTTTTGTGTGTTTTATTTATTCACTTCAATACAAAATTCAATGCTTCTCGATTGCATTTAAAAAGACATAGATTGGGATTTAAAAGCCTCGACGGAGCGGACTGAGTAGCTACTGGAACTTTAAACCGTTGGAATACTTCCAATTTCCTGGAAATAAATATGTCCTTGAAAATTGATGTCAAGAAAGAATTGAAATATATTACTTAACGTTTAAAAAAATAATTACTGCAACGAAAACCGAAATTTATTTAATTCGACGACATTAATCAGCTGAAGCAAAGAACTGTAAAAGTAGCGAGATTATTTTATGATTTTTATTCATTTTTTTTGTACCGCTCTTTAAATATCTATGTCAAGTTGTCGACTACAATCTCACTCGATGTCAAGTGGAAACGGAGTCTACGGAGATGCTGTACAAACTGGCTACGCAAACATTTGAATAGTAAGGATGACGAATAACAAATATTGAAAGCAAGCGAGGGTTTTGTGCTATTCCAGTCTCTTGAATTAGCAAAGTGAAACTTATGTGATAATGGGAAGACGCTATTTTATTGGTATTTTAATTAAATTTATAAATAAGATCATGACGATTCATATTTGAAATTAAATTGTATATGGCCCTTTTCTTTTTTAATGAAATATATGTAACGTAATATCATCCTAGATGTAAAGAAAATCTTTCTAGAAAAGGTAGGAAATTATGACAAGTTAATTAGGGTGGAAAGTTGAAGTTTCTCTGAAGAATACTTCCATATTTGCTTCATTATCCCCATTGTAGTATACTTTATGACGACCAAGGTAATTTTAAAATTAGCTGTCTAGAACATCTGCAAGTTTTAATTATTTTAAGTCGACGGAGATGGTATCAAATTGGAAATAATGTCGCTAGCAAGACTAATTATTTTTATATCTATGATATACATGACTATTTAACTTTTAATAAGTAATTATCGTTTACTTGAGAGTATAAAAAAGAAGCGAAAAAACTGTAAAAACTCAGGTTACTTGAACAGTATTTTTTAATGTACACAAAAGCCCACTTTATGTGTATCTATACTTTACGTTTGCTATTCGAATAAGTAAACATTGAGTAGCGGTGAACAAATCTGGTAAAAAATTCGTTGAACTTAGATCTCAGTTGCTTTGACAATGGATAGTGTCACTGAAATTCTTGGAGACGTTTCAAGGAGCTAATCAATCAGCTACACTCTGAGCTAAAGCAGACAGATACGGAACAAGATAAATTCTGTCGAAAACGGAAAAGAAATAGCGAGTTTCTACCGCTTGCTGTAATTTCAAGATATCTGTTGTGACCCACATAAATAAGTAAGATTAAAAATTGAGTTTTGATGCTATAGTAAAAAATAATTAGGTCACTAAGCCAGTAAAAGAGAACTATTCTGAATCAAAATGTGTTTATTTGAAAATTTAACTCTGCAATATAAATGGCGTACCAGAGATCTCATTCCGTAATAAATAAAAATTCATTTCGAGGATACCTCGTTGTAAATGAAGTTAATTATGAATGCAACCGAGAGAAGCGATCACTAGTTATCCCAATTCAGACATTTTGCATTGTTTGAAATGAAAATGAAACTTTGTTTTTCAATCCAAAATCAATGCCAACCAATATAAGACAATGGAGATGAGAATAGAACAATTTTTGGATGGATTGAGATTCATTCTCATGAAACAACTTGACACAAATATTCTTCTTTAAGGAATGAGCTGAACAGTTTCAATTAGTATTTTGAATTCTTTCCAAAAATAAATTATTTTTGTAAACATTGAGTAGTTTAAATAAATTGTAAAATCTACAATGTTTTCTCTGTGATTTTAGCATTTTTAAAAGAAATAGTTTTAAACAACAGTAATTTTTAGTCTTTTTTATATTAATAGTTCTATTACATCTCTTGTTTTCTGTAAGCACTTACAAAGTAACAAGTCAAAGCATAAAGATGACATTAAAGCAGTTTCCCGGAAATAGGAAGTCTGAAAGCGAAGGGATGTTAAGTTACAACTGACATTTCGAATAAAGTTGCATAAAGCGAAACTCGTATTTAATTCATTTCTGTCTATATTATTTTGTCAAGGATTGAGTTAAGAAATGAAACTTGAGTTAAATAATATTTCCGAAAACATGTACATTTGTTTTATCAAATATTTATCCTGTTTATAAGTCTTAAATAAAAATGGAACTAACGAAAATCTTTGCATAAGTTTATTATAAACCAACGTAAGAATATGTTGTTGAAAGTTCAGAAAGCGTATTCAAGTATGTTACTCAATTGAAATTTTTCTTCAAAAATTGTGACATGGAAGTCGCCTGCAGATGTTACGGAATTGGCTCGTCCCCTACGGACTATAGAACTGTGGCTTGTACCAATACAACGTGAAATCGGTTATTCAAATATATCTCTACCTTTCCATTTATTAAACAGTAAAACCATAATTACAACTACTAAACAAAACCTAATCATCTACATAGAAGACCCGACCAAGACCAAGTCCCATTTTGATCATTCATAACAGCTATTAAAATTACTAATGTTACAAATGTGACAGTTTAGACGGATGGATGGATCTTTGTTAGAATTTGTAGGCTTAAGGGATGAACGGATGTCGATGAGATTTGATATAGGTGTAGAGGACGGTCTGGAAGAACACATAGTCTACTTATTATTATTTAATATAACGCGGATGGAGTTGCAGGCAAAAGCTAGTGTTTTAATAATTTTTATACAAACATATACAAAGGTCTATGATCGAAATTGTGAGATCAAACTTTTTTCTACCTCTATTCAGACCTGTTATCTACAAGACATATTTTTCAAACCAAAGTGTAGAAAAATGTATCCACGCTATCGGCAGAACGCTTAAGCAAAGTCGTTTACTTAATGTAAGATATTCGAGTAAAACGATTTATTTTCTTAAACGTGCCGAACGCGTGTAGCAGATAATTAAAAAGTTGACCAAATGGTTTACTAAATTAAACAGTTAATCATACAAATTCAAATTAGATCAAGAAAATGTGTTTTATTTACAACTAGCTTTCGCTTGCGACTTCGTCCGCATGGAATTAAAAAAAAAACAAAAGAGAGTAGCCTATATTTCGTGAAAAACCGTTCAACCGCTTAATTACAAACTCTAACAAACATCCCTCCATCTAAATATAGTAAGATTTTTAGTAAGATAATAATTGTGTAATAAATTGAAAAAAGAAACAGCATCTTTTGGATATCCATACACAGTACAATGTTGCTTTATTTTCAGTTCGATTGCAGTGTTTTTACAAATAGAGTGAGCTGATATTATATTTCAATGTTTCATGAGTAGTCTCGATTTAAAACATAGTAAAATGTTTTATAGCCCATTTATATTTTAAGTGTCATGATATTTACTAGAAAACGCTAGATTAACTCCTGCTGAACTTTTATATTGGATTTCCGGATGTCATTTCAAGCGCAACTACATTTTCAACTGAAAAATACTTTGTAAAGCGCAGAGCAGACGCGGGAACCTTTGTGAAAGATTCTGACTCACAAACATGACAACGTTTTGCTTTGAAGATGACATAAATATATGATGTACAGGAAATTACAAAGGTTAATATGATGTTTACTTAAATTATATGAAACCTTAACAAGTTCTACCAGGGACTAATCTAGGTTATTCATATCTTAACCTAATCGTATTTTTTGTGGAAAATTTTCTATTAGCTCTACAATAGCTTTACTATACTACATAAATTGTTATTTGTGTTAATAAGTTAAGCTTTACTATAATTTAAATTACGTTCGATTCAAAGCAAACAAAAGCTTTTTTCGTCTAAAAATTAATTAAAACAGCTAGGCAACAGTAAGCGAAGAGTGAAAAACTGAAAATTAAAACCTGGTCAAGTGTACAGCTTTTAAATAAACATAAAGCATCGCAACTGTTGTTTTTTTATCGTTTCACACCGCGATATAATGAAAGCCAAAAGCCGATGTTTGTAACAATGGCTTCAATCAAAACTTTTTACTGAAGGAATATTTTTAACTTTAGTTTTGTCGGAAAAACGTATAGTTAAAATTAAGTTTAAAGTGATTAAATATAGCTCATACGTATGTAAGTAATAAATTAATGGAAACACAACAAACTAATTAAACACAATTTTATCCAGTAATCTACTCTGATCGCAAATGCAAATACATGTTCAGGCTAAAAAGATACGGACATAACATTGATCTATTAATTGGGCAAAATCTAAATTTGCTTCAAGTTAATAGTTGAAAATCAATAAAACAAGTGCACTCAGTTGGTAAAGAATCATCAAAAATTATTCAAAAACGAGCAATAACACTCCGCCCGCATCTGCCGCGAATGTATATTTGAATATAATAAAAAATGTTGTACAAAATGTTTCGTAGTTTCTATGCTATTTCATAACGTACACGACTTTGTGAAAATAGTTTTTGCCTGTGTGTCAACAAGCCAAAATGGCTGTAGAAAGGCTTTTACAAATTTTCGAATTCAACTTATTACTATTGTTTACTTTTGTATATAGGAAACGTTATGTTTTCCGGTAAGTCGGTTAATTTTTATCAAATTAGTTTTCACATTTACTTAGCAAATATAAATTACAATATGACAATAACAGAAGGATTTAGAAACGAGAATTTGCACTAAGAAGATGCGATGGTCATTTAAATTTTCTACAAATGAAATGAAAATACGACGCTAAAGAAAATTAAAACAAGACTGGCGTTTTCAACAAAGTTAAATAGTGCAAAAGTTGATCTTTTGAAATGAAAGAAACATTTTATCTTGAATTTTACCTAGGAATAACGAGGTAAATTTAATTGCAGACTGCAAAAAAAAGTAAACGTAAATCTTAAATCTACTCTTTTATTTGTTTTATTGTTAATTAAATATCCGCAACATCCGAGAGTGGACAGGAATTGCGAGTGTCGCCCAACTGTTTCGCCTCGCAAGAGCTAAAGTCAAATTTAGAGAACTGATCGCCAACCTTCGCTAGTCGGAGAGGCACCTTAAGAAGAAGAAGAAATATCCGTAAAACAATTATTTTGGTAACAATATTAGAATAGATCAAAATTTATTTTTTTTAATATTATTTATGTTGACGCATGGAAAAATATTCAGACATTTGCCACCTTCTCATGTGTAACAATCGCCTCGAAGCGCTGCGTTATTTAAAACTGCAAGGTGGCATTTGAGCAAGCGGCCACTTACTGTAGTAAAAACAGAGAAGTTTACTTCTACCCTAGTATGGTAAACAAGCGCTTATTTTTTATCGCTGTAAAAAGTTTTTCCACAGCATGCCCGCATTCAATACGCAACCTCCCCGAGCTCAACCGCGCCCCATTCAATTCGATGTTCATCATTAACACGACGAGATTAACAAGGCCTTAATTAGAAAGTGAAGAGCGTTTCAACATTTTTAAATCGTGCATTACTAACTATCGTTTCATCTTTATATGAACTAATTAATCCGCATTAATTAGATTAATGAAGTATGAGTTTATTGCGTCCAGATGAAATACCGTAGAACATCGACCACGCCTAATATTCTATCCTTAATCTCGATCTAAATATTTCTTTTTTTTTTAATTTCCAGCTGGGAAAGTACAAACATGATTCAATATCTTAAAACGATAGATCCGAATTTTTTCATATATCGCATAAATCAATTTAATTTTAAGCAAATGAAATAAATTAGTTTTAACACTATACAATGTTTTGTTCAGAATTTAGTGTTAACATAAAGTTCCGATGACATTAAAAGTCCTGTTAGAATGCAAACTCTGAAGCCGAGGAATATTTAGTTACAACTGACGCTTGCTATAAAGTTGTAGCTAAGAGGCTTCCACTAACACATGTAGCCTAACATACAACCAAACTCGTTTGGCGCATACTGGAGACCTAATCTCGTAAAATGTTGAACGAAATGTCTCCAGGTTCACACTGTGCACTGAATTTTAAAAAGTTATATCATTTATTCAAGTTCAAAGATACAACAATGACTTTGCAAGTGTTACTAGTAACGTGAACAATGCATGTACCGTTATTTAAAGTAAATTGGTAATGCAATCTGGTTACATTTTTTACAACCATTCCTCGTTGAAATGTAAATCCTGAAGCATGAATACAGTTTATTTAAAATAACTAGCTTCCGACAGCGACCTCGTCCGCGTGGTATTAACAAAAACAAAAGATAGTAGACTATGTGTTCTTGCAGACTATCCTCTACATTAATGCCAAATTTAATCTAGATACGTTCAGCCATTTAGGCTATAAACTCTAACACACATCCATCCATCCAAATTTTCACATTTATAATATTAGTATGATTAGTATGAAATATGATTATTAAAAAAATCAGAACGGTATTAACTGCATTTTATCATTGTAGCTTACGAATAAAGCAGAAATATTTTATTTTCATTCTTAAGGAAATGCGACAAATTTACTACATAGAATTATAAATAGGCGGAAAAAGGGTAAAACCGGCAGAGGAAAGATTTTACGTAAAAGATTTATTCCAGATCGTTGGACAAATCCGGTTGTTGTCTTGTCGTAAAAGAAACCAATATTGTTGCTTGAGAAGCATTTGTAAGCATTTATTTAACACACGTTACTAAGCCGCGAGTTGTATTTTACGCTAAATAAATTTTCATTTTAAGGAAATAAAATTATTAACCGCTTTTTTATTTCGTGTTTTAAATCAAAATTGGATTACCACATCTGTCTAAATTCGAAACGAATCACGAAAAAGGTATATTATTCTTTTATCTATTGAAATAGTTTTATGCTTAAAGAATTTTTTATCTGTTACAGGGGCAGTGCTTCATGTGTTATTTAATTAAACCGTGTGAAAGCTCAGCGTGTCCAGTTTGGCTCGCTGCCAATTGATTTAGACGAACGGTTAGCGGTTTTGTAAAGTTTGTGTACATTATACGAGCAGAGATTTGTTTACTTCTGGCTTAGTTAGTTATGATACTCGGAATGAAAAGTAAGCGAAATGAATTGTATAGAGTCCTGTACAAATATATGAATTGGGGTATCGATTTCTATAAAACTATTGAATATTGAAAATGAAAGGATATTTGATTGCAAAATTTCAGCAACGAAATTTACTGTTTTATTGAAATGAGTAAGCCTTTACACATATTTACTTACCGCTATTAAAAAAAAGACATATTTTTAATACTAGCATTTTTGTTACAGTGACCCCGATTTTAAATAATGTTGTACCTGTCATAACTACTTTGGATAAGCCTACCATAAACACACACTGTTGGTGTAAAAGTCTTTTTTACTTTTAGTATTATCCACTTCAATGATCAAATCTATTGAAGCATAACTAATCTGTAAACACCAGAAGATACAAGCACGTTGTCACGAAGTTTATGGTTCAAGAAATAATTTAACATTTTGTCAAAAGTACGATTTTCATTTTAAATCACTATAAAAGGTACAAAAAATCTATGGTTTTGTACATTATAAGACAGAGCTAGACAGAAATATTAAAGTCAGAATTTACTTGGCTGGTTTTGAATATTTTTCGGACTCTTTGTTCAGATTACACATTTTCACATTAAAAAAACACTGGTCGCAAAAATTTTAATGAAAAATATTTTAAAGTTAAAAAAGCTATCTTTGTAATAAGAAACGAAAATTTATGTAAATGAATCAACATATAGTATTTCAATATTAATTAAAACTAAACTAATGTGTAATCACATCCTTCAGGCGCGAAAACTGTATTATGATTAACTGTGGATTTCTGTATTCTTCACCTTCTGATTAACACTTCTGGTTAATAGCAGTTCTTAATAATTTAACAAGGTTAAAAAAATCGCACAACATATTAAACATAAATTGAAATCAGAATACGGCAATATATATTCCATTAACATAGTTTGAAAAACCTAAAGCTTTTTATATTATACTTATTTAAGACTAATTAACGAATCCATAGATGTATTGATACATCAATTAGGCTCACCTAAAACGTTATATTTCACTAAGTATATATCTAAGTAAAAAATCATACATACATCTAAAAGATATTAAATTTAAATAGAGCACTTTAAACCACTTCGATCTTTTCAAAAAATTCCGAGCTTACATTTCAGATTTATATTGAAATATTTTTACGTTGACTGATGTTCTTGAAAATATCGTAATTTATTTTCATGCAGTTCTTATGAAAAGAAGGACATCGGAAATAGTAAAATAATTTGCAATATCCAGATTATGAGGTAGAAACTAAGATCAATGTTAATCAATAATCAAAATAAAAAATGCCTTCACCAATAAACGAGTTAGAACATAAATCATGCTCTAAATGTGAATAAAATCAACACATGTATATAAGGATAAAGAAAAAAATATCAAGTTGAAATTTAAACCCCGGCTAAGTGCTTCTGCCATGAAAGAAAACAAAAGCGTCTCGACGGCTCGATTTTACTTAGCGCTGCGCACACAAAAAACTACTTCCAGCCTTAAATTTGAAGATGAGTTGCGAAAAAAAACAAAAGTTTTGTTTAATAATGTAGTAACATAAGCTTTAAACTATGTCAGATATACACTGTAATTATATAAAACCTATTATTACCTAAATAATCGACAACCAATGACTGTACCTTACTTTCTACTACGAATGCAAAAGTTTAGTTGAATGGATGGATGTTTATTAGAATTTGTAGTATAAATTGCTGATCGGTTCTCGATTAAATTTAGTATAGACGTAGAGGATAGTCTGGAAGAAATCATAGGTCCCTTATGTTTTTATTTTAATTTCACGAGGATAGAGTCGTAGGCAGCGAATTTAAATATTTTTGCGAAAAAATGGACTTAGGTAAAAGGAAGTTTCGTTATTGACTGTACCTTGAGTATTCACTAACGGACAAAAACATGTTGCTATCTTCATTTTTTCAAAGAGAATGAGGTAGATGACAATATTCTATTTCACTTGTCACTGACGTTATTTGCTATCAGGAAACGTGTTGCCCTACGAGATTTTATCCAAGGAGTGGAAGGTGTATCATAGCGTGTATGCAATGTATGCAGTTAATTGGGTCACCGTTTGCCTTTACTAACTGCATGAATTTCATGCAATAGCCGTTATCTGCTGGCCGTGACTGCAGAACATTGTTCCGCATTCTCACACACAATTTACTCGCAATGAATACCGTATTATGTCTACGCATTCAAGTTCACCTACAGCGTAGACCAATTTCAAACTAATTAGAGCTATAATATGAAGCGTATACAAGCAATTAACATCTAAGAGTGTACGAATAACGTTAATTAATTTTTGTTTTAATTTAAATTTGTGTGTGGTTATGAAATTTAGTTTATAATTTAATTATCATTCTAAAAAATCCGTCAGAGATTCTAAAATGCTTTAATAGTTATTAAATAACTGATAATTAGGAAAAAAGCTTTACTTTTTTTTATATATAAAATAAGGTGACAAACGAGCAAGCAGACACTTGAATCCGCCAAAATGGCGAAGCGACCACTGCCCATAGACATCCGCAATTGCAGATGCGTTGCCTACCCTTATCCGACGGAGGAGGAGAACCACATCAAGAGGATATTTCCTCTTCCTATGCATCTCCTCTACCGTTAAATCCACTTCCCGTTCCCATCCTCTCCTTGTAAGAAAAGGGTGGTAAAGAGAAAGGGACTTAAATTAGGCCTCCGGCACCACACTCATCAGACGAAACACGGAATGGCTTCCATTTCACGCCTGTCTTCTGTGTGGTCGTGATATTACACCGGGCGTGCCGGCCCATTCGTGCTAAGATGTTAAAGCGGGTACTACCACTGTTAAAACGTTTTACTTCCACGTTCACAGCCTTTTTTATGATTAAAAGATTGTCAAAACGTCATAATTAACACGTCATAAATTACCCAAATTCAACAAATTACTTATTAAAAGTTTTACTTACTATAAACCACTATAATTGTGTAAGTAGGTAGGTAAAGTATTTTGGGTAAATTGGAAATTTTTCAGCGCTTTAAAGTTCCAGTAGGTACTCCATTACGCTCTGTCGGGACTTTTAAATCGCAGTCTACATCTAGGAAAATACGACGCTACGGCACTGAAGTACCTATTGTGGAAAATAAATAAAAATATTTATTGTGTTACCCGGTTCATATAACAACATATAGTTATTTAAACCACGTTGAAATGTTAGTAACTTATATACAGAATGACAATGCCGGTTTAATTAAGTTGTTTTTTAATTAACATTTGGAGTTTGCAGGCTTGAATCTATTAAATGTATTATTTTTAAGTTGAACTAAACTACACAAATTAAATACAAACAAATAAACTTAGTATCAATCAAAGAAGATTAATTTTATTTATAGTGGTAACTTAAAAAAACCTTAAGTTAAGTTCAACTTCATAAATAAGTATATTCACGAAACTAACTTACATTTTGGTTGTAGAAAATACCGAAAAAATAGGAAAGTTCGCTCACGAACATCAGAGGGAACTAATAACCGGATTTACCGCAAGAAAAAGAACGGATTAACTTCGACTGAAAGCCTTATTCAATTTCCGGATGTCGTGAGGAGCATGAAACAGACAACACGAATTCTGATGTGAGAACATTTTTTTCAATACAGAACCAAAAAGTTTTGTTGATTAAAACATTTTTATGTCTAGTTTAAAAATTTACATTTGATTTTACAAACATCATGTGATAGGATTATTACGTAAAAACAAAAAACGCTTCTCTTACTAATTTATTGCTAACTATTCAAAAGACAAAATAGAATCAAACAAAAAAGAATGTAACAATTTTTTCAAATCTAAACGATATAGAATCACATTAACCGAAATTATTGTATCTAATAAGAATTGTCACGTACATTTCTCGCTTAATATGTATTCGAGGACGTGGCAACGATTCGTAACATTTCACATCCATCATAAACGTTTTATTACAAACGTTTAAAATATGTCTCATATGAGACAGAAATCTTAACTTATAACTGTGAACACATTATAATAAACCATAAAATTATTATTTTCAAAGCATCTGATATGTGAACTAAGTTAGATAATACGATATATTATGTACAGCCTAAGCAGCTCAGACATAGCATACCTAACTTGATGTGGAATTTCATTAAATCTGTTAACTCAAACGACAACTACATTATGTATGTGGTATAGACTTTGTAACGCAAATTCTGTGACGATATTGTACAGGTATACATGAATGCAGAGTAGTGAACAGTTTGTAGACACTATACTGCAGTATTTTATATAATTTATGAAAATGAACCGTTATAATTTTTATTTACACAATATAGTATTAAAAAAATAGACGTTAACGTTCATTAACATAGTTTAAGTCTTGAATTAAAACAGCGTACCTATATACGGGTTTATTCCGCACTTAGTAGAGTACGTTCCATTACAATCGCAACTGCGGTCAAAGAATTGAGCACGCGCCGGTGGACTCATTGATTGCTCGACGCTCATCGACAACACAAAAAATAGATTACACTATTCTAGTACACAGATTAAAACGTAAATATACCCACCATCATAGTTTTATAGGTACAAATACGAGTATATTGTACGGTATAGTACAAGCCCATTAAAACTGTTTGTAGCTCTACAGTTAAAGATGTTCTCAGCAGTTCTCATAGCAAAAACGGACACTGGAGTCTTCCTATTAAATCTTGAAATGTACACATCTCTCTATTTCTGGAATTCACTGGACTATACTATAGTACATTTTAAAAGTAACCACAATAGAGAAATGATTAATTTGCATTGAATTCTAAACGAAAAGTTCACTGCTGTTATTATGTAAACAATTTTTTTACGCTACTTGCTCGTATGACGAAGACATTCTTTACCTAATGACGTCCTTAAGGTGCACTGAACACAACGTAAAGAATAATTAAAACTTGAAGTTAGTTACTTTTATCCTTTCCTTTGTTAGAACGTCCTTATGCTTTCTTTTCTTTGAAAAGAGAGAATGCATTAAATTCACAAAGCCATTCAGAAACTTTCTTTGTAAGGCTCGTCCTGGATTTTGAAATTACTGTTATCTTGTTACATGCAATTGCATACATACTAATAAATTATTTTTTGTGTTTGCCTATAGTTTAATTTTAATAACTGTAACATTTAAAACTAAAACTACCACATTGATTTGTAATCCAGATTTCGTAGAAGAATTCGTAAAATAAATAAATAAACGTTCGCTTCCGTAAGAGAAAAACAGACATTACGAATTACTACCATGACCATAGTCAACCACGCTGGCCCACTGCGTGACTTCACACATACCTTTGAATTTCTTCGCCGATATGTGTAGGTTGCATCACGATATTTTCCTTCGCCGTAAGTATGTTGGCTAAATTATATACATATGAAATTCGAAAAAATCTAAAATCACATACATGGCGGAATTCGAACCCTGAAGATTACAAGTCAAGTGCTCAAACCCCTGAACTACCGGCGTTCATGTCTTAATTTGAACTGATATAATTGGTATATGTGCAAATGAAAATAATACGAGTACACTTGAACGTTAACACATACAAAATTTCAAATCATACTAATATTATAAATGCGAAAGTTTAGATGGATGAATGGATGTTTGTTAAAGTCTGTAGCCAAAACAGCTGTATGAATTTCGATGAAATTTGGTTTGGTATGGATGATGATAGTCTGGAAGAACACGCACACAACTTAGTCTTGTCTTTTTTTAATTCCCCGCGGACGGAGTCGCGGGCTAGTTGTAAGTAAAGCTCAAATGTAAATTGTGAGTAGAGTAAACTCAGGAAACAGCTGTGACACCATTGCCGCCGCAACTCAGCAAGGCGCTTAGAATTTATTTCCATGTTTAGAGTCACTTTTATGTTAAAATGTCACCATAATAATATAAATGCAACAATTGACAGTTAAATTTTAAAAGACCGAAATAATACTTCATAAAAATTTAAGGAGGCTTTTTTTAATCTTTTTAATTTTTTCTTAGTTAGAAGGCTTCGAGATTATGTATTTCTCCTCGTCCTGTAATACAGATTTAGGTGTAAACATATTATTTATCTGTAAGGAGTGAGGACATACATTTCGTTAGAAATCCGTATCGACGTGATATCAGGAAAAAGCGTTGTTCTCTTTTCACCAAACCAGGGCGAGGCGTTCGTGTAGAAATGTAGGTCGATTATAAAAAAATAATAATTGGTTTTGCGAATTTTAATCAACAAAGAATGATTTCCCGTCGGACTAGAGTCATACTCGTTTAAATATTGCATGTTTCATTTGTGAAAAACATTATGAAAAAACATACAGCTAACCACATAAATGTATGCACATTATATATCAAAATAAATTAATAACAAACACACGCGATATCTGCGACGACGAAATGTTTATTTCTACGAGCATTGTTTTTTCAAGTGCTATAATTTCAATGTCAAAAACAATCCCTACATTGAAACTAAAGAAATAACAAATTTCATGTTTTTTTTTTGACTGAGTTGTCACTGTTTGCCTTGAAGAGGCATTTACAGATTCACCGGGCTTGAGGTGGCCGAG